>NC_091471.1:91039693-91413443 GCF_036971445.1 Narcine bancroftii | reverse complement strand
CACGTGCTTTCTCAGCAGGACTGGCCCCAGTGCCATTAGCCAAGCTGGGAGGGCAGACCCAGATGTAGGTTTCCTCATGAGGAGTTATTTTGATTGCAGTGCAGAGAAGCGGGCTTATGAAGTGAAGTGCTGTAGGTAGGATTTCTTGCCAGCGGAAGGCTTTTAGACCAGAGGGCCAATTTCATAGCCTTCCATACCGTCATGTTTTCCTTTTCAACTTGTCTGATCCCCTGGGGATTGTAGCTAGTTGTCCTGCTTGAGGCAATATCTCTTACGAGCAGGTACTGGCATAGTTCTTCGCTCATAAATGATGAGCCCCGGTCACTATGGAAATCGCTGGGATATCCGAACAGGGTGAAAGTAGAGTGTGAGGCCCTGATGACTGTAATGGTGGTCATGTCTGGGCAAGGGATGGCAGATGGAAGACATCAATGATGTTAAGAAAGTACACTTTTCCATTGGTGGAAGGAAGGGGACCCTTGAAATCGTCCATAAGTTGTTTGAAGGAATGGGATGCCTTTATCAGGTGTGCTTTGTCGGGGTGGTAGAAGTGCCATTTGCACTCAGCACAAACCTGGCAGGACCTGGTCATTTCCCTGATAACCTCAGTGGTGTAGGGCAGGTTGTGTACCTTGACAAAATGAGCCATTCGGGTGAAGCCTGGGTGGCAAAGCTCATCATGCAGTGATGGCAACTGGCAGATGTGTGCAGAGGCAGAGCTTCCTCTTGACAGGGCATCTGATGGCTCATTGAGAGTACCTGGCCTTTATGCTATACCATAATTATAGGTGGAGAATTTGATCCTCCACCTGGCGATCTTATCATTCTTTATTTTTCCCCTTTTTGCATTATTAAACATGAATGCCTCCGATTTCTGGTCGGTGAGCAGTGTAACATTTCTCCCAGCCAGGTAATGACTCCAATGCCTGATGGCCTCTTCAATGGCTTGGGCCTCTTTCTCCACTGATGGGTTCCGAAGCTTGTGGCCTTGTAGGGTGTAGGGAAAAAATGCAACCAGCCTGCCCGCCTGGTTAAGGATAGCAGCCATACCTATGTCAAAACCATCACTTTCCACCTGGAACAGTGCATTCTTGTCTACTGCATGCATGGTGGCCTTTGCAATATAGCTCCGAATGTAGTCGAAAGCCACTTGGGCTTTAGACAATAATGGGAAGGAGGTGGACTTTAAGAGGGGGTGGTCTTTGTCTCTGTAGTGAAGGTCCCTCTGGGTGTAGTAAGAAAAGAAGCCCAGCCCAGGCCTTCATTTTCTTTGGGATCGGGAGGTCTAACAGGGGGTGCATTCAATTGGGGTCAGGATCAATGACACCATCATCCACCACATAGCCCAGAATACCAGATGTTTAGTCCGGAATATGCACTTACTGGAGTTGTACGTGAGATTCTGGGATTTGGCTGTGTGGAGAAACTTCTGGAGGTTGGTGTCATGGTCTTCCAGAGAGTGTCCACAAATGGTGACATTGTCGAAATAAGGGAAGGTGGCCTTTAACCCGTATTCGTCGACCATTTTGTCATCTGTATTTAGAAGACCGTGACCCTGTTAGTGATACCAAAAGGGACCCTCCAGAACTGATAAAACCGTCTGTCTGCCTCTAATGCTGTTTAGGTAACTGAAGATATGCGGCTTTCAGGTCAATGGTCAAATAGACCCAATACTGCACAATTTCATATACCATGTCCAAAATCCGAGGGAGGGGATATACATCCAGGAATATGAAACAATTAATTATTTGGTTATAGTCAATCACTTTTCTTCCCCTTTTATGACTACCACCTGGGCTTTCCATGGGCTGTTGCTAGGCTCAATGATGTTTTCTTTAAGCAGCCACTGACTCTTGGCTCCTATAAATTCCCAAAGCCCTGCTCTTCGTAGCTATTGGTTTGCAATCGGGACTCATATTTGGAAACATTGGGAGGGAGGGAATTAATATTTAGGGTGTAGAAACCACATGTGGCATCCAGCTTTTGGGACCCTCTGTTCCACACTGTGATTGGAGGGAGTGGGCCAGAGTACTCAATGGTCAAGCTTTTAAGGTGACATAAGAAGTCCAGGCCCAACAACACAGAAGCACACAAATCTTTCAATACATACATTCGGAACTTACAAAATTCCCCCCTTTTGCAGTTAGATACACTATACAATACCCCTGGATAGATGCGAGTACGAGTGTGATGCTAGGTAAATACGATAGTCCATCGGATACTCTTTTAAGTTGTACAGTAGAGCTGTCACAGAGTTTATAAAGCTCTCAGTGGAGCCAGTGTCTAACAAGCAATCTGTCAAGTGTCCGTTTACCCTCACCTCCATTGTCAAGTTATTCAATTGATGAGGTTTTGCTTGATCCAGGACGACTGAGGCCAGTGCTCCGGAAACCATGTTGCTCCCCATGTTGATGTCAACTCTCTTCTCTTGGCCCATGGGCAGACAAGATGGCGTCAACCATGAGGGGCGGAAAGAGGGGTATGGACCAGGTGCTGGTCAGTGGGACTATGAGGGTGGGGATTTGTTCCGGCATGGACTAGTAAGGCCAAACTGGCCTGTCTGTGCTGTATATGGTTATATGGTTATATGGTTATATGATCTGAAGAAGGACTAGGTGGCATTGACCATGAGGCACGGCAAAATGGCTGCCATTGCTTCCTGCAATGCTTTAATTCCAGTGGCGGGTCTCGCCACGAGGTACAACAAGATGCCAACAGTGAGCAGCACAGAGAAGCCAGGGCACTGGTCGACACCAACTTGGGGGTCGCACATGTGGTTTCCCTCTTTGGGTTTCCCTTAGTCCTGCAGACCTTCACCCAGTGCCCTCGCTTACCGCATCCTGAGCACATGGCATCCTTCACGGGGCATCAGGCGCAGGGTTGCTGTGCCTGTTCACAGAAGTAGCATCCCAGTTGTGCATGGCCACAGCAGTCATTGCTGAGGTTGCCGGTGCCTCATTGACCTGGTCTTTCGAAAAGGCACTGCTTTCACCCGTGAGGTCATCAGCTCCCAGTTGGGTCTGCTCGAGTGCTTTAGCCAGCTCCAGGGTGCTGGCCAAGTCTCTCTTCGCCAACTCTAGCAGTCGCTGCCTCACATACTTCGACTTCACTCCTGCCACAAGGGTATCCTGGATTTGTTCTTCCTCTCTCACCCAGGCTGTGATCACTTCATTGTGGCATTTCCTAGTCAAGGCTCACATTTCAAGGACATAATCATCCAGCGACTCACCTGGATATTGCCGACGTTGAGAGAGCCAGTGTCTCGCCAGCACGTCATTCTGAGGACTCATATAATGGGCCTTCAAACCTTCTATAGCAGACTCGTATGTTGCAGAGTCCCTGATGAAAGTGAACCCTCTGGGGCCGACTCGAGAGACAAGTACCAATCTCCAGAGACTATCAAAGTTGAAGACATCTTGTGTGGCTGACAGGTAGGACTGGAAGCACTCCAGCCAGTAGGCGAAATCCTCTAGGGCCTCTGGGGACAGAGGGTTGACCTGGAGCATGCTTGGCTTCAACAGGGCTTCCGTCCTTTAATGTAAGCTATTAAAAGTGTAACGCGACTGATTGGACTCAGAGACTTTTGAGGAGAACAAATAATAGCTTACAATCAATGCCCAGGAAAACCAGGGTTTATATTGGGGTAGATGAGGGTGGAGCCAAGGAAGGAGCCAGCCATCTGAACAATACATGGACAGTGAATTCCATTTCACTGCAATGAGAAATTGACAGAATAATTAAAGAAATATTTTGGAAGTTGCATGTTATCAAATCTCCAAGCCCAATTTAACTCCCATGTAACATAATCACACAGCATTTAGAGAAAATTAATCAAATTTTAACTTATCAATTTCAGGTTATTTCTAATTTTCATGCCTCACCAGGATTGAGGTCAGTTAAATCTGTTGAGACACTAGGAGTCAGTTCATTTTTGATGTCAGACGAGGGCAAACTGACGATAAGAATCAAGCACTCGTCTTTCATCTTCCATGAAATCTACATCCGCTGACTTTGTTGGAATTGCCCTGACTCTTTAACCGGTAGAACTGCTGTGCCATAGATATAAATAGTACATGGAGTAAATACTGCAGTGAATTCAAAGTGCTCTCACATTGCATAGTTTGATGTGGCAGAGAACTTTATCAGGATCCACAGGAGGAATGACTAATTGCTGATGAGGAAATGTGCACAGGTAGTTGATGAGGGCCACCCATGTACATTAGGTTGCGCATTAGCATGAATAACTGAACAGTTATTTGTTCAGCTTCTGTAAGAACTGAGGCAGATGGAAAGAAGTGTGAATCTACCACCCAATTCATTAGTTCAGGGCAACTTTCAGCTCTTTAGACTGCTGTCAAATACAGTAATCTAGCATATGATTGTTTGGAAATCATTTAAAAAAAAATTTGTATCAATATAAACAAACAGAAAAATCAATGAATATTACAGTAATCGTTTGATCATACATAGTGATACAAAAACATAACTTTTAATTTTTTTCTTCAACCCCCCTCCCAAAAAGAAAAAGAAAGAATAGAAATATAACATTATCATATCTATTATTTTTTCATTAATTAGTATTATAATTTCTGATTGATAGGGGTGGATAAGGTGGAAAAGTTGGACAGGCATTTATTCATAAAATCCATATATGGTTTCAAAATACTATAAAAATTTTCAACTCGATTCCTTAAACTATATGTAATTTTTCTAAAGGTATACAATTTTGCATTTCACTGTGCCCCCTACTTAATAACACTTCATTATCAGCTTTCCATGTTATCGCTATACACTTCTTTGCAGTCGCTATTGCAATACTTAAAATTTTTTCTTGACATTTATCCAATTTCAATTGTACATCCCCAAGTAAAAAAATTCTTTGATCCTTTTGTATCTTTATCTTCATAATTTGTCCTAATAATAAACTCAAATCATTGCAAAACCTTTCCACTTTTTCACAAGACCACACTGAATGTAAAATGTCCCTATTTCTTTTGTACAGTGAAAACACTTAGTTGAATAATTAGAGTTAAGTCCATTTAATTTATATGGAGTATAATTATGGAGAAAATTACATTGAACCATTTGGTATCTAGCATTAACTGTATTCGTAACACTTTCTTGACACAATTTTGACCATATTTCCTCTTGAATTTGTATGTTTAAATCTTTCTCCCCTCGCATTTTTGATTTATATAAATCTTAACTCTTTGTGGTTTCTTGTAATTTTATATACATATTAGTAATAAATTTCTTGACCATGAATGTATCTGTTATTATATCTTCAAATTTACTTTGTTTTGTAAGTCTGAAATCTGTTCCCAATTTCCTTTTTAATATGATTTTAATTGATTATATGCAAAAATTGTATTATTATGTATATTATATTTATCTTTTAATTGGTCAAAAGCTAAAAAAGCCTAAAAAAAACCCTAACCTTTTATCCTCTGTATACCTTTACTATAACAAGTATCAAATAAAGAATTATTTATAGTAATGGTTTGGAAATCATGATGGTTTTGGATCTGGTTACTCGTTAATCCAGAATGCAAACAGAATTTGCAGTCTTAAGGGCCTATCTCATTGACCTGGAAACTAGGTGGCGACCTGGTGGCAACTCGAGTCTCCGTGACGTCTCCTGGAGACTAGCCAGGTCTCCGGGGAGACGCAGGAAATTCGAACATGTTCGATATTTTTGGAGACTTTTTCCAGTCTCCAGCACGTCTTGGAGACGTCTCCTCGACATCTCCATCAGTTGCAGCAATGTCGTGGAGACTAATTTTATCTGTGACTGGGAGACCTGCAGGAGACTGAGGAGATGTTGCGGCGACATTGCGGCGATGATGTGGCGACGTCACCCCGACACTGCTTGACTTAAAGACCACGTGACTGAACACGTGCTGGCATCATCGAGACACCTTCACTCCTGGTCCAAGTCACAGGTACATCCTAGTCAAGGTCTTCATCATCTGGTACTTATTCCTGCTGCTGCTGCTGCTCCTTGTACTGCCTTGGAAGAGGCCCCACCATCTTGTCTTGCCAGGGGACAGCTCCAACCCCAGAGTAGTACTGGGTCAGGTACTCTCTCTGGTTCTTGGCAACAGATGGCATGTTACTTCCTCTTCTCCGCATCCCCTCCAATTGCTTGGTATGCTGTCTCCACTCTCCAGGGGAAACTTCATGGGTGTGTGGGTCCTCTCTGTCAGCTGAAAGTCTGATGTCTGTCATCATGTTGTGGAGTGTACTGGCAGCAAGGACCACCTTTTCAATCGTCTGTGGGTGCTTTATCATCATGGTGTGGAAGCATCTGAATCTGGAAAGAAAAAAATAGAAGTAAAATTAAAGTCATTGTATTTGCTGTGTTTACAATCCGGCAAATATGACTGTCTGTGTGGCAGGAAAAAAAAAATAATTAAGTGCTGCACAGCTGTTTGCCAAGATGCCAAAGTTGTTCTCCACAATAAGCCTGGACCTGGACAGCCTGTATTCTTTCAGCTTAGGTCATCTGGCGCTTGGAGTAGGGCTTCATCATCCATGTCCTCAGGGTGAATGCATCGTCACCAACCAAGAAGTAGGGGACATCTTGATCTCCACCAGGAAAGGGTTCAGGAGGTGGCAGGTTGGCTTGACCTTCATCCAGTGACTTGAACAAACTGCAGTCCCTGAAGATGCCAGCATCTGAGTCAGTCCCAGGAATCCCCATGTTGAGGTACATCTACGAATGCCAGCATGATGATGGAAAAGTAGCCTTTGTAGTTGTGGTAGACACTGCCTGACCCTAGAGGTTCAAGAATTCTGACATGTTTCCCATCCAGTGGGATGGAAAGTTCCACCTCTCAGAAAAACCCTTGGCCACTTCCTTCCACTCCTCTGGTGTAGATGGACACTTGATGGCCTCCTCATGATACTCATCATAGATGGCTTGGCACTCCTCTGGGACAATACTGACAATGGTTTTTGGTGCCACATGGAAACCATAGGACAGACTCTTGTAGGAGTTTCCTGTAGAAAGGAACCTCAGGATGATGGCAACCTTCAATCCAGGGGGTATGGCCTTCCTGAAGTTAGTGCCTTGCTTCTGGATCCTGGGAGTAAGGTGAGCCACCAGCTTCATGAACATCTCTGGATCCACCCTCAGGAAATTCTTGAAGGACCTCATATCCCCCTCTTCCAGGTGTTTCATCAGCTTTTCATACCAGCCATGGTGTGGCCGTTGTAGGAGCCACTCACGTACCCACACTGCCTTTGCCTTCCTGACACCCTTTCTGGCCCTATCCCTAGCCCTGGCCTTTGCCTTGTTCATGGCCAGAGCTTCAGCACGAGGGCCAAGGCCACCTTCTGCTCATCCTCCAGGTAGGGATCCTTCTTCCACAGCATAAAAGCCTTATTGCAGATGTCCATGGTGAGAGTTCTTGACTGTCTGACATCTGAAAAGCGAATGATAGATCTAGTTGTAGATCTAGGTATATATAGACATGGAGAAGTCACGGCGACATCCCCGCAACCTTGCAGAGACCCATAGCGACCTATTGGCAATGTCAGGGAGACATCGCTGTAGCTGAAAAGAGGTCACGACGACAACCCCGCAACTTCTGGGCGAATTGGTTGTCACCTTGTCTGGAGACATCTCGGACGTCGCAAATGGCACAAGCCATTTTTTTGTCTCCCGAGTCGTGGCGACGTTTCCGCCAATGAGTTACTACCTTTAGATAGGGGCTCTGACGCACAACCAGGGCCAGCATCCAGCCTGTGGGCCGGATGTGCAACAATGGCTGGGGTTGGAATCCAAACAAAAGAGGTCAGGAATGTAGTGGAGTTTGCAGCCAGAGCCTGGGTCAGGAGTGATTTTATATTTCCTGCTTTATTTAAACTGGAAAATGTATATTCTATTGTATAGAATGTAAAAAAAAAGTAAAATAAAATAGCTTTAGGTGTTAATAGGAGTGAAATCCAATAGCTTAGAAAACCTACTAGTCGGGTTCTATCAAAGTCTGAAGGGTGTTGCATCATTGGAGTTTTATTCTCATGTGCATCATGGACAACTCATTTAGACAGAATGTACTGGAGAAACTCAGCCGATCATTCAGCATCCATAGGAAGTAAAATAAACCAATGTTTTGGGCCTAAGCCCTTCATCAGGTATGACAAAGGGCCCAGGCCTGGAAAGCTGGTTATCCTTGACTTCCCTCAGATGCTCTGTGACCTGCTGAGTTTCTCCAGCACATCTGTATATTACATTCAACCCCAGATTCTGCAGACTTTCTTGTTTGTTCATTTCGCTAAAATGCTCTTCTTGCTCCATATCGACTCAGTGACATTATCTGGCTTTGGTGGATTTAAAACTGAAATGGAAAAATAATGGAACCAATAAACAATATAAGTGAAAATCAGTATGCATATATTCAACTTCTGTCTTTGGTAAAATGATTTGTACTAGTCTGAAATCAGTGAAAGGAAAGCAAAACATGTCCTGCACAATTCACATCCTCTTCTTCAGGTGATCACAGACGGTACAAATTTGAAGATGACCTCCAAAAAAACAATCATTCACAAGGTATGCAACCAAATATGTCTACATCCAACAAGATCCCGAAACTCTTCAGGTGAAAGAAACAGATGATGCAAAACTGTCATTTGCAAATAAGTAAATAGAAATGGAATAGAAATACAAAATGCTGGAAACATTCAGCAGGTCAGGCAGAATTTCATGTTTTTAAGTAGAAGTGTAATTGGCCATCGAATTCAGGATGTCAAAAACATAATGTTGGTAGGAGCAGGAGGGCAGCAGAAAGATTACCGTTGGAGAAGTGTAAAGTATATACAGTATATAAGGAGGACTAATATGAAAATTCAGAATACTATACAGTTTTTGTTTTACCTGTGAGGTGGATGAGATGAGAGACACTCTGCCTAAAGACAAACTTAAAACTTTTCAGAATTCAATAAGTACTTGAAACTAAATAACACAGAAAGCTATTAGCTGAATGCTGGGAAATGGGATTTGTATAGGTGGTGTGGGTAGTGGCCACAAAATGATGAGCTACAAAATGTGTCTGTGCTCCTAGTTGCGAGGATCTCTTCATTGAAACAGTGTTGTTTCATGTACTGCTTCCTGCCTTGGTGCAGTAGCAGACTTATTCGCCGAATACCTTTGGTAAGCAAGGCTTCCTCTATCAAACTCAATTCCACTTCAAGCAAGTTTCACTTTTATGTGTGCCCGCTTTCCAATTTTTTGCTAAGATACTGCACTCTTCGAGGAAAAGTAACTTAACCATCATGAGAAGAACTAAGTTTGTTCAAGTCATGAAGTGAAAATGTGTCATTTTAAAGAGGCTTTTAAATCTGTTACAAGTTCTGGAAATGTAGTTGTTTCATTCTAACCAACAATGCATTTTAAAATCAACAATCCCTATGAGCAAGTTAATGATCCCCTGAAATAGTGCTGGAGAGGGACTTTCTTGGGTTCTGTGTGTCAGCTCCACCATCAAAGTTCAGTTTGGCAGCATTGGCATAATATTAATTAACTGCAATCTGCTGGATTTGGATACTTTTACCTTCATAGAGATCCATTCAATGGATGGGAAGTTAGACCCTGTGATGGGCTTGGCTATGTTTATTACCTTCCAGGAATGCAGAGGGCTCCAGAAGGTAACAAATATAGCCAGGCCCATCACAGGCTCCAACTTCCCATCCATTGAATGTATATATGTGAGGTTCTGCCTCAAAAGGTTAGTCAATACCATAAAGGATCCCCGTCACCCAGGTCGTCTCTGCAACATTCGAGCAGAAGATACAGAAACCTGAAGACCAGAAACTCCAAGCTCAAGAACAAATTTTTATCCAACAGCTATCATTGCATTGAACATCACCTTTTTACATGAAACAGGTCATATAGAGATTATGTAAAGACCCACCTCACTGACAAAAGACAAAGGAGGAAAAACCCAACACCCAACCCCAACCAACCAATTTTCCCTTGCAACCGCTATAACCGTGTCTGCCTGTCCCGCATCGGATTTGTCAGCCACAAACGGGTCTGCAGCTGACGTGGACATTAACCCTCCATAAATCTATTAGCAACGTCACGGAGACGTCGCCGCAACTGAGAAGACATCGCGACAACAACCCCGCAACTTCCGGTCGAATTGGTTGTCACCTTGTCTGGAGACATCTCAGACGTCACCTTGGCGTCGCCTTGATGAGAGCACAAGCCATTTTTTTGTCTCCCGAGTCGCGGCGAGACATCTGCAATAAGGCTGTTCTGTGGAAGCAGGATCCCTACCTGGAGGATGAGCAGAAGGAGGCCTTGGCCCTCGTGCTGAAGCTCTGGCTGTGAACAAGGCAAAGGCCAAGCCAAAGAAAGCAGAAGAGAATTCAATGTTGTAAAACACCAACATGGTAATTTTAACTTGTTGACATTATAAACCAGCATAACAAAAGGTATAGAATAGAACTGAAATCAGAATTATGTTAGGTTTTTGAAGGATATAAAATGTAAAATATAAATGTGAAATCCTTCCTAATTGTGTGACATGCAGTTTAGTGTTATAACAGACGTTGCATAGAACTAATGTGGATAGTTCAAAGAAGCAGGGCATCTAGAGAACAGATAAGAGAGGAATCTTGAGCACACAAGACATCTGAAAAAATTACAAAGATTCAGCAATTTAGGATGTGGCCTCATAAGCAAAATTGACACCATCCATTGATGGGAAAGGTACTGGCTGCAGTTTTTGTTTTATTCAGAAGAGTAAGATAGAAAATGGGGGGTGGGGGGAAGTGTTGTGTGTGTGTGTGTGTGTGAGTGAGTGAGTTGTTCTATATAATCTTTGGATATTCATGATAAAATAGTTTTTTTTTTAACATGTACATAGTATCTCCTTTGTGAATTATTCTTGCTGCAGGATCAGAAGAGAACAAATTTTAAAATATTTTCATTACACATTACAAAGAATTGTCTGCATCATTGTTGTAACTTTATTTTTGCACCAGGATAACTCTGAATATGTTTTATCCATCCATTTTTTTTGCATTACTCTCTCTTTTTAATTTGATTCAGTATACTACTGGAGTTCTTTGGTTTTAGCACATTTTTTAATACAAAATACCTGATCTTCTGCAGCGAGTAGGAATTTCGGTTCATATGTACAATGTGAAATGTGTATGACAGTAAGTTCATTAACATTATTGTATGGTAGCTAATGTGACTTATTCTTCAAATGTACATGAACATATCACATGCCAAATTGGAAGAAAATCATCACAAATAGTTTCAATCCCAGGGCAACTCAGTGGGACTCCACCAACATGATGAGAAGACGAAAAGCAGTAATTAATCAAGTTTATTTGCTTGATTTTCTGCATGATGTTAGGGCTGGGTTTGTGCTGTTGTGCATTGCATTCTTCTACTCACAGGATCAATTTGTAGTGGTTACTAAATCAATGTGAAGAGCAAACATAGAAATGTATCCCTTATTAATTGACTCGGTTATCATTCAATTCGGGCCTAAATTCGACACAGAGATCTTAACTATTTCCTTAATGTAACTGAACAGATAAAAAGAGATATTTGATTTCAGTCCAATAAGCAGTCATGTCATTAGAAAGTAATCTATTGTAATTACCATATTAATATAGCTGTGATGAATTCCCCAATCTGTTTCATGCTGATAAAGTTTAAGCAACAACAGCAGAACTACTTTCCACTATAATATACAACTTTGCCACTTGGCCCTTAACCACTCTCAATGATCAATATGAAGCTAGGGGACTAGCCCTAAGTTCAATATGTGGCCAAGCTTGCCAGAATAGGTGCCTTAAAAAATCTAAAAAATGCAGTGCAACGATTACATGCTGAACAGCAGAAGTAGTATATCATAGACAGGGTTAAGCAACCCCATTAACGTGGGTCAGATTAAAGCTGCCTGATTCTGTCAATCAAATGGCAATTAAAGAGCTAATGGGAGGAGAAGGTTTCATGAGCAGTTTTGTCTTCCACAAGGACCACAGCTAAAAACATGAAGACCAAAGTAAAACTGAAGCAGTTACAACCATATCGAAATGCAAGTGCCAAGTAAATATCAAAACATAGAAAATAGGATCAAGAGAAGGCCATTCAGCCCTTCAAGCCATCTCCACTATTCAATATGATCACAAGCGATCATTTGATTTCTGTATCCTATTCCTGCTTTTTTTCCATACTCCTTCATTCCTTTAACCCAGCTATTCTCAACCCTAGGACTCTACTCATAGTTTAGGTTTCTTCTGTACATTCTATCCTAACGACTACATTAAAAAAAATTTATGCTACATGAGGTGAAAAGAAAACAAGGCTTTTACTTAAATGTGCTGCACCCGGGGATGGGGGAGGGGGTACGGAGTGGGGGGGGGGCAGAAAGGGAGGTATAGACCACTGTTGAGAATGATTGCTTAATGTTTTCAAACTGTCCTAAATTTACATTCCACCTTAAGCAATCCCTATGCCACAAGTGCTCTGTGATTGGTATGGGATTGCTTAAGGTGGTATGTGGGTGGGAACGGAAGGTTGAGAACCACTGCTGTAAAGCCAATTGTTACACAAATATTTTGCTTGAGAAAAATTATCAATGACCCATTTCTTTTGGAGTCATGAAACCATGCACATAACAAGGTACAATTAAAACAGTGGTTTTCAAACTTTTTATTTTCATCACATTGCACCTAAGCAATCCCTTACTAATCACAGAACACCTATGGCATAGGGATCACTTAAGGTGGAATGTGAACTTAGGGGGGCAGTTTGAAACACCCTATAAGGCCACATCCAACTTCCATGTGGATAATCATGGTTTAGGATCTTCCAAAGTAAGCATCTTAACAGACACCACCTTCAGCAAATATATTCACTCCGTGTGATGTCAAGAACTGGTTGATACATTGCAAGTTGTAGGCTCTGGCATCATTCTAGCCTGGAGATGAAGATATGCTTCAAAACTGGTTGTGTGCCCAGCCAGGCTTTTGCAGTACAGTTACAATACTGGCAACAGTCAGTGTTGCGGAAAAATACTTGGATATGTCCTTTTCTCAAACAGTGAAGCGTAATGCAAGGCTGCGTTCTCGCACCAACCCTCTTTTCAATCTTCTTCAGCATGATGCTGAAACAAGCCATGAAAGACCTCAACAATGAAGACGCTGTTTACATCCGGTACTGCACGGATGGCAGTCTCTTCAATCTGAGGCGCCTGCAAGCTCACACCAAGACACAAGAGCAACTTGTCCGTGAACTACTCTTTGCAGGCGATGCCGCTTTAGTTGCCCATTCAGAGCCAGCTATTCAGCGCTTGACGTCCTGTTTTGTGGAAACTGCCAAAATGTTTGCCCTGGAAGTCAGCCTGAAGAAAACTGAGGTCCTCCATCAGCCAGCTCCCCACCATGACTACTAGCCCCCCCACATCACCATCGGGCACATAAAACTCAAAACAGTCAACCAGTTTACCTATCTCAGCTGCACCATTTCATCGGATGCAAGGATCGACAATGAGATAGACAACAGACTCGCCAAGGCAAATAGCGCCTTTCCAAGACTACACAAAAGAGTCTGGAAAAACAACCAACTGATAAACCTCACAAAGATTAGCGTATACAGAGCCGTTGTCATACCCACACTCCTGTTCGGCTCCGAATCATGGGTCCTTTACCGGCATCACCTACGGCTCCTAGAACGCTTCCACCAGCGTTGTCTCCGCTCCATCCTTAACATTCATTGGAGCGACTTCATCGCTAACATCCAAGTACTCGAGATGGCAGAGGCCGACAGCATCGAATCCACGCTGCTGAAGATCAAACTGCGCTGGGTAGGTCACGTCTCCAGAATGGAGGACCATTGCCTTCCCAAGATCATGTTATATGGCGAGATCTCCACTGGCCACCACTGGTACACAAAAGAAGAGGTACAAGGACTGCCTAAAGAAATCTCTTGGTGCCTGCCACATTGACCACCGCCAGTGGGCTGATATCACCTCAAACCGTGCATCTTGGCACCTCACAGTTTGGCGGGCAGCAACCTCCTTTGAAGAAGACCGCAGAGCCCATTACCCCTCCATAAATCTTTGTCCGCGAAGCCAACAATATGTCAGTAATACAGTATACAGCTTGATTAAAACTGATGGGTGTTGTAAACTTTCATGTTGCAGTAATACATGTCATGTGATAGGAAGTTATTTAATCCTACGTATAAAAATTAGATTTTTTTCTATGGATGCAGTGAATTGCTCTTTGGGACTAGAGTTGTGAGTGGTGCCAAAGACCATAAACAGAGAAGATATGCTTATTTTGCTATCTCAAGAGCTTGGCAGCAGTAGAAGGAATGTGGGAGCACTGTTTTGTTTCCTGTTGAGCACTGTTTGTTTCCTGATTTGATTGAGCCGACTTTGCCTTTGAACTGCAATCATGGCTATGTGATGTCAAGGGCTATTGAAGACTCTTGAATTTGCTGTTACCAATGACAACAGAAGGGTGGCAATGGTTAGCGCAGCAGTTAGTATAATGCTGTTACAGTGCTAGTGACCAGGGTACGAACGAATCTAGCACTGTCTGTGAGGAATTTATACATTCCCCCTGAGACCTCGTGGGTTGCCTCTGGTTGCTTCAGATTTCTTCCACCCTTTTAAAAAAAAGTGCACAAGGTTTGAAGGTCAATTCATGTATTTGGGCCTATGGGCTGAAAGGACCTGTTATTGTGTTGAATGTTTAAATTTTAAAAAATCAAAGGGATGTGAGAACTGTGCTAACTGGAATAGTGTAAACAGGTTGATCTTTTTTCATACTAATTGTGTAATCTTCTCAAACTTTTTGATTGGAGCAGAACCTATTGTAATAAACAATAGGGAAAAGAAGGGTGAAATTAATTGCCTTTGGAGTGTGTGTGATGGTGTTGCATTATGAAACTCAGATAAAACCGAAGTCAAGGGCAAATAACAAGGTGGGCAGGTGAGGTTGGCTGGAGTAGAACGATGTCTGTCAGTGGCTAATCGCACTCCAAGCATGTAATTTCAAAAAATCAACGAGGCTCAACCTTCTTCAAAAATTATTGCCAATATTTCTCGTTCCTGGCCCAATACAGGATGAATGTCGTCTTCATTTGTTTAGTGTCCATTATTAAGTGATCTTTCCCTGAGAATTTTATTTTACCAGGTTAAATGGTCCTGTATAATTGCAAGATCTTGCTACCATTTTTATCAGCATAAAGCAAAGTATTCAACTTAGCACAAGGAACAATCTGCTGGGGAAACCTAATAAAAGGTTTCAACCTGAAGTGTTAACAATTCCTTTTCCCCTCCATTAATGCTGCTCA
The DNA here is from genome assembly GCF_036971445.1 of Narcine bancroftii. NCBI lineage: Eukaryota > Metazoa > Chordata > Chondrichthyes > Torpediniformes > Narcinidae > Narcine > Narcine bancroftii. Next base: position 91,398,112 of record NC_091471.1, on the reverse strand, counting down.
ATCTGCTGAGTTCCTTTAGCAATTTATGCTTCGCTCCTGATTCTCGCAGCTGTAGTTTCTTGTGTCCATCTTCAGGTGCTACCTCGAACATCTGAAAAGCATCTGAACCTCATCCAGTCACCTTGCAAGTGACATAGAAGAGGAAAATGCTACTTTATTAATTTAGCCTTGTTTTTTCACCAATAAGAAAGGAAATTGAATACATTTTTGCTAAGCTCAAGTTTCACTCTACAAATATTAATTATAGAAAGCAACAATTGTGTTTTATGTTGATAAAAGCATTTTCTTATGTTGTATTCAGATGACGTAGAAAAGGATGCTGCAAATATTTCAATTATTTCTGGATCATAAAGTGTAAATTAAACAATATTTAGCAAAATTTTTATGCTTCTGGAAGAAAGAATCCTTTAATTTTATATATTTCAATGCTATTTTGCACAAATGAAAAGATGATTATATATTTGTAATGTGTTAATAAATGAGAAAAGGCTGCCATCCAATTTTCAAACATTAACATAGCAACTGTGACTGCACTATAATAGATATGCTGGGTAATTTTGACTACATAAGTAAAATCAATTGATCACACATGATATTTCTCATCCTTTTGAATGATAAGTAACCATTACCTTCAAAAGACAACATTTTGTCATTTAGTTGTAATTCGTGACAGATGTTACAAATCTTTATCTTTAAAATAGAATTAAACAGTTACTCAATCATGCATTCTGATTCAGAGAGGCTCATAGAAGCATAGAAAAATAGAAGCAGGAATAGACTATTCAGCTCTTTGATCATGTTCTTCTCTTCAACATGATCATGACTGATCATCTCGTTCAGTACCAAATTCCTGATCTCTCTCCATTCCCCTTGATGCCTTTTGTGCCTAGAAATCCATCTTCTTCAATTAAATTCAACCACTTGACCTTCACAGCTTCTGTTGTTGAAAATTCCGTATGTTCACTATCCGCTGACTGACAACATTTCTCCTTATCTCAGTTTTAAATATTTGTCTCACATCCTGAGGCTCTGATCCTGGTTTTGATCCTCACTGCATCCAGTCACAATCTTTGGTGTTCTATGTTCCATAAACACATTTGTAATTTTCATAATTGACCACAACAACTGAATTATGATGTAATCTCAATCTTACTGTTTCACTTTTATATAGTTTGCTCTCCTCCCCATCTCTTCTCTTTCAGATGTACTGATCTTGGGTTGATTCAAGGTGTTCAATAATTTCAATGAACTGGGTAGATTCCACATCTACTTTACCCTAAATCTATTATCCTACAAAGTATACGTGAATGGTAGGCTCGGGGCAAGGAAAGAGGGAGTCAGATGGATGGAAGAAAGTGCGTGGATGGCATTAAAGACCTAAGGTCCACAATTCATGAAATGTGTGGATGAGGTGATATGGGTTGCATGCTATATTGGTATTAATTTATGAAGAGTACAGATGTATCCAGATTGCAATGCAATTAGATCCATTTTAATGGCTAAGGCTCCAGATTATACAATCTAGATCTAAATACACATTCAGTAACCAAAAGTACTCATGCCTTCTATCATAAAGGTATCTATAAGTTTGATGCATTTCAAGTTTGTTTCAACTTGCAAATGTTTACAAGGAGTAAGGTGGCAGGTAACTTTTTTCCTGTTCTCAAGCATAAACTCAAAATCTGTTTCTGAGCACATAGTGTCATCTCTGCCCTATTGTGGGACCAAATGTGATGAGACTATTTTAACGTCCAGGAAGTGTTTGCACTCTGTGAACGTGGGCAGCAAATAAGACAGTCAACATTTGGTATCACTGAAGAAAGTATAAAGCTTTCATTCTGTGACTTTCCATTGTATCATTTTCACTTGAGCCACCTCTAGAGCTTGTCGAAAGAATCAAAGACTTGTTGATCCAAACCAAGGCTTTTATTAGCAAAAGACAAGAGCTCTTCACAGGTGGCGGACCAGTCCGGAATGATCCGACCTGGCTAGGGACACAACCCTTTAAGGCCCAGACAGTAGGTGTGGCTTAGCTCTCAGCCAATCGCTTTAAGCACAGTCTAGATACTGTAACTATATACACTATATACATTGGTGATAGATCTGTACTATCACATTCACCCCTTCTTGGAGAACTAACCCTGGAAAATAAAAACGAGGGAGAGAATGAAAGGAAGGGGTAGGTTAAGGACTGTAGCGGTCAGGGGGTCTGACCATCCGGCGAGACCGCCGTGGTGCCGGTATTGGGGTCGCTGGAGTGGTGTCGCCAGCGGGCTCATTGGGTGCGACCGCTCCTTCGCTCAATTCCCCAGTCGTGTTGTCGGCAGGGTGGCCCAGGTCAGTGGGGAGCTGTTGGTCCTTCTGTTGCGGCACGGGGCCTGGGGAATAAAGAGTTGTGGAAGGTTGGGTTGGGGGGTTTGCTGGGTCTACCGCGTCCTGAGCTAGGTCCCGCACCGAAACAGTGTCCTCCCGCCCGTCTGGGAACTCAACGTAGGCGTAATGCGGGTTCGCGTGGAGTAGAGTCACTCGGTCGACCAAGAGGTCGTTCTTTGAATGCCGGACGTGGCGTCGCAAAAGGACGAGGCCAGGGACGGTGAGCCATTCCGGTACAGTGGTTCCTGATTCAGAATTCCTCGGGAAAAGGAACATCCTTTCGTGCGGGTTGGCATTTGTTGCAGTACATAGGAGGGAGCGGATGGAGTGTAAGGCACTAGTGAGAACCTCCTGCCAGTGAGAGGTGGGGAGACCTTTAGACCAGAGAGCCAGTGTAACCACTCTCCATATGGTGGCATTCTCCCTCTCGACCTGGCCATTACCGCGTGGGTTATAGCTGGTGGTCCTGCTTGAAGCGATACCACACTCCAGAAGGTATTGTTGCAGCTCTGCACTCATGAATGAGGACTCCCTATCACTGTGGATGGAATTGGAGTACCCAGAAATGGCGAAAATACTGTGAAGGGCCTGTATCACTGAGGTGGCAGTGGTGTCTGGGCAGTGCACAGCGAACGGGAAGCGGGAGTACTCGTCGATGGCCGTAAGGATGTAGTTATTACGGTTGGTCGACGGTAGGGGCCCCTTAAAGTCTATGCTAAGACACTCAAAGCGGCGGGTGGGTTTGATAATGTGGGAGTTATCCGGACAGAAGAAGTGGGGCTTGCATTCAACGCACACCGAACAGGCTCGGGTCATGGAGCGGATCTCCTCAACTGTGTAGGGTAGGTTGCGCGCCTTCATAAAGTGGGCAAACCTAGTGACCCCTGGATGACAGAGTGCCTCATGGAGTTTCTGTAGTCTGTCCATCTGTATGCTGGCGCACGTCCCCTGGAGAGCGCGTCAGGCGGGTTGTTGAGCTTACCAGGCCGGTACAGGATGTCATAGTTAAAGATTGAGAATTTGATTCTCCATTTGGTGATTTTGTCGTTTTTTATCTTACCACGCTGGGTGTTGCTGAACATGAAGGAGACCGCGTGTTGATCAGTCAACAGTGTAAAGCGCCTCCCAGCGAGGTAATGTCTCCAACGACGCACTGCTTCAACTATGGCCTGGGCCTCCTTCTCGATCGAGGAGTGTCTACTCTCTGGACCCTGGAGGGTTCTGGAGAAGAAGGCTACAGGCCGACCGGCCTGGTTCAAGGTGGCTGCCAGGGCGAAGTCGGATGCATCGCTCTCGATTTGAAACGGGACAGACTCATCGATCGCATGCAGCGTTGCAGCGGCGATGTCAGATTTGATTCGATCAAAAGCCGCTCTGGCTTCGGTCGAGAGGGGAAAGGAGATGGTCTTGATAAGAGGACGCACCTTGTCGGCGTAGTGTGGAACCCATTGGGCGTAATACGAGAAAAGGCCCAGGCAGCATTTGAGCGCTTTCTGGGTATCGGGTGGTGGTGGGGGGGTAAGTCCATTAGGGGACGCATGCGGACAGGATCTGGCATGACTATCCCGTTCTCCACCACGCAACCTAGAATAGCGAGTCGTGTGGTCCGGAAGACACACTTGTCCAAATTGTAAGTCAGGTTCAGCCGACGGGCAGTTTGAAGAAATTTGTCTAGGTTGGCGTCGTGGTCCTGCGAGTCGCAGATGGTGATATTGTCCAGATATGGGAAGGTAGCGGTTAGCCGGTTCTGCTCCACCATCCGGTCCATTTCCCGCTGGAAGACCGCACACCATTTGTGACCCCAAATGGTACCCTGAGAAATTGATACAGCTGCCCATTTGGTTCGAAGGCTGTGAATGGTCGGTCCTCACAGCGGATCGGGAGCTGGTGATAGGCCGAACGTAGGTCAATGGTGGAGAATATGCGGTATTGGGCGATCTGGTTCACCTCATCCATGATGCGTGGCAGGGGGTACGCATCCCGGAGCGTGAAACGGTTAATGGTCTGGCTATAGTCGACCACCATCCGTAGCTTTTCCCCGTTCTTGACAACTACCACCTGGGCTCTCCAGGGACTTGAACTGGGTTCGATGATGCCCTCATCCAGCAATCTACCCACCTCACTCCTAATGAATTGCCTGTTTTTGTAACTATATTGCTGACTTTTGGTGGCCACAGGCTTCCAGCCAGGGGTGAGGTTTGTGAAGAGTGCTGGCGGGGCAATCTGGAGTGTGGAAAGGCCGCAGGATTGGCCCCGGGGCATGGGGGCGGGTTGCTTGGGTGCTTCTGGGGTGAGGCGATGGCAGACCGAGAGGGGGCCGTGGGGTTCCCAAAAGTGTAGGGACACCGTTCGGAACTGACACTGAAAGTCTAATCCCAGCAACACTGGGGCGCACAATTGGGGAAGGATGAATAATTTGAAGTGGGTGACCGTTACGCCCTGTACTTCCAGCGTGGCGATGCAATACCCCTTTATCCCAGTCGAGAGCGACCTCGTCGCTAATGAGATCCTCTGGGTAGTGGGGATAATGTCAAGTCCCCAACGGAGGGCCAGATCTGGCTAGATAAAACTGTCAGTTGACCCAGAGTCAAATAAGGAACTTTTAATTGGTGTAGTGTCCATGCACTTTAATCAGTTCCATTGCTTTAGTGAGGGGATGAGAGCATTGCTGGTTTAGTGTTATTGAAGCTGCCACTGATCCAGTTGAGAGGGGAGTTTCGTGTGATGACGTCACGCAACGGGATGACGTCACGCAGCGGAATGACATCATAGATGTAGTCTATGCTGGTGGAGCAGGTTGGAGGACCTCCCAGAAGTGTTGTTGTTGCGGCGTCAGTGGATGAAAGGTAAGTAATGGGGTTTGTAGTTGCTCGCGGTTGGCGGTGGGTAGGACGTCAGTCGCGGCGGTCGGGCTCCGGAGGTCATCAGCGATGGACACTAGGGTGAGTACCTGGTTGGCCGCGGCGGGTCCCCAGTCGGTCGTGGTGGCCGCATCGGCAGTGGCATGGGCAGTGGCAGATGGGGAGCGGGCAGCAGCAGCAGTAGCGCCGGCCCCGGGGTTGGCTGTGGCGGCGGCTGCAGCAGCGGTTGCCACATTTGGGACCGAGACCGGGTCGAGTGTTCCGCTCGGGGGCGAGAGGTGGGCCAGCACCATGGTTGCGAGGGTGGGCTGCTCCTTCCGGGTTCGGCGTCTCTGTGACGTCAGGCGTTGCCATGCAGGGGAGCCCTCGCTCTCAATGGACGAGAGCTCTGGGGAAGAATAGTTTGAATGGGATAGTGGCGGTTGGGTTTCACACGAGGCACTGTGTTTGCCGGCGGCCATTTTAGACCTACAGACTGCAGCAAAGTGGCCGTTTTTAAGGCACTTCTGGCACCTTGCTTTTCTTGCTGGGCACTGGGACCAAAATAACATTTTGGGTTCGCAGGGGGCAGTGTAGCAGCAGCCAACAGGCCGTCAGTATCTCGGGGGGTGGTAGGGTAGAAGAGCACTCTACTCACATCAGAACGAGGGGTCCAGTCTCTAGAGAACTCATTGGACTTTAAGGCTGCATCCTCCATTGTGATTGCAATCCGGGCCACGTCCTCTAGTTTTTCTACCCCTTGCTCGAGCAAGCGCAGCCTCACTTCGTTCGATCGGAGCCCGGCCACATAGGCATCCCGGACGAGATCATTTGTGATCTCGGCAGCAGTTTTGTCCATACAGTTACAGTCCTTGCCCAACGCCTTTAATACTTGTAAATATGCTCTGCTGGACTCGCCGGGCTGTTGCTTCCTCGACGCAAGCACGAGCCGGGCATGAACTCTGTTCACCGGTTGATCATACAGTTCTTTCAGTACCTTTATGGCTGTGGTGTAAGTGGTCTCATCCTGGATGTTCTCGTAGACTCTCAAGGACACCATAAACAGCAATGCTATTAGACGCTGGTTATCCTCCTCTACCTGAATGAATCTCAGGAAGTTTTCAAAGTTTAGCAGCCAGAACTTAAAGGCTTTGAAGGCTGTAGCTGACTGTGGGTCGATATCAAGTTTTTCTGGCCGAGTCAGATGCTCCATCCCTTTCAAAAAAAATTCATTTTTCTTTTTGCTAATAAAATTGTAGAGCTCGTCGTAAGAATGAAAGACTTGTTGATCCAAACCAAGGCTTTTATTAGCAAAAGACAGGAGCTCTTCACAGGTGGCCGACCAGTCTGGAATGATCCGACCTGGCTAGGGACACAACCCTTTAAGGCCCAGACAGTAGGAGTGGCTTAGCTCTCAGGCAATCGCTGTAACCACAGTCTAGATACTGTAACTATATACACTATATACATTGGTGATAGATCTCTACTATCACACCACCACAACAAGATAAAGGCTAATTAACCAGGTAACCAGACTCATTAATCAATGACTCATGGCTCTAGATAACCTATGCACATCTTCACAGAATGTATGCAATGAAAACCAAAGTACACAGAAAATCTAATGGAGAGTTCTGAGCAGGAGGAGTAAAAGCAAAAAAGCCATCTCTTTACACTGGCTAATAATATTAATTGCAGGAAGGTACAAGATTTTAGCTGTTGGTTTTGGTTTAAGCGATTCCAATGTTTTTGATATTTTGACCATGCTAAACAGACAAAATTTATTTCCATTTGTGCCTGTAAAGCATTCAAAGGGTTAATAGAATGAGTAGTATAGCCCGGAGCTCATTTTGCTTCATGTAACTGTAATGTGAGCTGTTAGGTGAAAGCAAGAAGCTTGATAAGTGCTGAATGCCAGAATATTGATCCCTCTTGAAAGGTACTAAATAATTTCTCTGACAGAGCACTACAGTGAAATTCAAAAGCATCATCTTTTCATCAAAGAATAATAAAATAATCTGTAATTCACACTTTTAAGTCAACACATTTAATAATGTATACATCTGGAGGATTCTTCTCCCACAGTGTTCTATCATGATTTTCTCTATCAACTCCCCCCCCACCACTTGACTGTCCAAATTTCTTCAACATCAGCAATATCTGTGGGAGACCCTGTTAAATTTAACAATATATCCTTTAAGCATAAGCCATCAAACTTATAGCAGATGCTTTTCAATTCTGATATCATCCAGTATTTTTCAATTATATTGGTGAAGAAAAGTTAAAACTCATTAGATCGTGATTTTCCAAACGGTATTCCTCACTTTACATGAAATCCATCAAATCAAGAGAGCAAGCTTGAACAGATCAGTCCAGATAGGGCAGTGAATGTTCATGGACGATGAAATGGCTCTCACAATGCAAGGTGTTATGTTGTCCACATCTGGGCTAGAATGGAAAGGTAAATCTCACCATTGTTTGACTTCACTGCCAAGATGTGCAGAATTGGGTTATACAGGGCAACAACATTGCTAGGGATGTCAGTCGCCACTGCACTTTCAGACTTCTGGGTGCTTGGTAATAAATTACTGCTGGGCACTTCAGCTGCTAGTTCTCCAAAAACAAGAGCTCAAAGGTTATTGCATGTGAATTGGGAGTCTCAGTAATTTGTTTTCTTCACTCTGAATTCTGGGCATATTAATCCTGACTGTCTATGCTAATGGTGTTAGGATTTAGCCAACTTTCCCTAATTCCTGAATGAGAAAGCTATTCCTTTGTGTGTTCAGATAAATCAGAGCAGTGAGAAGTTAATGGTTGTCAGTGACCAGAAGAGAAGGGCAGCCAGAAGCCTAAAAAGGCAGCCCATACTAAGATAGATGTTCTTGGACTCTAGATACAGTGTTGAAGAATCAGTGTCACTGAAATATGGGGTGCGCCAGGGATAGGATTATTGAAGTAAATTAACAAGCATTCACAAAATGACTACTGATTTTTGATTTTGCCTCTGCTCCCAGTAGTTGACTGCCTCAGGCTAATTCCAAGCAGATGATGTCATCAATTTTTCTTCCCACAGATAATCCAGGTGTGGCTCAAGAGAGTGAATGGCTTCCATTATGACCAGCTGCAGCACCATGCAAAGCAACAGAGTTCGGCAGCAGATCTCTTCCGTTTTACATTGAATTGCACCAATTATTTTCAGACAAATCTGGCGTGGGGTGGGGTGATGGGTATATGGAATTAGTTACTAGATGCAATGGCAGAGGGAGGTACAATTGCAACTTTTGAGTCAGTTGAACAGATACATGAATACAAAGGTTTCTGAGGAAGGGGATGCAGGGGGTGGGGGGAGGGTGGAGGGTGGGGGGAGGGTGGGGGGTGGGGGGAGGGTGGGGGGTGGGGGGAGGGTGGGGGGTGGGAGGGTCTCTATCACTATCTACAAAATGGACACAGACATTTCAGCCCAACCACTCCATGGTGGGATTTGTACACCTCTCCTGTCTTTTTCATTTTAACATTGTTTGGGAAGGCATGGTTGACATAGCAGTTAACGCAATGCCTTCACAGCAGTGATTCTCAACCTTTTGCTTTCCACCCATATACCACTTTAAGTATTCCCTATCCCATAGGTGCTCTAATAAGGAATTGCTTAAGGTGGTATGTGGGTGGAAAGAAAAAGTTTGAAAACCACTGTTTTAATCGTACCTCATTAACTCGTTATGTGCATGGTTTCATAACTCCAAAGGAAATAGGTCAATGACAATTTTTCTCAAGCAAAATATTCCAATAACAATTGGGTCTAGAGCAGTGATTCTCAACCTTCCCTTCTCACTACATACCACCTTAAGCAATCCCTTACTAACTGCAGAGAACCGATGGCATAGGGATTACTTAAAGTGGTATGTGAATGGAAAGAAAAAAAGTTGAGAACCACTGCTTTGATTGTGACTTGGGTTCGAAACCTGCGCTGTTTGTAAGGTTTCCTTCCACTGTTCAACTAGGTGTAAATGAGGCAGCACGGACTTGTGGGCTGAACTGGCCTGTTACCATGCTGTATGTCTAAATTTTAAAAAAATAAAAAATATGTATATTTTTAAAATCCTTGACATATTTGTCTAGCTTCTCCTTAGAGTGTGTTGGAATTTTCTAACTGAAAGCTTATTGCCTGTAGCTACGCTGTTGCTACTGGGTGTCATGCACATTTGTGCATTGCACTCGAGCCCATCGTTCCTTGTCTAACTTTGGCACTTTTGTCCTGGTTTCACGTTTCTAACTTGCACTTATCCAGGTTGATATTATTACCAGACCACTTGGTAATTATTGATATAATCTGAGCAACTCTGATCTTGGTTTCACAGAAATATTCCCTTTGTTCTATCCACCCTTCTTCCATCTCTCTAGAACCTAAAACTAAGTTGTCTTCCATTATTAACAGTTCTGCTGAGAGGTCTTCAACCTGAAATAATAACTCTTTTATTCTTCACTGACTCTGTCTGACCTGGTGAACATTCCTGGCACTTTCTTCTTTTGTCAGCTTTCCAGTATCCGCATTTTATCTCTATAATCCCTGTGGAGGAGGTACATTTTAATAAGATACAAACAAAAATTGGACGCTGAGGCAAATGGAATTTGAGACCAGAAATGGTCGACATAAAATTTCAAAGGTAAGGAGTTCAGAAGCGCAAGGTTTCCAGTTAATTTAATTCTGAGGTTAGGGGACCAAGAACCAGTTCACCAGAAACAGTGCTTGTTTATGACAATGAGGTTATGCGTGGAGCCAAGTGTTGAATAGAATATTTTTAAAAATTTAGACATACAGCATGGTAACAAGCCCTTTCGGCCCACGAGCCTGTGATGACTAATTACACCCAATTGACATTTTTGAACGGTGGGAGGACACCAGTGTCCCCAGGTAAAACCCACGCAGACACAGGGATAATGTGAAACTCTTGAGAGTCAGCGCGGGATTTGAACTCCTGTTCTGATCGCTGGCGCTGTAACAGCATTGGGCTAACCGTAACCGTAACATTAACCATGCCGCCCAAATAAGGGGAACAGAATTTTAAATGATTTATGGAGGGCACCAACTATAGCAGCAATAATATTACAAACTTTCATCTCCATTATTGTTGGTGGTAGCATTCAGTGCAATCACAAATAAAACAAATGTATGAGTTTTATGGAAATAGCTACAGATGTTCATATTATTTACAATGTCTCTATAATAGGTACATGGCTCCACTGCTCTTTGTGGTTTATGTCTATTCCCTCTGTAGTTTCATTAACAAATATTTGCCTAACCATTGATGGCACCCAAGGGTTGGATGCATCTGTGTTTAGACAATTCTAGCAAGGAAGTGGGTAAGGAATTATTTTTCAGTGATGGAAAAAATGCTTTTAATTTTAGCTGTTTTTATGAGGAAGTGAAGGAGCTTTGTGTTTGATTCCTGGGTGTATATTTACAGCACATTCCAAACTTACCACTTTAGGAAATATGTCTCCTTTATGGTTCTGGGGACAGTTTGTACATTCCTTGATTTGAATTCATAAGGATCTGAATTTGGTAGCTATCTCATCTCATATTCCCCTGTATGCTCTGGTACTCCAAGCAACTGCATTTTCTGGGTTTTTGGAACACTGAGGTTCTTCAACCTCTGGTTTCAATAAGCTGAATCACATACCCCCCCTGCCCCCACCCCATGCTTCAAGAAAGCCATTATCATCTTGGTACCGAAGAAGAATATTGTGACAGGCCTAAATGACAACTGACCTTTGGCTCTTTAACATCTTCCATCATGAAATTGGTCATGGCTCTCATTAAGTCCAACCTACCAGCCACTTTTGACCCTTTCCATTAACATACCACTAAAACAGGTCCACAGCAGATGCCATCTCCCTGCTCCAACACTTGGACAAGTGGAATAATCAGGCAACAAAGACATCTATGTCAGATGACTATTTGTTGACTATAGAGCTTCACCTTCAACAGTTTGCACCAAACAAACTCATCCCCAAACTACATGACTAACAAGTTCCAGTTTACTTATGCACAAGTACAACCTGACGAAACAGCATTCTCTGGTCCTCGGTGCCAAACATGCAAATGCATAACCAGACATAACACATATACAGACAAGCAATGCCTACTGTATATAAAAATTCAATAAATGTTGTTTAATAAATAGTAAAGTCTCGGGTGGTTAGTGTGAGCAGTTCATTTAGTCATTCAGCATTCTCACTGCCTGTGGGAATGTTATTAAGTGCTTGTAATGAGCAGCAATAAACAATGAACCAGACAGTATTTAATTTTAAAACACAAATTTTATTTCTAACTTTTCAACTATAGTCTTAACTTTTAAACTATCCTTAACACGAGATCTATCCCCAACTATGCGCAAGTGTGACTCTGTGTGTGTGTGTGTGTGTGTGTGTGTGTGTGTGTGTGTGTGTGTGTGTGTGTGTGTGTGTCTGTCTGTCTGTCTGTCTGTGTGTGACTGTTTGTGTGTGTGTGTGTGTGTGTGTGTGTGTGTGTGTGTGTGTGTGATATACCAAGACCATTACAGTCCACGCCAAAATCCACAAAGTTACTTCATAGTTCAATCTTTTAAATTCAGTGTTGAAGCATAGTCCTTTGAAATTTGATGCCCAGAATTAACATTGAACTGATGGGAAGACTGGTGTTGTGGCTGCTTCTTCTTTGGCTTGGCTTCGCGGATGAAGATTTATGGAGGGGTAATGTCCACGTCAGCTGCAAGCTCGTTTGTGGCTGACAAGTCCGATGCGGAACAGGCAGACATGGTTGCAGCGGTTGCAAGGGAAAATTGGTTGGTTGGGGTTGGGTGTTGGGTTTTTCCTCCTTTGTCTTTTGTCAGTGAGGTGGGCTCTGTGGTGTTCTTCAAAGGTGTTGCTGCCCGCCGAACTGTGAGGCGCCAAGATACACGGTTTGAGGCGATATCAGCCCACTGGAGATGGTCAATGTGGCAGACACCAAGAGATTTCTTTAGGCAGTCCTTGTACCTCTTCTTTGGTGCACCTCTGTCTCGGTGGCCAGTGGAGAGCTCGCCATATCTTGGGAAGGCGATGGTCCTCCATTCTGGAGACGTGACCTACCCAGTGCAGTTGGATCTTCAGCAGCGTGGATTCGATGCTGTCGGCCTCTGCCATCTTGAGTACTTCGATGTTGGTGATGAAGTCGCTCCAATGAATGTTGTGGATGGAGCGGAGACAACGCTGGTGGAAGCGTTCTATGAGCCGTAGGTGATGCCAGTAGAGGATCCATGATTCGGAGCTGCTACATATTTACAAATTCTTCTTGTGTTGCCTTTGAAGAAATGTCCATCCACTCGAGCTGTGGTCATAACACTCCTGATCATTTTGTAGGCAAGACCTGGGCAGCCTCCACGAAGCTACCAAGACCCCGGTCTCTCCAAGTAACTTCACTGCTAGTCACATTTAAAGTGAAGCAGTCTCTCTGAGTGACCTCCACTGTTAGTCACAATCAAAATAACGCACTTTGCTTCCCAAAAAGATCCTCCTGGTGCAGGTCAATCCACCGAAAAGGTGTGATCATTCACAGAGCATCCTTTGCTCTGAATTTCACAGAATGGATGGCCACAAGAGCTGCTTCAAGAAGCTTTGTTCTCTTCAGCAGTCAGAATGGTTCTCTTCTTACAAAATCACAATGTCTTTGCAAATATATCGAATTCTGCAACAGACTGTGACAAGCCTTCCTTCAGTTCTTCCAATGTATTGAATTGTCGCTAGTCTGTGACTTGTGATGGTGCTTGTGTGAATGTTAAATGTTAACTGTGACCATTCAGTCTCTCCTGCCTATACTATCCCTTACAGTGATAATCCAATATTAATAATAGAAGAAACTATTTTTCAGCCTGATGGTGTTGACTCTGATACTCTTGTATCTTGAAGTAGCTGAAAGATGATTTCTGCAGGGTGGAAAGGGTCATCAATGATTTTCGCGCCCTCTACAGACAATGGTCCTGGTAGATCGCATCATTGGGGGGGGAAGAGAAACTCAAGTGATCTTCTTCAGGAGAGGAATATAGTCCTGTGGATTGACCTCCAATCCACTTCTCTACAGCCACCCTACCACACTATATGCAGCTGGCCAGGATATGCTCCATAGAGCTCCAGTAGAAGGCCAGTAGCCTTGCTCGATTCAGTTTTATCAGGAAGTGCACTCACCGTTGCACCTTCCTGACAAGTGAGCAAATGTTGTGAGTCCAGGATAGGTTAGATGGACTCTGAGGAACTTGGTGCTCTCTGCACTGTCCACTACTGAGTTATAAATGTGTAGTGGAGGGTGGTCATTCCTAGTCCTCCTGAAGTCCATGATCTACTGGCATTGTGTGGGAAAGAATGTCCACATGGCTCTGAAATGAATTCAGCACCTGACAATTAGTTGCTCATATGTGTAAATACTTTGACTAATGAGAAACATTTCCTAAACAGTACATTTTTCACCAGTAAAATAAGCAAACCCTAACTTACAGTTTTCAGCATTAAATCTGCTGTGATCCAGATCGAGGGAAATGCACACCCACTGCAAGTTCAATGGATCCTCTTTGCTATCTTGCCAATCATCAAGCCAGTGTTCAAGTTCAAATTCCTGTACATGTTAATTGTCACGTATTGAAAATATAGCGATCACATTTGTCTTGTCCAAATTGAGATTTTGCACCATTTCACAAAATGTTTCTCCTCTTCTCCATAGTGCAACTCATCATTGTTGCTGATGAGGTCCAACTACTATCGTATCATCTACAAACTTGATGACACTATTAGAGCTGGATCTAGCATGGCAGTCATGGACCAGTAGTGTGAACAGGGGCGGCTGAGCACACAACCCTGAGGTGAGCCATAGCTCAGCATAACGGTACTCGATGTTCTACTAGTGACCCTGACCCTAACCCTAACCCTAACCCTAACCCTTGGTCGTCTTTCCGTTAGGAAGTCCAGAATCCAGTTACAAAGAGGGGTGTTGAGCCAGGACAACACCTTTGCCCTTAATGTCAGCAAGATCAAAGAAATTGTTATAGACTATTGGAAAATAGACAAAGTTGACTCTCCAGTCCATACCAATGGTGCTGAAGTGGAGATAGCAGATAGCACCCATGTCAATGCAATGGCATCAGAATTCTTGCTTCCTCACAATCCTGATGAAATTGTATATCACTTGCATCCTTTAACAGTTTCTACAGAGGCACCTTTGAAAGCATCTGTCAGGATGTATCACTGCGTGGTACTTTAACTGCTCCATTCAACACCAGAAGATGCTTCAGAGTGTTGTGAATGCAGCTCAGGGTATCAATCATACCCACCCACCACAGGACTTCCACAAACTCCATCTATATCTCCTACTGCCTTGAAAAAGCAATAGTCATCACATTTAAATTCTCACCACATTGTCCTGGACATGCTCTCTTCACCCCCCCACCAACCCCCACCCCACCACCACCTCACTCCTGTCCCACACTACCAGATTCAAGGACAGGATGTTTAACACCATTGTCATACTCCTGATAAACAACATAATTGTAAAATTATGCTGTTTTTGCTCTCTATTATCTGATCTCTCTCTTTCGGTAACTGGGCAGTAAATGAGGTAAATGAGGTCTGTATGCAAAACAAACATGATCACTATATTTTCAATGTGTGACAATTAACGTACAGGAATTTGAACTTGAACACTGGCTTGATGATTGGCAAGATAGCAAAGAGGATCCATTGAACTTGCAGTGGGTGTGCATTTCCCTCGATTTGATCACAGCAGATTTAAAGCTGAAAACCGTAAGTTAGGGTTTGCTTATTTTACTGGTGAAAAATGTACTGTTTAGGAAATGTTTCTCATTAGTCAAGGTATTTGCACATACGAGCAACTAATTATCAGGTACTAAATTCATTTCAGTGCCATGTGGACATTTTTTTCCCACACAATGCCAGCAAATAAGGGAAGGAGCATGCTTAACCATTAAAATTGGTTCTGGCCAACTAGCAATCTGAAATAACAGGGAGAACCCAGTGCCAGATGAGTTTAAACCAATGTCTGTCTGTGGTCTCTTTATAGATTAGAGGAAAATATGTCAAAAAGTGCACAAACTGAAGCAAGTGCTTGATGAGAGAGTGAGAGAGAAGAAAAAAAAACTCATTTTGCATGAATTATGGTCAATCTTTCACAAGTTCCTGCTCTAATGAAGAATATTATTTACAGCCAGTAAATGGATGGTGACCACCAACCTCTGAATACACTCACTTGCTCCACAAAGAAATAAAAAAAGCCAGATTTATCAAGCAATCATCAAGGATCCACACCGCCCAGCCCACGCTCTGTTCTCACTGCTACCATCAGGAAAGAGGTACGGGCGCCACAAGACTCACAAGACCAGGTTCAGGAACAGCTGCTACCCTCCACCATCAGACTCCTCAACAACAAGCTCAATCAGGGATTCATTTAAGGACTCTTCCTTTTGCACTTTATTTTTTTTTCTCTCTCCGTATTGCACAGTCAGTTGGTTTACATTCATTATTTTTGTACTTGTGTATGTTATGTACGTTTTTTTTTTGTTGCACTATCAAAAAGTGGTAATTCTGCTGGAAAAGAATCTCAGGGTTGTATGTGGTGTCATGTATGCACTCTGACAATAAATCTGAAATCTGAATCAGATAAGTAGGTCACACATCTGGAATAAACTTTTCTTACACTTCCTACACCTTCATTGCCTGTGTTCCCAGGATGAGGCCTCCATTCCAGGACATTTGGGTGACACTCTAAGCATAGTGGTTAGCAGGATGTGGTTACAGCGCTACCAGCGATCAGGACTGGGCTTCAAATCTCTCTCTGCCTGTAAGGGGTTTGTATTCTCTCCCCCCTATCTGTGTGGGTTTCCTCTGGGTGCTCTGGTTTCCTCCCACTGTTCAAAATGTACTGGAGGTTGTAAGTCCATTGGGTGTAAATTGGGTGACACAGGCCTGTGGGCTGAAAGGAACTGTTACTGTGCTGTATGTCTGAATTTAATTTAAATTTAAAATTTTAAATATCCACTTTATTTAAAAAAACACTGATTCCATCTAATACTCGTTGATAAAACCTGCAGGCATATCTGCTCCATTTCCTGTACTTCTGCCCTTACACTACCTCCCTTCAGATAGAACAAGAATACACTTTCTCTAGTTCTCACATTGCATCCCCCCCCCCCCCCAACCAGCCTCTGCCAATGGCATATTATTCTTCGATACTTCTGCCAACTTCAACACCACATCTTAGCCCTCCACCCCTATCTGCTTTCTGCAGGGATAAGTCTCTCTGAGAACTCTTAGTCCTCTCTTTCCTCCCCATCCATCCTTCCATCCCTCAGGCACTTCCCCTGTAACCACAGAAAGTGCAAAGCTTGTCCTTGTATCTCCTCCCTCATCTCCATCCTAATCTACTGCATTGGGTGTACTCAGTGTGACTTCCTCTACAATGGTGAATCCTAATGCAGAATGGGTGACCACTTCCCCATGCACCTGCACTGTCTGGGTTTAAATCTGAGCTTTCTGTAGCCAACTGCCCCAAGCACAGATATATCTGCCCTTGGCCACATCCATTGTTAGGGTGAGGCCAAAGGCAAACTGGAGGAACAACGCAACATATTCCTCCTGGACAGCCTTAAACTTCACATTCATTTTTTTATTTTTCGATTTTAGGTGACCCCCACTCCTACCTGGTTCCACTGTTTCCACCCCTTCTTTCCTCACTCCTGTGTTTACTTTTTTCCTCTTTTTAACTTTTCTCCCTGCTCACTGTTCCTTGTGGCCTTTCCCTTTACCCAATTCTTAGCCTCTTATCTGTCCTAAACCTCTGAACCCCCTCCCCAATTTATATTATATGTAATTTCATCATTTTTTAAAATCTTCCTCTTTATTAAGAATGCGGAGTTGAAATGTTGACTTACCATTTCTAACCATGGATATTAACTGACCTGATTAGTTCCTTCAGCAATTCTTTGATCAAGATTCCAGCATTTGCAGATTTTATGTTTCTTTACATATTGAATATGTTCTTCAAGATTTGTACTCAGCATGGGTTGTTTTGATGTATTACTGCTGATATTTTTTGATAAATAAACGATAATTACCTCAGAGAAACTAGAGATCATTGTGTTGAGCACCTCTGCTCTGGCCACTGCAATAACAGGGACCTCCTAGTGGCCAACCAGTTTAATTCAACTCATTATTCCAACACCAGCATGTCTTTCCATGGCCTTGGGCATTGCCAAACCACAAATTGGAGGAAAAGCACCTTATATTTAGTCTGGGTGCACTCTCCAGCTAAACAGTATTAACATCAACCACCAATTTCCATGAAGCCCTCCTTGGAGTCTCACTCTTACTCTATCCCTATGTCTCCAATGTAGAGAAAACTGAATCTTGAGCATTGAATTTATTTTCATCCATTCTGTGTTTCATCAAAACTACATTCAATTCTCCCTGGAACTGTTATGTGCACACACACACACACACACACGCACGCACACACACACGCACACACACACGCACACACACACAAGCACGTACGCACGCATGCACGCACGCACGCACGCATGCATGCGCGCACACACACACACACACACACACACACTCATTATATTAAATAACTATTGAAATTCCCAAATGATAGATTGCAACATCTAATCCATAATGAGATTAAATAGGTTGATCTTTCTATTGCTACTGAAATTTCCCCAAATGATAGGCTTCAGCCTTCTCCTTCCTTCCTGCTGGCCCCACAGCTGGAGCTGTTAGTGCCTTATGTGCATTTACTGTCAATGCCCACGATTGTCTGAAATAGCTCTGACCTCAACCATTCCTTGAACTTGTGCACTAGTGAAGGAGAAAGAGGACAACATTGTGGGGAGTGGGGGGCAGAAATAGAGAGATATAATGGAAATGTGGCTTTGGAGAGAGAAAATATGGAGAGGAAATCTGCATTCAACAATGTTTGTTGCAACACTCTAAATGGGAAGAAAGAAGCTTCTGTCATAGGAGAGACTGGACGCAGACCAGGAGATCACTTCACTGAGCACCTTTGCTCTGTCTGCATCAGTGACAGGGAACCTCCCAGTGGCAAATGATTTTAGTTCTGCATCCCACTCCCATACTCACATATCAGTCCATGGCCTCATTTACTATCCCACCACAGCCACCCGTAAAGTGGAGGACAACACTTGATTTTCTCCAGCTTGGTGGCATTAATGTTAACTTCACTGGTTTCTGCTAATCTACTCTTCTTTCTCCTTCCCTTCCCTTCCCTTAGCTCTCCACACACTTCCCTCTCTATTCACCTAGCCATCCCTCCTCTCCTTGCTGTGCCCTCCCTCCTGCCTTTGCAATCATGCTCCTCCCCCAACACCTTCCCCTTATTTTTTTATTCAGATGCCTGGCAACATTTTTCCATACCTTGATGAAAAGCTCAAGCCTGAAACTTCGATTATGAATCTTTATCTTTGCTATGTAAAGTACACTCTTTGATATGCTGAGTGTT
Source organism: Narcine bancroftii (assembly GCF_036971445.1). Lineage (NCBI taxonomy): Eukaryota > Metazoa > Chordata > Chondrichthyes > Torpediniformes > Narcinidae > Narcine > Narcine bancroftii. Next base: position 91,379,362 of record NC_091471.1, on the reverse strand, counting down.
TCCAGCATTGTATTCTTACTAGACCAAGTTTAGTTTTGTCACTTAACACATCAAAGATGGTCTTTGGCAGTCTCAATAAAGGGGCCAGTTCTGAAACGTTGACTGACCATTTCTAGCCTTTCACATCTCACATGTTTCACTCTTGTCTCATTTCTGCCTGGCCTGTTCGGTTCCTCCAACATCTCTTCATTTGTTCAAGATTCCAGATTCCAGCATCTGCAGTTTTTGTGTTTCTCTCTGGATTTGGGAATACTTGCGATCAATATTTGGAATATCTATCTACCCAGAGTCACAACATTATACTCTCTGTTTTCAGAAGCTTTTAGACCATCCATGTGAGTTATCTTATCCCATCAAGGGTGTCCATGGCAGTGTCCTCTTATTATCAATAACCTCTAGCCAGTCTAAAATATTGAAGTGAGCAATGTTATTGCACTTATTGAAATTGTAGTAAATTATTTGTTTTATTTTTTCTTATCAATATAAAAACATGATGTATTTTAAGCTTGAAAATTTCACTGAGAGGTCCTCCAAGTCAATGTCTGCTTGTTATGAGTAAATAACCTTTTGAATACTTACCAGCTTCTGATACCAGTCAACTTGGAGGAGTGAGAAGAGAGATTGGACTGTGAATCAAATAACTTTTCTGAACTTATACACACATCACATACACGTGCTTAGAATTAGCAGGGGGTTAAGTTAATTGTAATAAGCTAAAGTTTGATCCTATTTTTATATTTAAAGATAATTAAAAATGACTTTTGTTTAATTAACTATTTGTTTTGGTAAATTTATATTGCTGCTGGGTTTTGGGGTCCTCTGGGCCTGTAACACTACAATGTATATATGCAATGCAAGTCTTACTTGCAAAAAAAAACCACGACAAAAAAAAACCACAACATCAATTTAATTATAATTAAGATACCACAAAGGGAAAAAAGATAATAAATATAGAAGGAAAAGAAAAGAAGTAATGAACATTCAGAGTGGGCTGGCAATGTAAATGATGTGTTTCATCAGTGATACAGACACATTTTTGAGAGTCTTGTTGCACTGTTGTAATTCAGGTAATAGGGGAAGATTGAGGAACCCGATAACCATTAAAAAAAAACACTTTTCTTGAACAAAGAGGTGCCAGACTTCAGATTTCTGCACCTTTTGCCTGAAGGTAGGAGTGAGAAGGAAGCATTAAGATGTTGGCTGCCTCCCTGAGACAACAGCAAATGTAGTAGTCTTCATTGGATGGGAGGTTGGTACCTGTAATGGACTCAGCAATGCCTCCCACATAGAAGTTCAATAGCATATTCAATGGCATGCTAATCTCTTGAAACACCTTGGAAAGTAGAGGATTCAGTATGGCTTCTTCAAGATTGTCTTGATACGTTGGTCCGAGAAGAAAGTCTCTAAACTAGGAACTTGTATAATGTCTTCACCACTATACCATCAATGAAGACAGGTGATTCATTCTTTGACTTCTCCTTCCTAAAGTACTCAATCAACTCCTTGGTCTTGCTGATACTGAAAACAAAATTGTTATTTTGGTATTCCACAGCCAGATTCTCGATTGCTATCCTGTAACAAAACTCATCATTACTAAATATTCTGCCATCAATAGAGGTATCTGTGATAGTACAGACCTATCACCAATGTATATAGTTACAGTATCTAGAGTATGTAATGACTGTACTTACAGCGATTGGCTGAGAGCTTAGCCACGCCTACTGTCTGGGCCTTAAAGGTTTATGTCCCTAGCCAGGTCGGATCATTCCGGACTGGTTGGCCATCTGTGAAGAGCTCCTGTCTTTTGCTAATAAAAGTCTTGGTTTGGATCAACAAGTCTTTGGTTCTTTCGACAAGCTCTACAATTTTATTAGCAAAAATAATTTTTTTTGAAAGGGATGGAGCATCTGACTCGGCCAGAAAAACTTGATATCGACCCACAGTCAGCTACAGCCTTCAAAGCCTTTAAGTTCGGGCTGTTGAACTTTGAAAACTTCCTAAGGCTCATTGAGGTGGAGGAGGATAACCAGCGTCTAACAACATTGCTGTCTATGGTGTCCTTGAGAGTCTACGAGAACATCCAGGATGAGACCACTTACACCGCAGCCATAAAGGTGCTGAAAGAACTGTACAATCAACCAATGAACAGAGTTCATGCCCGGCTCGTGCTTGTGTCGAGGAAGCCACAGCCCGGCGAGTCCAGCAGAGCATATTTACAAGTAGTCAAGGCATTGGGCAAGGACTGTAACTGTGTGGACAAAACTGCTGCCGAGATCACAAACGATCTCGTCCGGGATGCCTATGTGGCCGGGCTCCGATCGAACGAAGTGAGGCTGCGCTTGCTCGAACAAGGGGTAGAAAAACTAGAGGACGTGGCCCGGATTGCGATCACAATGGAGGATGCAGCCTTAAAGTCCAATGAGTTCTCTAGGGACTGGACCCCTCGTTCTGATGTGAGTAGCGTGCCCTTCTACCCTACCACCCCCCGAGATACTGATGGCCTATCGGCTGCTGCTACACTGCCCCCTGCGAACCCAAGATGTTATTTCTGCAGGAGGGATGAGCACAGCAGGTCCCAGTGCCCAGCAAGAAAAGTCAGGTGCCAGAAGTGCCTTAAAAAGGGCCACTTTGCTGCAGTCTGTAGGTCTAAAATGGCCGCCGACAAACAGTGCCTCGTGTGAACCCCAATCGCCACTATCGCATTCAAACCCTTCGTTCCCAGAGCTCTCGTCCAATGAAAGCGAGGGCTCCCCTGCACGGCAACGCCTGATGTCACGGAGACGCCGAACCCAGAAGGGGCAACCCATTCTCGCAACCATGATGTTGGCCTGCCTCTCACACCCGTGCGGAACACTCGACCAGGCCTCGGTCCCGACTGTAGAGCCCGCTATTGCTACGGCCACGACCACCCCGGGGGCCGACGCTACCGCTGCTGCTGCCTGCTCCCCAGCTGCCGCTGCCCACGCCGCCACTGGTGCGGCCACCGCAACTGACTGGGGACCCGCCGCGGCCAACCAGTTACTCGCCGTAGCGTCCATCGCTGATGACCGCAGTGGCCCGACTGCCGCGACCGACGACCTACCCACCTCCAACCGTGAGCAACAACTCCCACTACTTACCATTCATCCGCCGACGCCGCCACAACAGCACCTCCAGGAGTACCTCCAACCTGCTCCTCCAGCGCTGACTGCATCTATGACGTCATCCCGTTGCGTGATGTCAACACACGGAACTCCCCTGTCAACAGGATCAGTGGCTGCTTCTATAACACTAAATCAGCAATGCTCTCATCCCTTCACTCAAGCAATGGATCTGATTAAAGTGCATGGACACTACACCAATTGCTTATTTGACTGGGTCAACAAACAGTTTTATCCAGCCAGATGTGGCCCTCCGTTGCGGACTTGACATTATCCCCACTACCCAGAGGATCTCATTAGCGACTAGTTCGCACTCGACCACGATAAAGGGGTATTACATCACCACGCTAGAAGTACAACAACGGTCACCTTCTTCAAATTATTCATCCTTCCCCAATTGTGCGCCCCAGTGTTGCTGGGATTAGACTTTCAGTGTCAATTTTGAACGGTGTCCCTACACTTTGGGGCCTCCTCTCAGTCTGCCATCGCCCCACCCCTGAAGCACCCGAGCAACCTGCCCCCGTGTCCCGGGGCCATTCCTGCTGCCTTTCCACACTCCGGATTGCCCTGCCAGCACTCTTCGCAAACCTCACCCCTGGCTGGAAGCCTGTGGCCACCAAAAGTCGGCAATATAGTTACGAAAACAGGCAATTCATTAGGAGTGAGGTGTGTAGATTGCTGGATGAGGGCATCATCAAACCCAGTTCAAGTCCCTGGAGAGCCCAGGTGGTGGTTGTCAAGAACGGGGAAAAGCTACGGATGGTGGTCGACTATAGCCAGACCATTAACCGCTTCACGCTTCTGGATGCGTACCCCCTGCCATGCATCACGGATGTGGTGAACCAGATTGCCCAATACCGCATATTCTCCACCATTGACCTACGTTCGGCCTACCACCAGCTACCGATCCGCTGTGAGGACCGACCATTCACATCCTTCGAAGCGAATGGGGGGCTGTCTCAATTTCTCAGGGTACTATTCGGGGTCACGAATGGTGTCGCGGTCTTCCAGCGGGAAATGGACCGGATGGTGGACCAGAACGGGCTAACCGCTACCTTCTCGTATCTGGACAATGTCACCATCTGCGGTCACAACACGCAGGACCACGACGCCAACCTAGACAAATTTCTTCAAACTGCCGGTCGGCTGAACCTGACTTACAATTTTGTCAAGTGTGTCTTCTGGACCACACGACTCGCGATTCTAGGTTGCGTGGTGGAGAATGGGATAGTATGCCAGATCTTGACCGCATGTGTCCCCTGATGGACTGCCCCCCCCACCCCATATTCAGAAAGCGCTCAAATGCTGCCTGGGCTTTTTTCCATATTACGTCCAATGGGTTCCACACTACGCCGACAAGGCGCGTCCTCTTATCAAGATCACCTCCTTGCCTACTGTCTGGGCCTTAAAGGGTTGTGTTCCTAGCCAGGTAGGATCATTCCGGACTGGTCGGCCACCTGTGAAGAGCTCCTGTCTTTTGCTAATAAAAGCCTTGGTTTGGATCAACAAGTCTTTGATTCTTTCGACGAGCTCTTCAGTATCATCAACAAATTTTTGGATTGTTTAGGAATTGAACCTGTCCACACAATCATGGATATGTAGGAAATAGAGTAGTGGGCAAAACAGGCAGCATTGGGCTGCTGTAGTGTTGATGGATAGCAAGGAGGAGGGAATGTTGCTTATCTTCAATGATTGGAGTCTGCTGATAAGGAAATTGCAGATCCAGTTTCAACTCAGACCCCACGTCTTATTATCAATTTTAATGGTATGATGGTGTTAAAATGTCAAGTTGCAAGCAATGAACAACAGATTTGTGGTCTGTGTATTCTTGAGGCTCAGGGGGTCCAACACAGAGTGGAGGACAACAGAGATGGTATCCACTATTGAAAACTGCATTTTTACCTCCTCCAATTTCAAATCCAACCCCATTATCTAACATGGGTCCATCATCTCTGTGCTGATCACTCCTTTGCCACCAAACACAGTGAGTAACAGTGATATTTAACTAAGCAATGATATCTGGCTGATATCTAATAAAATTCTCCGGCAGAACTAATTTAGACTAGAGGCCCTTTGTTTCACTCCTCTTGGTTCATGAAGATATATTGTTGCCTAATTGGGACTGAAAATATAGCAGTAGTTGGAGATACAATTTTAGCTGGAGTGTGTGATAGCGTCGTGATTGACAGATATTCATGAGACTGCCATGATATTATATTCTAACTTTAATATTCCTATCACTTTGTCAGGTTTCTGTGAAGCATCCTTTGTGGAACATCTTCCTTTGTTCAAATGAGACTTTGCAAAAACTGTAGTGTCAGTTGACCCCAAAATTTCTGATCTCCCAGACAATTTTAATTGATTTTTTTGGAGATTTTTTTTAACCTTTGGATTCTATCAGCCTGACTGAACAAATAATTAATAACAGTGGAAACATTAGCTTCTTAGATGGAATCAACTAGTTCCATCAACTTGGAATTCATAACCACATTTTGTTGGCATACAAATCTGTCAAAGGCTGAGTATGTTATCAGTATTTCTTGTCTCCCATAAAGGTCTGCAGGGATAGGGTGAAGTTTAACTATATTTCCAGTAGGCTTGTTGATAATGGCCATAGTCATTATCATTCAAGGAGTGTTACAGACTGCAATGTAAACTTCAGATAAAGCATACAATTCTGCTGCAAATATACCAGAAAATCAAGTGACTGAAATCATCAAGGTATATCAAAAATGAATTATAAATGTCTAATGAAGGGCTCAGGCCTGAAACATTAGTTATCTTTTATTTCTATGGATGCTGCATGACCTGTTGAATTTCTCCAGCAATTTTGTGTATCGCACTCGATCTAACTAAATTAATTCTGGATTTTGTACTGTGGCATGGACCAGATTTGATTAGGGAATTCAAGGTAAAGGAAACAGGAGGTTGTGATCACAATACGTAAGAATTCAATTTGATGTTTAAGAGGGAGAAATTCAAATCGGATGAGGTTTCAGTTAATTAAAAGCACAACTTAAAATAAGCCGATATCAGCTTGTTTCTTTCAGTGGTGATCTTGCCTGACAAATCTGCTGGAATTCTTTGATTAAGCACTGGCAGGACTGGTGAAGAGAGTCAGTGGACGCCCACTCACTTGGATTTTTAGAAGGCCTTTGACAATACGCCACGTATGAGGCTGTTGAACAAGATAGGAGCCTATTATGTTATGGGAAAGATGGATAGAAGATTGACTGAGTGGTAGAAGGTAAAAAGTAGGAATAAAGGGGTTGGGTGCCAGTAATTAGTGGTGTTCTACAGGGGTTGGTATGAACAAGATGGCAGTCTCTTCAATCTGAGGCGCCTGCAAGCTCACACCAAGACACAAGAGAAACTTGTCCGTGAACTACTCTTTGCAGACGATGCCGCTTTAGTTGCCCATTCAGAGCCAGCTCTTCAGCGCTTGACGTCCTGCTTTGCGGAAACTGCCAAAATGTTTGGCCTGGAAGTCAGCCTGAAGAAAACTGAGGTCCTCCATCAGCCAGCTCCCCACCATGACTACCAGCCCCCCCACATCTCCATCGGGCACACAAAACTCAAAACGGTCAACCAGTTTACCTATCTCGGCTGCACCATTTCATCAGATGCAAGGATCGACAATGAGATAGACAACAGACTCGCCAAGGCAAATAGCGCCTTTGGAAGACTACACAAAAGAGTCTGGAAAAACAACCAACTGAAAAACCTCACAAAGATAAGCGAATACAAAGCCGTTGTCATACCCACACTCCTGTTCGGCTCCGAATCATGGGTCCTCTACCGGCATCACCTACGACTCCTAGAACGCTTCCACCAGCGTTGTCTCCGCTCCATCCTCAACATCCATTGGAGCGCTTTCATCCCTAACGTCGAAGTACTCGAGATGGCAGAGGTCGACAGCATCGAGTCCACGCTGCTGAAGATCCAGCTGCGCTGGGTGGGTCACGTCTCCAGAATGGAGGACCATCGCCTTCCCAAGATCGTGTTATATGGCGAGCTCTCCACTGGCCACCATGACAGAGGTGCACCAAAGAAAAGGTACAAGGACTGCCTAAAGAAATCTCTTGGTGCCTGCCACATTGACCACCGCCTGTGGGCTGATATCGCCTCAAACCGTGCATCTTGGCGCCTCACAGTTTGGCGGGCAGCAACCTCCTTTGAAGAAGACCGCAGATCCCACCTCACGGACAAAAGGCAAAGGAGGAAAAACCCAACACCCAACCCCAACCAACCAATTTTCCCCTGCAGCCGCTGCAACCGTGTCTGCCTGTCCCGCATCGGACTTGTCAGCCACAAACGAGCCTGCAGCTGACGTGGACTTTTACCCCCTCCATAAATCTTCGTCCGCGAAGCCAAGCCAAAGAAAGACAGGGGTTGGTATTGGGTCCATTACTTTTCACCTACATGTAAATAATTTAGATGACAGAATTGGTGGCTTTGTAGCCAATTTTAGGATGATACGAAGATAGGTGATAGGAAAATAATGTCGAAGTTGTACTGTTCTGGCTTGGGTGTTTGTAGAAAACACTTTGTGCATTGGTATGTGCAACATAAATAAGGCAACACCACAAACACGTCAAATGCAGAATTACCTTTTTGTTTTAGATTTCAAATTCCGCTTTTCCCAATGATAGGAGCTGGGTTGGGGCTGGGGAGGCGAAAGGCGATGTATATTTTTGGAGCTGACTAAAGTTACCTGTCTTCTTTAGTTCAATAATACTTCTGAGTCAGAAAGTTCAGGTTTACTCATCTTTCAAACAGCATTGCAACTGTTACTCGTTTAAATATAAAATCCTTTCAAGATTCTGAAGGTATGCAAAACCTTACATATGTGCAAGTCTTTGTTCTGTCTTCATGTGAGGACAAGGACCACTTAACTTCCATAGTGCATGGAAACAATTCAAAATTTCAATTTGAATAAATTCAGTGATGTCCTTCTATGGTCCGAGTCATCATCTGTTTTCTAACCAAATTTAAAGCAATTTATTTCAAAATTGTGTGTGAGAACATGCTGTACACAAAAGGCTGCTGTAGTATTTAATCTTGCAATGAAGCCTAGTAGTTGGAGGTACTTTGTGAAGTATTTTGTGGAGTCAATATGTCATGTGATGCATTTCCCTTTGGAAAAAGCCTAAACAATATGTCATGTCGATTCATCATACACAACTAAAGCTCTGTGTGTTGCATTAATTAATCACTGTCAACCTAATGGCTTGAAAGTGATAAAAGAATTGCCGTGATTAGCAACTGAGAATATACCATTGGTCTGATGTATGAATGGGAAGATGATAACTACCGAAAATGATGATTAAAATTCCTGGCATAAAATGTACCCAAGTGTTCATTCATTTTCATTCTCTTCATCGTATCCTTATAATCAGCACATTTCAAGCATGATGGAAATCTGAAAGAGGCACTCTGTAAAAATTGTCATTATATTTAGGTAGTAACAAACTAGAAAGATTTCATAGCTTAATCACCATATGCTGAAACTTTCAACATGGTAGGGACATAAATCAAGTGATATCTGATTATCAGCTAGCAATACACGTCTGTCTGCAATGGATAGGAAAGTTAGATCAGTTCTATACTGAATGGCCAGTGCAATAATGCTTACTAAAATCCCACCTACTCGTTTTACCAATCATCGATTATTGAGTACAGCTGCATTCCTAGTCAAAAGAAGCTTCCCAGAATTAACTATATATTAATAGAGGTGAAATGAGTATCCAGTTTAACACTGACCTCTGCATATATTAAAATAATCTAAGACCCAATTTCAGAAATCAACTTTAGACCTTTATAAAATGTCTGCCTGAAAATAGGTATGCATTTTAAAAGTAACAACATACCTGTACCTCTGAGGCTAATTTCTGTTTTGTCCTTGCATTATTGAATTTCAAAATAGGAACTTACATGGAAATTAAATGATGATATTAAAATAAATGTCAAATTACAGCTCATTACATATTTTACAGGATATTATGAGTCTGACATTATATCAAGTTTGTACTTGAAGACTCAAAGCATTCATTTTCAATTTCTCTCTAAACTATTTTAGTACAAATTCTTACCCCTATATATCAATTGGTTAATGTCCCTTTAGTGAAAAAGAAGAATTTCAGAATAATGTTCGTATACATCTTTAGTGAACTGAACAAATTTCTGAATTTAGCAATTTGACTGATACTAATTTTGATTAAATAGTGCTTTAGAAAGTTCTCTAAAATAATTCTACTGAATTGCTAACCATGTGCAGTTATTTTTATCTATGAATGCTATCAATAGAAAATTTGGCAGTTTACCACATACTCCAGCAACCTAATATAATCATATACAGTATGTGGGAAAAAGAGACTCCCACTACGTTTTACCATCTAATGCCAAATAAGGTGTGTTTTTATAAAGTTTAGAAACCAGCAGATTTATGATGGGTTATAATAGAATGGTGGAGGAACCTACAGACAAATATATCAAAATAATTTCCATGGACTGGAGCCACAATTGCTTGCTTTTAAATTGTCTTTTCATTCATTTTTCAGGATTTGCGTGTTACTGGCAAGATAAGCATTATTTTTATTTTTGCTTATTTTTAAATGCCCTTTAATCACGAAGGTAGAGGCAGGATAGTGAAGAAGGCAATTGGCACGCTTTCCTTCATTGGTCAGGACAGTGAATACAGGGTCAGGTTTTCCTGTTATAACTGTACGCTATGTTGGTGAGACTGCACTTCTAATACGGTGCACAATTCTGATCATGTAGCCGTTGGAATGTTATCTGTAAGCTGGAAAAAATGCAGAAAATATTAACCAGAATATTTACTGGGATTGGGAGGCTTTAATTATAAGGAGAGGCTTAGGCTGGGACTTTACTTCCTGAAGCATAGGCTTGGGGTGGGGGGGAGGAGATCTTTTAAAGGTTCATGAGGGGCATAAATATGGTAAATCACCAAAGCTTAGATTTAAGATAAGAGAGGAAAGATTTAAAAGGCATCTGTAGGATTTTTTTTGGTTATGGAATGAGTTGCCCGAGGAATGGTAGAAGCAATGTCAATTGTGATGTTCAAAGAACATTTACATGGACAAGTTGGGCTGAAGGGCCTGTTTCTATGCAATAGAATTCCATGACTCTTGACTGACTAGTTTGCTGGTTCATTTCAGAAGCCATTTAAAAGTAAGCCACATGGGGATTGTCTGGAGTCATAAATGGACCTGATTAGGTAAGGGTGGCAGACTTCTTCCTCTGAACAGCACTGATGAATCAATTGTTTCTCTTCCCGAAAACTAAATTATTAAATAAAATTTAATGCATTCTATTTTAAATTTGTCACAAAATGGTAATGTCACAAGGCTAATTATTGAATATATTGCTTGATAAAATTCAACATTTTTTTCCATCTGGAACATCTCCTATTGTGCTACATTGTAACTTGAAGCAGCTAACAGTAGACATCCATATCGACCTCCCACTGTGAATATGATTATTTTTCAGATTGTGGTGGGAATTATATTTGATTACTTCTGGCAGATTTATAGCATGACATTGGATGTTTTTCTTACAACCTAATTATAATCAAATAAGTTTTGAATATGGATTTGGTGGTCTGTTTGAATTAATGAAAGATTAGTTTGATAAATCTAAAATAACACAATGCTGGAGAAACTCAGCAGGTTAAACTGTGTACTTCATATAGTAAAGATAAAGATACATAACTAACGTTTTGGGCTTGAGCCCTTCATCAAGGTGTGAGCAAAATGTTGACAGGCACCTAAAAAAAAATGCCTTACCCTCTGCTAAATCTAAAATTATGTTTATAAATTTGTTTGGAAAATAACTATTGAACATATTCATTTTACAAGTTCGAATTACAGTATTTTGTATCATTTTGTATCATTGATATTATCAGTGAAATTCACATTTTCTGTCACTTTACAGTTTTTATTTGCGTTTTCTACTAAATATTTTTTATCAGCATCATTAAATGGAAGGAACATTTTCATGTTGGATCCCATGAGAGAATGAGAGACAGCCTGTAAGAAGGGTAGTTTTGGCCCAAGGATTGTCGAGTTGCATTCAAAAGTACATTAAAATAAGAAACAGAAATGCCCCTTATGCAATGAGGCAAAAGGAATAATGTTGGATCTGAGCATTAGGATGGGAGTGGATGCATCCAATACAAGAAAGGGATTTGCAGAAAGTCTAATCTTGCACTGTAAATAAGGGGATGACCATCAGGATACATCAAAGCACATCATGGCTGTGAAATACTTTTGAAGGGCAGTCACAAGTTTGTATTGCAGATTCATTTCAATTTTCTTTGAGCTGATAATTAAAAACAATAATTCAGGCCAGGTCCATATGCCTGAAATGTAATTATTTCAGGAAGGTAGTTAACTGAAAACAGCAATGCAGTTGAGCAAAATATTTCCATTTCAAATTGCCCTTTGATTTATTTCTCTTTTGTCTTTTTACTCCTGGATTTTAAATCAATTGTAACCTTGACAATTTCAGTGGATACCCTATCATAGATATTCCTTCTATTCTCTCCACTGAAAACATCACACTTCAAAACATGTTTGTTTTCTCACATTTCCAGTTCTGATATAGGGTCATTGAACTGAAATGTTATCCCTGTTGCTCTCTTCGCAGAGTGTTTGCAGCATTTATAACCTGGCACCATGCAGACTTTGACCATGGACTTCTCTGTAGGCTAAATTGCCCTGACCAGTGCTATAATATCCTGGTGCAATAATATCTTGATGAAGATATTTATCAACCCACTATGGATTGTAGTGGTTTATTATCATAAAAATAAGCAAGAGTGAATACACTGCCCCTTCTGTGTTCACTGGATATGTATTAGGCAAGAGCTAGATATGCTCATGTCACATTTCAGGTGTAGAGATGAACTTCAGAGCCTGAAACCCTCAACTGGAACTTCTGAAGGAACAAAACACAGACCCAATGAAATTTGCAGACAAACAGAAATAGAGGAGCAAGTGGAAGATTACTTATACCTTCATTTGAAACTCAAAAGTCATTTGGACAGATATTTCAATAAGACAGGTTTAGAAGGATATGGACCAGTTGGCTAAAGGACCTGATCTCTGTTATGTCACTATCTGTATACTTCAGGCACTGATATAACAATTGGATTTGATGGTTTTTGTAATTTTAGCTCAACAAACTATTGAGTCCAAAGCCAATCAATAACCCATTGTACATCATAAGTTACACCTATAATGTCACAGCAAAACCATTCATTTCAACGAGTCCATGCTGATTCCCACAGGAGTAATTCCATCAGTCCCATTTCCCTCTATTTATTTTCCTGTACCATTGAAACCTATTCTGTCTGTCATGTCTATCAACTATTCTTTGGCACTTTTTGCCACATCATGGGGAATTTATGATGCCAACTAATGTGTCAGAAAGACTTTGAGATGTGGGAGGAAACTGTGTCACCCACTAAAAAACCACACAGTCAAGGAAAGCACATGCAAACCCCACACTCTGTACCTGAAGTCAGGATTGAACCTGTATTCCTGGAGCTGTAAGGCAGCAGCACCTACTGCTGCATCTCCCTGCTACAGCATGAATCCTACATCAATTTTAGTTTTACCGCCATTTAAAAATAACTGAAAAAAATGAATTATCCTTCAAGTCACATTAGCTGTTCCCCCAATGTGTATCAGCAGATTATTTTTTTAACACATGCTTTTCTCCTTCTTTAACCTTAATCCTGCAATTCTACTGTCATTGCACTCTTTTCCAATTCCAGTCTCTTAATTATCACCCATATCACATTTCTGTACTCTATGGTAACATATTGTTCTTTCGTGATAACTTTCTAACTTTTCTTCATCTATTATTTTGCACAAAGTCCGATCTATGGCCTTGGGAATTTATTTTGCCCAGTTCTAGTGCAACCTACACTAACACATCCAATTTACCGCATCCCCTCCCCCCCCCCACCATTATTTCTGCAATTGTCCTTGGAATTAAACTCCTTTCTGCTTACCACCATTAAACCCTTAACTCTCTGATCTAATTAACATTTGGCCAATTTGCTCAGGTGTTGGATAGAATTCCAAGGATTATTAACTTTATTATTCTACATGGTTATTTAAACTTTAGTTCCTTAATCTCCTTGACCAAACCACTTTGATATTTCTGCCAATGTCATCAGTTCCCAAGTCAGCCATAACACCTGAATTTTCTGCTTCCCACATTCCTCTTCAGCCTCTCAAAGATGTCCTTAATCCTATCCTAACCTTCAGGATGCAGACTCACAGGCTAAGCCACACTGACTGCCCTTCCCCAACATTATCACTTTTGTTTTTAATCCCCCACCCCCATTTGAATGATTCCCTTTATCACAATGCTGTACTTCATTTGCTCATCCCCTCCGCAGTATGTCTACACATCCATATGTCTGACAAGTGTAAAGGTTAAAGATCTTCCAACACTCCCCTTGGAATACCAATAACTACCGATACTGACCTAGTCAAACTCCTTTCCTTCACCTTAAATATATTTAGTCAAGGGGTCTATGAATCCTTCCAAGAACAGTGTTCAAGTAACTTCTTCTCTTCCTGGTGCATTGAAATGTATCAATCTCAGAATCGAGCTACAAACCTGATCTCAGGCATTTTCTCAGATGTTGATTGCCCAGGATCATTGTGGGTTATGAAGCTGCAAGATATCACCTTCTCTTCCAATCTTAGTGTATTTTAACTTAACAAAAGGCACTTACATTTTTGAAATGCTGTTATTCAACCAATTACTCATAAGTTTTGATTGAACAATCCGGCTTTAGTCGTGATTTTTATTTATTATGAATTTTAGCTTCCATTTCGTCTTTTGATCTAACATAGGCTCTATCCTTCCTCTGAGCCAGCTACACTTCATTCCAACCACTTCTCTGGAATGCAGCTTGGAGTAAATCAGTGATGTGTTGTGAGACCAAGGCCAATTTATTTAATATCAAATTTAAGGTGAAAGGTGTGTTCTCAAATAGAATCTGCAAGGCCATTTGACTCTTTTGATTGATGTCCCATGGAGTCGGCCATTCATCCATTGAAGAACATGTCCTTTCAATGCCCTGAGACAACAACCAGTCAAGCAAGGCTCAACCTTTCCATTATCTTTGCACTTGTGGGTGAAATACCTGCAAGTTTCCTGCAGCCCTCAATCATTATCCTTCTCCTTGAATCAAAGGAAAAGGCAGAAACTTTCATAGAACATGGAACATGGTACAGTACAGTACAGGCCCTTCAGCCTTCAATGTTATGTCAAACCATATATTTCCAAAAAAAAAATACTAAACTCTCCCTACCTCTATTTTTCTTCCATCTATGTGCCTGTCTAAGAGTCTCTTAAATAACACTAATGTTTCAGCCATTCCAAGTGCCCACAATTCTGTGTAAAAAAACAACTTACCCCTAATTTATCCCCTAAAAGTCCCTCCATTCACTTTGTATACGTCCTCTAGCATTTGCTATTCCTTCCCTGGGAAAAAGGTGCTGGCAGTCCACCCCATTTATGCCTCTTATAATCTTGTAGAGTTCTATCAAGTCTGCTTTCATCCTTCTACGCTCCAAAGAAAAAAGTCATAAGGTTAGTTCTGATAACCTTGCCTCATAAGACTTATTTTCCAAAACAGGCAACATCCTGGTAAATATCCTCTGCACCCTCTCCATAGCTTCCACATCCTTCCTTTAATAAGGTGACCAGAACGAAACACAAATCTCCAAGTTTGGACTCAACAAGATTTGTCAAGTTACAACATGTCCTCTCAACTCCTGAACTCAATCCATCTACTAATGAACCCCAAAATCCTATAGAACTTCTTAATATCATGTCAATTTGTGCATTGAAATTCAGGGATGTATGGATTTGGACCACATTCATCCACAATCCTAAGTAAGCGACCATTAACTCTATACTCAGACATCTGATTTGTCCCTCCAAAATGCATCACCTCACACTTTTCCAGAGCAAACTCTATCTTCCAATTTTTTCACCTAACTCTACATCCTGTCTATATCCTTTTGTAACTTACAACAACCTTCACACCATCCACAACTCCTCCAACCTTCGTATCGTCTGCAAACTTACTGACCCATCATTCTGTTTCATCAACAGGTCATTTATAAAAATCACAAAAAGGAAGGGTCCCAGAACAGATTTCATCATAGACTTTATACTACCTTCCCTTGAATAACTGTCTGCCTGCTTACTTATGAATTGTGAGACATCAAGAGGAAAAAAAACAATTGCTTGCCACAAGCAAAGTGGGGGTATGAGCTCCCTCAATGACTATCAGCCGGTAGCACTACCTTTCACTGTGATGAAATGCTTTGAGAGGCTGGTCATGGCCAGAATTAACATGTATCTAAGCAAAGGTCTGGACCCACTGCAATTTGCCTAATATCACAATTGTTCCACAGCAGACACAATATCGCTGGCTCTCAACTCAGCTCTGGATCACCTTGAAAACAGCAACTCATGCATATGGCTTTCTTCAGTAATTACAGCTCTGCCTTCAACACCATTATACTCTCAGTGCTGGTCAAGAAGCCTCAAAATCTGGGTTTCTGCACCCCATTCTGCAACTGGATCCTTGACTTTCTCGTTGGAAGACCATAGTCAGTACGAATTGGAAACAACATCTTCTCCTCACTAATTATCAACACAGGTGCACCCCATGGATGTGTGCTTAGCCGACTGCTCTACTCATTATGCACCCATGACTGTGTGGCCCAGGCACAGTTCCAATGCTATCCGCAAATTTGCTGATGATGCCACAGTTATTGGCACAATTACAAATGGCAATGAGGAAGCAAACAGGAGGGAGATAGTTCAGCTCATCGAGTAGTGTCATGTCAACAACCTTGCGCTCAACATTAACAAAATCAAGGAGATGTTTGTGGACTTCAGGAGGAAGTCAGGGGAACATGACCTAGTCTTCATCGAGAACTCAGCAGTGGAGAGCGTCAACAACTTCAAATTCCTGGGTGTGAACTTCTCCGAGGATCTGTCCTGAAACTTCTATGTTGTTGCAATCATGTAGAAGGCTCACCAGCAATTATAATTTGTGAGGTGTCTGAGGTGATTCGCTATGTCGAAAACTTTTAAGGTGTACCATGGAGAGCATTCTGGCTGATTGCATCACTCTCTGGTATGGAGGCACCAGAATGTTGTTTATTCAGTTTGTAACATCACAGGCACCAGACTTCACTCCATTGAGGACATCTACACGAGGCAGTGTCTTAAAAAAAGCAGCCTCTATTCTCAAAGACCCCCACCACCTAGGCGATGCCCTCTTCACTCTGCCACCATTGGGAAAAAAAGTTCAGGAGCCTAAGGACAAGCACTCAATGGGATAAAGACAACTTCTTCCCCGCTGCCATCAGATTCTTGAATAATCAAAGACACTGCCTTTCTTTCCATGCACTTTTTAAAAAATTCTTGCTGTAATACGGTTTATATGAATGTTTGCTCTATGACGCTGCCACAAAACCCCAAATTTCATTTGTTCATGGCAATAAATTCTGATTCTGATCTGAGCTGTTAAGTGACTAGCGAGTCGTCATTATTGAATCCACCCCGTTGCACTGATAATAAACAAGGAAATAGACATTTTTATAATCTAGAAAAAAAGTGAGAAAACTTTGTAGTCCAAGGCCTGATCCCTGCTGAGTCATGATAACAATTCATCTTTTCCAGTGAAAATGTGTCTGTACCTGCTAAATAAACAGTTCTTTCGCATTCTTCTCAGCTTTTCTTCAGCCACTGATATGAATGACAGTGAAAATTTTTAAAAAATCAATATAGACACTGGAGATCTAAAATAAAAACTGAAAATGCAGGAAATGCTCAGCAGATGAGACTGCATCCATCTTTGATCTAAAACTTTAATAGTTCTCTTCCACACAGACATGCAGCTGGGGACTCAACTTCCTCATCAGCAGATTCCAATTAGGGTGGGTCAGCAACATCACCTCCTCCTCACTGACCATCAACACAGAGTCACCCAAAGGCTGTGTACTGAATCCTCTGCTCTACTCACGACTGCATAGTCAAGTTTGGCTGCATTGCAACTTAGAAATTCATTGAAAACATCACCGATGTGGGATAAATAATTAGAAATGATAAGTCAGAATGCAGGGTGGAGATTGAGAATCTGATTGGGTGGTGCCAGAATAACAATCTTGCTCCCAACATCAATAAAATGTTGTTTTTGTGAAGGGGAAACTAAGGGACCATGCCCTTGTTCACACTGATGGGTCAATGGTAGAGAGGGTTAATACGTTTAAGTTCCTGCTAGTCCATATATTGAATGAAATCTTTTGGAGCCAGCATACTGAGGCAACTGTGAACAAAACACACCAAACTTTCTAGAAGATTTGTCATGTGTTGAATACTCTATCTACAGGTGCTTTGTGGAAAGTATACTGACTGCACCCATCATAACCTGGTGCCTTGTGGAAAGTATACTGACTGCACCCATCATGACCTGGTGCCTTGTGGAAAGTATACTGACTGCACCCATCATGACCTGGTTTGGTAATTCAAGGTTGTAGAAAGTAAGAAACCTAACTAAATCCATCATTGACCCTGACCTCCCATCCTTTGAAGTAATCTATGTGAAGCTCCAAGGTAAATTGCTAATTGCAGAGTTTTATTATTACTATATCCATAACACTAACAAACATTACATTGACCCCAGATTTTCTGCTGCCGTAACTGTTGCTGTTACCTGTTGCTTCAACTTTCCCAATAAGCACCTGGTTCTTGTTTATATTTTAAGCTCTATAAATGTGAAAATCTTCTATCTCACACAAAGCCCTACTCATTCATCATTCCATGCTCATTGTTTCTGTTAATATCTTAAATTTAGAGATACAGCAAAGCCACAGTCCCTTCCAGCCCATCAGTCAGTCAGTGCTGCTCAAATACACCAATTAAACTACAAACACTACATTTTTAGAAGGTTGGAAGAAACCAGAGGAGCCAGAGGAAACTCACAGACACAGGGAGGACATACAAACTCCTTACATAGAACTCTACAGCTTAATACAGGCCCTTCAAACCTTGATATTGTGCCAGCCCATATTTTCCTTAAGAAAGTACTAAACCCTCCCTACCCTATAACCCTCTATTTTTATTCCATCCATGTGCCTGTCTAAGAGTGTTTTAAATGACCCTAATGTTTTAGCCTCCACCACTATCCCTGGAAAGTCATTTCAGGCACCCACAACAGGGGTGCCTAAAAAACGTACTCCTGATGTCTCCCTTAAACTTCCCTCCCTTCACTTTTTACACATGTCCTCTGCTGTTTGCTCTTCCTGCCCTGGGAAAGAGGCATTGGTTGTTCACCCTATCTCTGCCTCTCATATTCTTGTAGACCTCTATCAAGTCTCCTCTCATTCTTCAATGCTCCAAAGAGAAAAATCCAAGTTTTGCTAACTTTGCCTCATAAGACTTATTTTCCAATCCAAGTAACATCTTGGTAAATTTCCTCTGCATCATCTCCACAGCTTTCATATCCTTCCTGTAATGAGGTGACCAGAACCAAACACAAGTGTGGTCTTACCAGAGATTTGTAGATTTTCAAAATGATCTCTCTACCCCTGAACTCTCTCCCCCTATTAATGAAGCCCAGGATCCCATCAGCCTTCTTAACTATCATATCAACCTGTGCAGTGATGTTGAGGGATGTATGGATTTGGACCTCAAGGTCCCTCTGTACATCCACACACTAAGTAACTGGTTTGTCCTTCCAAAATGCATTATCTCACACTTAACCAGATTGAACTTCATCTGCCACTTCTCCACCCAACTTTGCATCTCTGTCTATATTTTCTTTAACAACCTTCAGCTCCACCCACAATGCCTCCAACCTTCATATCATGTGCAAACTTACTGACCCTTCCTTCTGCTTCTTCATACACGTCATTTATAAAAATCACAAAGAGCAGTGGTCCCAGAACAGATCCTTATGGAACTCTACTAGTCTCTGACCTCCAGTCCAAATACTTTCCTTCCACTACTATTCTCAGCTTTCTACATGCAAGCCAATATTTTTTTATCCAGCCAGTCAAGGTTCCATGGACCCCACACCTCATGACTTTCCGAACAAGTCTCTCATGGGGAATCTTGTCAAATGCCTTGCTAAAATCCATATGGACTACATCTACTACCCTACTCTCATCAATTTCTTTTGTTATCTTCTCAAAAACTCAATTAGGCTCATAAGGCATGACTTTTCCTTCACAAAGCCATGTTAACTATCATTGAGTAGATTGTACTTTTCCAAATGCTCATTCATCCTATCCTTAAGGATTTTCTCCAATATTTTACACACCACTAACGTATAACTCACTGGTCTTTAATTCTCAGGATTCTTCCTATTACATTTTTTTAAGAGAAGGAACCACATTTGCCATTCTCCAATCCTCTAGCATCTTCCCCATGGCCAAAGAAGATTCAAAGATCATAGCTCCTGCCCCAGCTATCTCTTCTCTCACTTCCCACAGTAAACTGGGGTATATGGGGACTGGCCACGAGGACTTATCGATCTTGATGTTTTAAAGAAGATACATCACTTCTTTTTTAATCCTCATCCTGATCAAGGTCCTTTTCTCTGTGAACACTGAAGCAAAGTATTAATTTAGTGTTTATTATTGCATCAAATAACCAGACAACACAAATATTGTCTTAGTCAAATGCTTTATGGTTACACCCAAACAACACTATGGAAAATGGGAGCTTCTTGTAATGGCATCTGCTACATGCCAAGCTCTGTTTTTAAATGCCATGCCTCACGGGGACTTGCATTTACGCAGTAGTGCTATGTCAAGTACGGTGGTTGCAGTGTGATTGCAGTGGGTGCAGAGTAGCTGATGGGAGCAGCTATCTACATGTAGGACTCCAAACCTCCTCCACCTCCAGGCACATGTTGCCTCCTTTGTTCTTTAGATGCCCCACTTGCATAGAATTTTCCAATTGCTTTTCCAATTGCATAGAATTGCATAGAATGCCTTGTGGTTCTCCTTAATCCAACAAGCCAAGGCCTTCTCTTGCTCCTTTCGAGCTCTCCTAAATTCTTTCTTAAGCTCCATATACTTCATATGCCTGCTTCCTATATCTAATGTGTGCTTCCTTCTTCCTCTTGACTAGCTGCCTCCCCTGCTTCTTCAACCACGGTTCCCTTTTCCTATTCTCTTTTCCTATCCCAGTGGGACAAACCTATCCTGAACCCAACACAAGTGGTCCAGAAACTTACTCCACATTACTTCTGTGCTTTCACCCTTGAACATCTGTTTCCAATGTACTCTCGCTAGTTCCTGTCTCATCCCATTATAATTAGCCCTTTGCCTATTAAACACTTTCCCCCTTTCTCTACTTTTATCCTTATTCATAGCTACCGTAAAGCTCAGGGAGTTGTGGCCAATCTCACCAAAATGCTCCCCCACCGAGAGCTCCTCCACCTGACCAGGTTCATCCCCAGAACCAGATCCAGTGTGGCCTCTCCTCTCATAGGCCGGTCCACATACTGTGTCAGGAATCCTTCTCGAACACACCTGACAAATTCACCCCATCTATCCCTTTTGCAGTCAGGAAGTTTCTGTCAAATATTAGGGAAGTTGAAAGCATCCATAACTGCCATTCTGTATTTTCTGCATCATTCCAAAATCTGCCTGCTTATCATCTGCTCCTCAGTGTCTAGAGGAACAGTTAAGCAGATAAGAAGCTACAGACAGGACTGGATTTAAATCCTCGCTGCTGGTGCTGGTGCATTTTGCTGACTGCCACATTAACCATGCTGCCCAATCTCTTGATGCTAAAACTCCCATCCACATGTATTTATGCCCCCATAGCCTTACCTATCACCATCTTGGTCTTCTGCTCCAGTTTTCCAATACAAAATATCTGCACTTCTCAAATGTTAGCTTATTGGCCATCCAATCTTTGAAGGCTTCACAATTGGTGATGGTTTCTTTGTTGCCATGGTTGTTAACATTCAATTATTTCCTTAAACCTTTCTGTCTCTGCCTTTCCTGCTTCAAGTCACTTTTGATCTTTCATTAAGCTTTTGTTACCTGTCATAATATCTACATCAGCAATGTGATGTCATGTTTTGTTTTATAACACTTTGGTGAAGCCCTGTGGGCATTCTACTGCATTAAAATACTAACTTTGTTAGTGTTGTTGTTGGAAAATTACACAACTTGCTCCCATCATTCATTTCGGTTAATGTCCCTGCTGGAGATGCCAAAGGGTCAATATTTGGTCACATCAAATGCATTAAGTTATTTCCTGGCAATATATTATTGTAGAGAATGCAAAAATAAAATTTAATATATAAAATGATATTTATATTCACTTGTCCTTCATCATAGACTAGTGGTTCAAAAACTTTTTCTTTCCACTCACATCCCACCTTAAGCAATCCCTTTCTAATCACACAGCACCTATGGCATAGGGAATACTTAAAGTGGTTTGTGACTGGAAAGAAGAATGATGAGAAGTACTGTCAATATATCCCAATAACAGTGCAAATATTTAAAATATAGTCTTATATGGTTCTGCTCATTGGGTGAAAATATTATTAAAGTTATATGTAGAATATGATTTACTGAGCATATGTAGAAAAAATACTGTCAGATTTAGCAGGCCGGATAATTTTAATGTCCAGAACTTTAGTCATGAAATTAAGAAGTTAGTCCGAGCTTCATTTTGGTCTCCCATTCCAATCCTATTTCCACACTCATTGTGCATTAATGGCTGGCATGTCTCCAAAATAAATAAATTGCAGAGGCTATTGCAATGTTTTACTATGCAAACCTTTGGTCAGTTCAAAGATAACTATAGAGGAAAGCATGATCCCAAGTGTGGGAGAGATAACTGGGAGAAAAAAAAATGAAAAATCCAAATTATGTAGATTAAAAAGTAAGGGAGAAGATGATTTGAATTATGCAAAAGAAATGAGGACAACTTTAAATGAAGCCAAACAAGAATGAATAAAACTTGTAAATATTTATTTATTTAGATATACAGCACATTAACAGGCCATTTCAGCCTATGAGCCCGTGCTGCCCGATTATTCTCGATTAACCTACAACCCCCAGTACATTTTTGAACTTTGGGAGAAAACCGGAGCCCCCATTGAAAACTCATGTAGACACAGGGAGAACATAAAAACTCCTTAAAGTATTTTTAATTGAAATATGCCTGAAGCAGGCAAAGGGCCGGATCATCCCAGACCCAGCATGCACTCACCAACTACTTGTACTGTTCCAGATAGAACCTGATCCTTTGCACCCAAAGGGCAACCTATGAGGTGGAATGGACTCTGTGAGTTTGCCTCAGGCAACAATCTACACAGGGCCTACCCTCAGAACTCTGGCACAGATTTTGGCATTTTATGGTTTTTAGAAGCATTGAACCATAGTACACTACAGCAGAGAAGCAGGCCCTTCAGCCCATCTAGTCTGTGCCAAATTATTATTCTGCCTAGCTGCATTGATTCTGCCTAGCCGCCCCCTGAGCTCTCCATACTCCTCACATCCACGCAGCTGTACAAATGTTTTTTAAATGTTGAAACCAAGCCCACATTCAAATTGATTTGAACTGTATTAAATGAATCTGTCGGAAACATTCACAAATTATTCAGATTAATTAACATATTCAAAAAGGTTAAAAAGGTTAAAAAAAAATAAGTGCACTATGGAGCACAAAATAAATACTGACCTCCAGGTTAACTTGTTTGGCTGAGCATATGTAGTAGTCAAATATGTGCAGAGCTTTGAACAACCGTCAGCTCTGATTCTGCTTCATTTAGTCCTTTAGAATTTTTAAAAATCGTCCACTTGACTAAGAAAATAAACATGATTCTGGTTCATTACATGGACTACATATGCTAGTTCAAGTTCTGAGCTGCAGTATTCTGAATGACCTTCCACTTACTTGTTTTCTTTTGTAACTAAATTTTGATTTAACTGCATTAATGTACTGTCAATTTGTATCACACAGAAATCTACATTGTGATTCCATAAAATCTTGATTTCTTGAACTAATAAGCTTGTTTTTCACATGCAGGAAAGCATGCTGATATTTACAAAGAGCTCTTTATTCTATAGTTATATCAATTTAATTATCTGGTGCATTACATTTACCAACAGCAGTGTTTTCAACCAGCTTCATGCTTCCTACAGCAAATGTTCGTCTGGGAATGTAATGCCATGTTTATTTTGTCTGCATAGAATCTGTTATCTTAAAGGCAATTATTGTTATCGACAGGATGAAATGTAATTGACTTTCTTGTTGTAAGCATTCACTAGGTGACCTGTAATGTGGTGACGTGATTTTTAGGACAAGGGTGCACTTGTTGAGATTAGAAGCTGCAATGAAGTACAACACATTTTTTAAACATGACGAATTCGGTGCTTAACATTCCAAAGTTCTGGATAACATTGAATTGTCAGTAAATGTGGAGATCCAGAAGCATAAGAAATTATTTTGGTAACGAGGTCCCTCTCACTTTTAGAGAAGATAGATAAAATAAATATCCTGATCTTGCTGTCTGTTCAAAACTATGGACATGTTTCATAATATCTTTGCATTGAACAGCATTTTTCACGATAATTGTGTTGCAACAGTTTGCTCATGAGTTCTCAAACACCAACTAAGATTTTAAATTTTTTGACTTGTTTTCACCCACCCACTCCTGCCTTCCCAAATACCAGGTCAGTAGGAGGAGAAACAAATTGTTATTGAACTATGATCTCATTAACTAATCATTGAGACAATGTAGACAATAGTCTCGGCCAAGTGAACTGAGATAAGGAAATTCTTTTCTTCTTCAACATATTTTCTGGTACAACATTCTATTGTTTGTTTTTCATAATGTCTATTAAATGGCTTTGAGAGATGCAATCAATTTATGGTCTAATTCCTCTTAGGTTTGACAGAATGAAATCCTCCCATCTGGAATTTTTGTAAAGATCCTACGTTGAATGATCATGGAAATACATTGCCAACTTCATCAAGGTGAGTAGTAATTCTGACTTTGGGGTGTACCAGAGTACAGATGACAGTCACTTCACAGTTCATTTTTTTTTTTTCGTTGTCCATTGGCTTCAATAAATTTCACTATTCCTGGAGATAAAGCCTGGAATATAATTTAAGGATAAAGCTAAATGATTCTATAAGATATTAAGAGTATGAATCAATAAGTACCAAATACTGCTGGCTATGCCATTCAAAGATGTCTGTTGCCACAGTTAACCAGGGGAGGTTTGGCACCGGGTGGAGCTGCAGTGGCTCTTTCTGCTGGTGTGGCCTGGTGCTGTTGCACACGGAGCAAGCTTGTACCTCCTGGCTTATGTCTTTGGTCATCCCTGGCCAAAAAAATCGATGTCTCTAGCCTTGCGTTTAGTTGCTTCTGCCCCTGAGTGCCCTCTGTGCAGGATGTTGACATAAATGTTTTGCAGTGAACTCAGAGCTACTACTCTCAGGCCCCTCATTATGATTCCATCATCGATCAGTAATTAGTCTCAGAATGGAAAATAGGATTGCACTTCAGATGGTAGGCTGCACTGCTTCTCAGGCCAGATACCCTTGATAAAAGTGCCCAGGGTCCTCAAAGTTGCCTCGTCAGCTACGTGCTCCTCAAAGTTGCCTCGTCAGCTACGTGCTCCTCAGTTTCTCCAATTGGGAGGAGGAAATTTGCATTAATGCCATTATATAAAAAGTGTCCTCTTTCTCAGCTTGCTGGGAGCATAGGATAGTGTGTCGGTTAAGTGCATTTCTTTTCTGCGCTTGTAAACCAAAATCAGGTTGTATTTCTGAAGCCTGTGCATCATTCTCTGAATTGTGCAGGGGCTGCATGGATTGGCTTCTTTAGAGTTGTGACCAGAGGTAAGTCTTCAGTCTCTACAGTCACTGGCCTACCATAGATGTAATCATTGAATTTTGAGCAGGCAACAATTACTGTCAACCACTCCTTCTTTATTTGGGAGTATCTGGTCTCCGTGGTGGTGAGTGACCTGGATGTGTAGGCCACTGGCTTTCTGTCTTCCAGGCATGTTGCACCCAGACTGTATTGTGATGCATCACAAGTTAGCCTGGTCTTTGTATGTCGCAGTTTGATAGAACAGGTAGGCATGAGATATGCCTTTTTAATGTGTCAAATGTGTTTTGTTGCTGCTCAAGCCAGGACCACTCCATGTCTTTGTGCATCAACTGCCTTAGTGGAGTGGTAAGATCACTGGTCAGGTAGGCGACCATGCCCAGGAAATGTTGTAGTGTTGTCACATCTATCGGTACTGGCATTTCACTGTTTTCTCTGGTCTTTGAAGGGTCCACCTACAGACCTTCTCCTGTGAAAACATAGCCTACATCACTCACCTGGTTCAGCTGAAATCTGCACTTCCAGGGTTTAAGGTTTACCTTCAAGGGTCTGTTGAGTACCTTTTTAAAATTTGCGTCACATTCTTCTAAGCCCTTCCCACCTACGTGTATGTCATCAACAATGGTGACACAGGGATACACAGCAAAGATTTGCTCCACTGACTGTTGAAGTACCTTGCTGGCTGAACTGATTCCGAATGGCATTCACAGGAATCTATATCAGCTGAAGCTCGTGCTGAATGTGGCCAGCAGTGTTAACTTTTAATCAAGTTTAATTTTCCAGAAGGAATTATTTGCGTCCAAAACAGAAAAAATGGTTGAGTCGGCCATCTGCGCAGAAACTTCCTCCACAGTACATATTAGATGGTGTGGTCGATTTAAAGCTATATTGAGGTCTCTCAGGACCGTAGAGCATGTCAAAAGAACCAAAGACCTGTTGATACAAACCAAGGCTTTTATTAACTAAAAGACTGGAGCATATCACAAGTAGGTCGACCAGTCCAGAATGATCTGGTCTGGCTAGGAGCAATCCTTTAAGACCTGCCAGTAGGTGTGGCTACACTCTCAGCCAATCACAGTCATCCTACACTACCATCTGGACATATGTACATATACACATTGGTGATAGAATCTGTACTATTACAGGGTCGATGCAGATCTGGATCTCCTGTCCATGTTTTCTTTTAGCAGCCACCATGGAGGACATCCACTTGGTGGGCTCGAAGACTGGGGTAATTAAGCCCAGGTCCTGCATCCTGTCCAGCTCGGCCTTAACCCTCTCCTTCATTGCTATTGGTATACGGCGTGCCAGACAAACTATGGTCCTCACTTCTGGGTCGAGCCGCATGGAGTATGTCACTGGCAGTTTTCCCAGTTTTTCTGTAAAAAGGTCACTTACTCAGAAAAAAATTCTATGCCTCAGATCATGTTTGGCCAGACTTATTTGGTGTACCTCTCTGCTAAATGAAACAAGCCCCAGGTCCGTGCTTGTGCTCAGGCCCAGCAGAAGCAGGACATCTTTGTCTATGAAAAAAGTTAGTATGTGCAGCTGTCCTTGAACATAGCACCACAGTCGCACTGTGGCATTGGTTTTGATTTTGCTGCCCCCGTATTGTGAATGGTGGATGGTATGACTTGTTCTGACTTCCTTAGTCGGTTGAACGTTCTTTGTGACATGATGTTGCTCTTGGCCTCAGTGTCAACTTTCATGTTTGTTGCTTTATCATTGATTCAAATGCTTCCTTGTTTTTTCTGATTCTTGCTGGGTCTCCTGCCATCTGCAGAGTCAATCCATCAGCGTAATACTTGTTATCCAAGTTGGTTAGTCCTTGCTCAGGTTCCAAGTGGTTAATCATCCTTCTGTATCTGTGTCTCGGGGTGAGTTGCTGCCTAGCTCTGCAGCATCTACTAAAATGGTTCCATTGGCTGAATGCCGGGCACATCTCTCATCCTGCCACGTGGTCACCATTGCAGATTGGTTGGCTTTGTCTTCTTCTGGCTTCTGACCACTGCCTATTTGCAGGTCCTGCCTGGACTGTGACAACGCTCATGCCTTGCTGCTACGGAGGGGCTAGCTTTCTGCTCTTTTCCTCTGTGGCTTCGTAGGCCAGACTTGTGGAAATGGCCTTTGCAAGCATTAGTTCACAGTTATGCAGCAGTGCCTTTCACATGCCTTCGTTGCAGATGCCACTCAACTCATCACAGAGTGCTCCGAAGTCACAGGTCTTTTCCCTGATTTTTAGGACACTGAAATACAAGTGAATCAACTTGTCAGCCCTCTGGTTACTGATATTAAATCTGTGCCTTTCCATCGTTAAGCTCTTTTGTGGATTGCGCATTTCTCGAAATGTTCTTTTTAAACACTTGGGGTCCTTTCTCGACTCAGCCAGGCTGATAACGATACCCCCTTCACGCACCTCGTTTGTGAGTATGAATGACCTTTGCCTTTCACTGGCCTCAGAGCCTGCCAAATTTAGTAAAATGTATGCTCTGACTTGGACAGACTCATCACTATGTGCTGCCATGAAAAAAATGTCATATTCTCATTGAACATGCACCAATTCTCGGCAACATGTCTCAAACACGAGCGGGTCTGGCCTTCTGAAACCATCCGCTGTTATGGCGCAGTTACAAACATGTTGCAAGCATGGCATTGGTTACTCACTTTTTATTTGAAGACTTCAGGCTTGGGATGCACACGATCCACTTCTGACACCATGTTTGTTATTGCAACGAATAAGCAGGCAACTCAAGTCGTAACCTTAGTCAATGCTTTACTGTTGAACTCAAACAACACTGTATACAACTTCATGTAAAGGTGTCTGGTATCAGCCAAGCTCTGTTTTCAACCGCTGCGGCTCGCAGGGACTTACGCATGTACAGTGGCTATTATGGTGACTGCAACGCAATTGCAGCGGGTGCAGAGCAGCTGATAGGAGCAGCTGTCTTCACTTCCTGTGGAGACTGTGAGACCTACTGAATTCCTCCTGCACTTGTGTATATTTTCCTGATGTTGGTGACCAGCTCCTTAATTTTGTCAACATAAAAGATTCATAAAAGTTTCGTAAAAGATTCTATGCACAATGGATTTCTGAGCTTTCTGAATGATGATATTGAGCTCACTTTAACATCATTTAATTGCATGCAACCCACATTATGACATCCTGACTTTGAAGAAGGCAATTTTAAAATGTATGTCCTACTTCATCCTCTTTCTGTACACCTCATTGGGGCTATGGTAATTGATAGAGATGCAAGGGGGGAAAGTTGCATCACTGAGCTAAAGTTACCTTGCTCTATGATTGTGTCCCTGTAACTATTATTTGTTTCAACAAGCGCCATTTTGAGCACTAATTTTTATTTTGTCCATGTTATTAAGGATTGTTTGAACCATCAATGCTGCAACATTTGACAAATAATTGATGTCTTACTTTTCTCAGTTGTTAATTATATTCAATTTAGGATTAATGATTTTAATTTGTCATTATTTCTTAGAATAGTTAAATTACTCAGAATTCTTGGGGTATTTTAAGCCATCTTGTAGGATTCCCAAAATAAATTTTGATAAATCTCAAAAACAAGTGCAATATTGTGTTTATTAAGAAATTAATAAGCTTCTGAAAAACATGAGGGTAGATAAGTCCACTAGTTTTCCTACCTCTGACATAAGACTCACTGGTCTATAATTTCCAGGATATGTGCTCAGTGCTGGACAGGATACACTCCAGCAATTATAGGAAGTGAGGGAAGAGATTACTGGGATGTTGATGATGACCTTTGCGTACTCCCACTCCCTGGCCTCAGGAGTGGATTGGAGGATGAAAAGTGAATTCAGTAAAGATTTTAGGGAGACTCCTGGAAAGTATAGATGAGCGAGTATTGTGTCAGTAGTAGGTAAAAATTTGGAGATGATTTGTAGGGACAGGATTTACAAGTGTCTAGAGAAGTGGTCTCAATAGGGGCATTCAGCATGGCTTTGTGAGGGACTGGTCATACCTCATGAGCATATTCCAGATTTTTAAGGAGATAAAAAAAATAAATAGATGAAGGTAGGACAGTGGATATGGTGTATATGAATTTTATTTAGGTATGTGACAAGGTTCCCCATGATAGGATCATCCAGAAAGTCACAAGGCATGGGAACTTGGCTGCTTGGATTCGGAATTGGCTTGCATACAGAAGTCAGAGGATGGTAGTAGAAGGAATATATTCTGACTGAAGGCAGGTGAGTAGTGATGTTTCACAGAGATCTATTCTGGGTGCTTTGCTCTTTCTGATTTATATAAATGGTCACATGGCAACACTAAGAAATCATTGTATTTGGCTATTGGATGAGACTGAGGTGTAAGAGTACCATTATGTTGAAGACTTCATTATGGAAGTTTGAGGGCCACAAGGAAGAAACATGATAAGAGGGAGATTTTTATTTAAAATAGACCTACCCAGCTGAGTCTCAGTAATGACCTCTGCATTTAGTGTGTACAAAACTGGGCTTCACAGCACCCAGTAATTACAAAGGAATTCTTGAAAGCAAGCGAAACAATCGATCTCTGTGAAGCCTAATGAGAGGACATTACAAACATAAACAAGATGAAGATAGTGATGACTTAGATGGAGAACTGGTCATGTCAAATTGGAAATCTAATCAAGCTTCAGTGCATGTTTAAGGAAGAGAGTACAGATGGAAATTGTCACTGGCGCTGTAGTATCAGTGATGTGTGAAAGCTAATTTAAGCAGTATTGGCCAGATGGCACAGTGAAGCCTACAAAGACTGGAAAAAAAGAATCAGCGTGATAAGTTAGAGTGTGAAACTATGAGAGAAAAACAAAACTTCCTCTTCTGATTGTTCTACATAAGGAATTGATAGGTATGAACCATCTTGCTTAGGGAGAATTTAAGAGCAAAAAGGAACATTTTTTATCAATGGTTTTTGGCAGGTACCTGAAGGTGTTTCAACAGGAACTTGGAAGACAAGATTCACTTGAAAATGGATGTTATGCTTTGATTCTTCAAAATAAAATATGTTCCTTCCAGTATGAAGCTTATAGTGTGAAGAATCGAGATACTGATTGTACTGACTCATCTCATTCATGGGTTGCTTAAATTACAGTCACATTTTGCAGCGTCATCTAAATTGCCTGAGATATCATAATTCATAGACAGCAGTTTTTCACTCCACCTTGGTATGAGTGAGAATAAACAAACAAATTTGAAACAGTTTAATTAGTTGAGAGTGCACTGGCACCAAGAACTTCCTTCCCTTCTATTACATCCAACATGGTGAAGTCGGATGGCTTGACCTGAAAGACCTGATTGACAGTGAACAGCGTCCTTCCCAATGAATGAGAAAAATCACTAAATAGGTTAAATTGTGATAATATGGAATGTGTTCATTAAGAAAGACAGAAGTCGTCCTGATAAATGTGGCATGGTTGGTGCAGTAGTTAGCGCAACGCCTTTATAGCGTTAGCGATCGGGACTGGGGTTCTCATCCCACACTGTTTGTAAGGAGTTTGTACATTCTCCCCGGGTTTGCGTTCTCCCCAAGTGCTTCAGCTTCCTCTCATATTCAAAACGTACCAGGGGTTGTAGATCAATTGAATGTAAATTGGGCAGCACACACTCATGGGCCAAAATGGCCTGTAACTGTCCTGTATGTCTAAATTTAAATTTTAAATTTAAGGTGATGTTCACAGACCTGTAAATTACCACTAGATTGACAGAGATTGATTTTACTTTTGGTAAAAATTTTTCTGACTTTAATTTGGACTATAAAATGCATTTGTTAAATTGGGGGTAGGAGGCATTGGGGAGTTGAAATGTGACGTCAGGCTTGAGGATTTTGTGTCAGCTGTTCTATTGATATTGAAAATGTTGTGATATTTGAACTCATGATCATGCGGAGGACTTTCAGACTGCATGTTTCCAGTGTTAACAACCAGTTACATGAATTCTTCTACCTTTCCTACGTGACATGAAGGCAAATATCTCATGGCAAATTTTTCATACAAATCTCCAGATTTCCTGAATGGTGTTTTCATCTTTCTCCTTGCTGTTTAACTCGAAAATGACATGGTCCATTACACGCTGAATGAGGAGACAAGGTTCTATTATCCAGGTCACGTAATATTTTTCGATGAAGCAGAAGAGAAATAATATTATTTTAAATTAATACATTTTTTGAACATGGTACAGTACAGCTGAGGAACAGGCCCATTTGCCAGCAATATCCATGCCAATTTAAACTCATCCCAACTGCCTGCACATGGTAGATACTGTGCCATCCCCTGCCTGCCTACATGCCTGTCTAAATTCATCTTAGCTTTTACCTTAGAGCCTTTAGACCTCTTGCAGTCGCTAAATGGTGGTCTAACAGAAGATTAAGATGGACCTAGCATTGACTCCATGGATAAGAGCTAGGTGGTTTTTAGCTGATTTGTAGTTTCTGGGCATTTCTCTCATCCCTTGAGATGTAAATGAGCAACGGCTTCCTCTCCAAAACCTCACCCACTTTAAACACTTGCTTGAGGGAGCAGCCAGATTCCTCGATGAATCATTTTAGCTCCTTGGAAAAAAATTGTTTCCGTGGAGCCTGCATTTTCTGTTTCTTGTGGTTGACCTTGAATATATCAGTACTTTTCCATGAACTATCACCTGCCTTTCAGATCATGGTTTTACAATGCTGTTTCTTCGTAGGCCATCATCAAACTGTGCAGCATGTGTTTTGATGCTGATCTTTCAACTTCATCTTCAGCTCTTCTTCCAGTCTCTCTACTATTTCATTTCTCCTCTTTATAGCATTCAATGTACTGCCAGGAATGACATTTTGAGCACTAATTTTTATTTTGTCCATGTTATTAAGGATTGTTTGAACCATCAAAGCTGCAACATTTGACAAATAATTGATGTCTTACTTTTCTCGGTTGTTAATTATATTCAATTTAGGATTAATGATTTTAATTTGTCATTATTTCTTAGAATAGTTAAATTACTCAGAATTCTTGGGGTATTTTAAGCCATCTTGTAGGATTCCCAAAATAAATTTTGATAAATCTCAAAAACAAGTGCAATATTGTGTTTATTAAGAAATTAATAAGCTTCTGAAAAACATGAGGGTAGATAAGTCCACTAGTTTTCCTACCTCTGACATAAGACTCACTGGTCTATAATTTCCAGGATATGTGCTCAGTGCTGGACAGGATACACTCCAGCAATTATAGGAAGTGAGGGAAGAGATTACTGGGATGTTGATGATGACCTTTGCGTACTCCCACTCCCTGGCCTCAGGAGTGGATTGGAGGATGAAAAGTGAATTCAGTAAAGATTTTAGGGAGACTCCTGGAAAGTATAGATGAGCGAGTATTGTGTCAGTGGTAGGTAAAAATTTGGAGATGATTTGTAGGGACAGGATTTACAAGTGTCTAGAGAAGTGGTCTCAATAGGGGCATTCAGCATGGCTTTGTGAGGGACTGGTCATACCTCATGAGCATATTCCAGATTTTTAAGGAGATAAAAAAAATAAATAGATGAAGGTAGGACAGTGGATATTGTGTATATGAATTTTATTTAGGTATGTGACAAGGTTCCCCATGATAGGATCATCCAGAAAGTCACAAGGCATGGGAACTTGGCTGCTTGGATTCGGAATTGGCTTGCATACAGAAGTCAGAGGATGGTAGTAGAAGGAATATATTCTGACTGAAGGCAGGTGAGTAGTGATGTTTCACAGAGATCTATTCTGGGTGCTTTGCTCTTTCTGATTTATATAAATGATATGGACAAAGAAGGGGAAGAGGGAGCTAATAAGTTTGCAGACGATGCAAAAATTGGAGGCATTGTAGATAGTGTAAAAGGTTGCTGTGGATGACAATGGAATGTAGAGAGGATACAGAGTTTTGTACAGAAGTGGGATTTTGTGGTTCACGTTCAACTCCTTAATGTTTCCATACAAGTTAATGGGGTGGTGAAGAAAGCTTTTGAAGAGTTGGCCTTCATTAGTCAGGAGATTGAGTTCAAGAGCCAAGGGATAGCATTGCATCTCTATAAAACTCTGGTTAGGATGCATTTAGAGTATTGTGCTCGGTTCTGGTTGCCTTATTTATAAGAAGGATGTGGAATCCATTTAGAGGGTGCAGAGAATATTTACAAGGATGCTGCCTGGATTGGAGAATGTCTTGAAAGGAAAGGTTGAGCAAGCTCAGGTGTTTTTCTTTGGTGCAACAGGGGTTGAAAGATGACTTAGTAGAGGTGTATAAGATTATGTGAGGCATAGACACCAAGCACCTGTTTTTCCCCCATGGAGAAAATGGCCAATAACAGAGGATATCTGTTTAAGCTGAGTGGAGAAAAGTTTAGGGGAGATGTCAGAGGTGTGTATTTTACACAGAGTGGTGGAACCTTGGAATACACTGCCAGGAGTATTGTTACAAGCCCAGAGGACCACAAAACCCAGCAGCAATAGATATTCTCCAAGACAAATGGTTACTTAAACAAAAGTTGCTTTTATTTATCTTTAAACTTGAAAATAGAATCAAACTTTAACTTATCACTATTGACTTAGCTAACCTCACTTAAGCCCTTCTAACTCTAAGCGCACGTGAATGTAATGTGTGTGGAAGTTCAGAAAAGTTCTTGGGTTCACAGTCCAATCTCACTTCTCACTCCTCCAAGTTCACTGGTTGCAGGCAATTTTTAAACTGTGCACAATATTTAACATTTATAAAATTCACCAGGCTTCGGTGTATAAAAGGTAAATGGTTATTGCTCAGGAAGGTTCTTGTCAGTCTTCAGAGAGAGATTTGTTGTTAGATGATATCCACAACTGATTTCTTTTTAATCATCCACTCCAGTGTCTTGCTGACAAAACTTGCCCCTTCAGGGTTCTCCAGATGATAACCTCTTTCTTTCAGGTTATCACAGAGTTCCTTTTTGTTTCCCTTATTCCAAGTGAAATATTAGACAGCCAGTCTTCTCCTCTTGCATGAACCACAAGGGATTTGACCTAGCTCTCTTTCAAATGGGCTTTCCATAAGCTTGCCAGCTTGTCCTGTTCCAGTCCCAGCTACTTCTTCTGGCTGTAACACTGTACAGGTGATCTCTGTCTCTGTCTCTGTCTCTGTCTCTCTCTCTGAGAGAATGCCTGTTTGACTCTCTCTGCTTGCAAAACCACATGACCCCCTTAGAACAGCAAGCTCCAATATTTTAAATAAGATCTGTTTTAAAGTGTTTTTATGTAACCTACTCTAACAAACCTTTCCCAGTTTATCTCCCAAAAACATATCTATATATAGAGTATATGAGTATACTCTATATACTCTGTCACCATATAGTTAGAGGCTGATGCAATAGGAACATTTACAATCCTCTTAGATAGGCAAATGGTAGGGGGGGGGTTAAGGATTGTGAGGGGAGGGTAAGATTTATCATACGGTGTGTTTATATAGGTTGGGACAACATTGTGTGTCGAAGAGCCTGTACTGTGCTGTAATGTTCCATATTCTAGCTTTCCCACTAGGCAGTTTAAAAACACACCAACACATTAAATACCAGTTTCTTCCTTGCTGTTACCAGACTATTCAATGGACCTCATTATTACAATGATGTTGCTTCACACTGTTTGTAACTGAATGTTTCCTCTTTAACTCTTTACTCTGCACTTCTGTTTTGTTTTGCACTTCTTGTATTCATATCGATATAGGTGCGACAAGAGCCGCACCACCAGGTTCAGGAACTGCTGCTACTTCCCTCCACTATCAGACTCTTCAAAGTCAATCAGAAAGTAATTTAAAGATTCTTACTTTTGCATCTTATTGATTTGTCCTCTGTATTGCACAATCAATCTGTTTACATTTTTTTATTTGTCTACAAATGTATGATGAGAACAGCTCTTTTGCACTAGCAATAAGTGGCAATGTTGTTTCACTCGCAGGAAAAGAATCTCAGGGTTTTATGTGATGGCATGTACGTACTCTGACAATAAATCTGAAATCTGAATTTTTCAGTGTATCACAGTTCAATTCAATATATTCACTTTCATTTGTGTAGTATCCAAAAACCTATTCCACCAGCGTTGTCTCCGCTCCATCCTCAACATCCATTGGAGCGCTCACACCCCTAACGTCGAGGTACTCGAGATGGCAGAGGTCGACAGCATCGAGTCCACGCTGCTGAAGATCCAGCTGCGCTGGATGGGTCACGTCTCCAGAATGGAGGACCATCGCCTTCCCAAGATCGTGTTATATGGCGAGCTCTCCACTGGCCACCGTGACAGAGGTGCACCAAAGAAAAGGTACAAGGACTGCCTAAAGAAATCTCTTGGTGCCTGCCACATTGACCACCGCCAGTGGGCTGATAACGCCTCAAACCGTGCATCTTGGCGCCTCACAGTTCGGCGGGCAGCAACCTCCTTTGAAGAAGACCGCAGAGCCCACCTCACTGACAAAAGACAAAGGAGGAAAAACCCAACACCCAACCCCAACCCACCAATTTTCCCTTGCAACCGCTGCAATCGTGTCTGCCTGTCCCGCATCGGACTGGTCAGCCACAAACGAGCCTGCAGCTGACGTGGACTTTTTACCCCCTCCATAAATCTTCGTCCGCGAAGCCAAGCCAAAGAAAAGAAGAATTATATGATCATGTCTTTGAAGTTAGGCATACACATAATTTGATGATCCAGACTCTCTTGAGCTTTCACTGACATTCTCTTAGAAACTATAAAAATTGTGTGCAATTGAGAAAGATTTGATGATGAATTATTATAGATTTGTGGAAATTTAAGTTTACAGAAGATTTGCAGTGGTTTAAGAATGTAGCTCTGCACTATCTTACCAAGAACAATAAGAGATAGTCAAAAATGGTGCTAATGCCCAGATGCAATAAATGAATAAAAGGAAAAACTATATTACAAACAGTCCCCGGGTTAAAGATGAGTTCTGTCATTTTGGTCTGTCTTTAACCCGAACTTGTATTTAAGTCAGAACCAGTACATATTTAGTGTCAGCTAGTCAAATGCTTTTCTTAGTATATAGTATATATTTTACCTTTATATTCATATAAAATACTTCCCAATACACTTAAACATCTTAAACATAAAAATAGATACATAATAATAATAATAATAATAATAAAAATAATAATAAGATAGCTTAATCACACATTAAGGCAGAGTGGCAGCCATTTTGCAGGGCCGAGCAGGGGCAAATATGCGGGGCCAAGCAGTGGCCATTTTGTGGGATGTCGCAATGGCGCACACTGCTCCTTCTTCTTCAGCCCTCCCTCCCCTCCATCGGGCCGCTCATCCACTTGCCCACCTGCTGCCTTGCCTGGGCTGTGTGTGCCGTAGCCTGACAGTGAATGCGTGTCATCGGCTGCCTGACAATCGATGGGGCAGTGAGCCAATGCAAGGCCAGAACCGCTTGAGTCGGAAGTAGATGTCATTTTCCTCTGGCCAGCTTGTCAGTTGGTAACTATGGGTTGTTTGTAAATTTTCAACCTGGGGATTGCCATTAACTTTATTTAGAATGAAAAAAAAATGTCAAGGCAACTTGAAGTCCTTAAATTAAGGATAATAGATATAAAATTGAAATATAAATGTTACAAATGCAGCAATATACAGAATACAGTCATTCTGGCAGTGGATGGCTCATTTAACTACTCAAGCCATTGTTGAAAACCGGAATGGGTTTCTGAAAAAATGTGAATGGTTTGATCTATACAGTGCCAGCATCTGCAAGAGTGATGAGGACCATATTTATTTTCCTGAAATAGGATAATTTGAATATCCTTGGCACCATGAACAAAGGAAAATTTTCATTAAAAAGCTCATGAACAAAGAGGAACCTGTTTGTTTTCCTTTCCATTCACATAATATAACAAGACAGTTTGCCTCGCTATATCAGGAATAAATCTTTCCCATGCAGATTTAGATATATTGGCATCAGGCCATAGCCCTGCATTATCAAAACACTGCCAAGGTCAAAATCATATAGGTCTGGATTATAAACATATACTCTAATCTTGTCTTTCAAATCTTTTTAATGTATTCCTTCACAGGAGCTGGACATCACAGTTTTTATGGCTCGTCCACTGAGGAAGTGGTGAAGTGCATCGATTCTGAGTTGTGGAAGTTTATAGGTACAATTAGATAAGGAATTCCAGCAATTTTCATCACTGGTCCCTGATTCAGGCAATGATAATTGCATGGTCATTTATTTTCACATTAGGACATGGACCTGAAATGGGAACTTGTAGATATGATGTTACCACATGACTGCAGTCTATTTCCTTCCAAGTGGAAGAGGCTGTGGGATTGGAGAATACCTTTGAGTAATTAAGGTGCTGTTTGAAAATGCTATTTACTGAAGCCATGATGGGTGGCAGCAGAGGCTGCAAATGATTAAGGTGGTAGATTGGAGGCTGATTAACTGAATTGTTTTGTCCTGGATTGTTAAATAATGATGGAGGTGAACTTACCCTAGCAAACAAAGAATGTTCTCTTTTATTCTCATTTGCTGCCTTGCAGATAGTGGAAATATTTTGAGTGGGATAATAATGGAGGGAAAGTCAATGATAAAGAAGAAAAAAGATAGACTAATGAATTTCAAAAATGATGTCCTGCTATTAAGAAGATTGTCCTTCAATAACCATAACCATCTATTTTCTCTACAAGTCACCTTAAACATTTCTCCTTGATCCTTTCTTTGATACAGTGACAAATAGTGAAATGAAACAGAAATGTTAGAAATATCTTGATTTAAAAAAAAACTGCCTTTTTATCTAATTATGGTTGATTTCATACACATGAATCTTCTTCCTGATGGATGGGAGTAGGGGGCAGGATTATTGAAGAAAGTGTAGCCGGGATGGGATGTGTCTTTAATATGTTGGTTGATTTTACAAGACAGGATGAAGATGGGGAGGGTATAAGTGACAGGCTGAGCCATGTTCAGCACCCTCTGCAGACTTGGATGTGCTCTTGAGTGGTGCAGTTCTCATACCATGATGCCCCAATAGAATCCTTCCAATGGTACATCTGCAGAAGTTTTAAAGGGATGCAGCTGACATGACAAATTTCCTCAGGATTCTGAAGGATTAGGGGTGTTAATGCCATTACATGACAAGGCACAGGAGGTGCTTATATCTAAAAATTTAAAGCAGCCTACCATCTCCAAAGAGAAATGTAAACAGATAAATAAATGTAAACAAACTGTGCAATACAGAAAAATTAAATACCATATATACTTGTGTAATAATTGTGATAGTACAGATTCTATCAACAATGTGTATATGTATATATTGTAGTATAGGATGGTTGTGATTGGCTGAGAGCATAGCCATGCCCACTGGCAGGTCTTAAAGGGTTGCTTCTAGCCAGAACCAGATCATTCTGGACTGGTCGACTGACATGTGATACGCTCCAGTCTTCTAGTTAATAAAAGCCTTGGTTTGGATCAACAAGCCTTTGATTCTTTCGACGTGCACTACAATTTTATTAACTAGAAAGTCTTCAAGGGATAGAGCGTATGCTGTGACCAGAATGCCTCAACCTTGTCCCACAGTCGACTACAGCTCCGAATGACTTTAAGCACTGGGTGAGGTGTTTCGAAGCTTACCTACAACTCTCTGACCTGCCGTGGTGGAGGATGGCCATCGACTACTAGTATTGATGTCTATGGTGTCCCCGAAAGTCAATGAGAGCATCCAGGATGCAGCGCCTTACGCCGCAGCCATGAAGGTGCTGAAAGGACTCTACGAGCGACCGGTAAACAGGGTATATGCCCGGTACAAACTAGCGACCAGGAGGCAACTGCCCGGTGAGTCCTGTAGAGCTTATCTCCAAGCACTAAGGGGAATGGGCAGAACCTATGCCTGCACATACAGAATTGCTGCTGAGACCACCGACAATCTCATTCGGGATGCTTATATGGCTGGGGTCCGATTGAATGAGGTGAGGCAGTGCCTGCTAGAGCACGGGGGAAGAAAACCTAGAGGACGCGACCCAGATCGCAGACAATGGAGGCTGCGGTCTTATGTATGGACGCTTACTCTCAGGGTTGGACCCCACACTATGAAGTGAGTAGGATGCCCTCCCTCAACCCTACTACCCCATGGCCCACCAATGGCCTGTTGGCCGCCGCTACACTGCCTGATGCAACCCTGAAGTGCTACTTCTGCAGGAGGGATAAGCACAGCAGGTCCTAGTGTCTGGCGAGGAAAGCCAGGTGCCAGAAGTGCCTTAAAAATGGCCACTTTGCAGCAGTCTGTCACTCCAAAATGGCCACAGTCAAACACAGTGCCTCGTGTGAGGCCCAACCGTCACCCTCCCATTCAAACATCTCTTTTCCAGAGCTCTTGTCCAATGAGAGCGAGGCTCCATCGTGCAGCAGCGCCTGACATCACAGGGCAGGTGCCAAGCGCGGAAGGT
This sequence comes from Narcine bancroftii, assembly GCF_036971445.1. Taxonomy (NCBI): domain Eukaryota; kingdom Metazoa; phylum Chordata; class Chondrichthyes; order Torpediniformes; family Narcinidae; genus Narcine; species Narcine bancroftii. The sequence goes on along the minus strand of NC_091471.1, from coordinate 91,339,860 downwards.
ACACTCCACCCTCGCCGTGATGACATTGGCCTGCTTGGACCTCCCATACGGAGCAACGGCCGCCCAGTCCCCAGCTCAGACTTTAGCGACCACTGCCGCCAACCTGAGAACTGCTGCTGCCACTACCAGTGCCGCCGCTGCCGACCAGGGACTCGCCATTGCGGCCGCCACTACCGCCACCACTAACACTGCAGACCTGGTACCCGCCACCGGTACTGTCGCTACTGCCAATGACTGCCCGACTGACCGCCCCACTGCTGATTGCAAGCAGTGACCCCCCAGCACTTACCTTTGGCTGGCCAACACCCCCAGCAGACTGCAGGCAGTAGCCCCAGCTACTCGATGCTGACAGCTCCAGCCTGACTGCTTCTGTGACATCACCACGCACACGTTGCACTTCATCATGCAAGAGTTCACTGTTCCCAGCACAGGTCGCTGCATCAGTGACCCTGGACCAGGACTTCCTCCATCCACTTACAAAAGCAATGGAACTGATTAAAGTGTATGGACACCATACCAATTGCTTATTTGACTCGGGGTTAACCGAGAGTTTTATCCATCCAGACCTGGCCCATCATTGCAGACTGGTTATTCTCCCCACTGACTAGAGGATTTCATTGGCGACCAGGTCGCACTCGACTGGGGTAAAGGGGTATTGCGTTGTGACCCTGAAAGTCCAGGGCATCACATTTACTGATTTTAAACTGTTAGTCCTCCCTCAATTGTGGGCTCCCGTATTGCTGGGACTGTATTTTCAGTGTCATTTCTGAACTGTTTCCCTGCACCATGGGGGGCCCCATGCCCGACTCTGTCTGTAACCACTCCACTCCAGAGGCCTCCTGCCAGCGACAGCCCAAGCCACCCACCTCTGCGTCCCGGTGCCCCACTTGTAACCTCTCCACCTTCCGGGTCACCCCTCCAGCACTCTTCGCAAACCTCACCCGTGGCTGGAAACCAGTGGCCTCCAAAAGCCGGCATTATAGTTATGAAGAAAGGAAATTCATCACAAGCGAGGTGCGCAGACTGCTGGACGAGGGCATTATCGAACCCAGCTCAAGTCCCTGGAGGGCCCAGGTGGTGGTGGTTAAAAATGGGGAGAAGCCGTGGATGGTGGTTGACTACAGCCAGGCATTCAACCGCTTCACGCTTCTAGATGCATACCACCTCCCATGGATCACGGATGTGGTGAATCAGATCGCTCAATATCATGTGTTTTCCAGCATTGACTTATGTTCGGCCTATCACCAGCTCCCGATCCGCCAAGAAGACCGACTTTTCACAGCCTTCAAAGCGAACGGACGGCTGTATCAATTCCTCAGGGTACCCTTTGGGGTCACGAATGGTGTCGCAGTTTTCCAGCTGGATGGTAGACCAGAATGGTCTAACAGCTACTTTCCCGTATCTGTACAACATCACCATCTGCCGCCATGACGCGCAGGATCAGATGCCAACATCGAGAAATTTTTTCAGACTGCGATTCAGTTGAACTTAACCTACAATTTTGACTAGTGTGTCTTCCAGACCACTCGGCTCACAATTCTAGGTTGCGTGGTGGAGAATGGTGTGGTGATGCTGCACCCTGACCGCATGGGTCCTCTGATGGACTTGCCACCCCAACCCCCCACACCCAAAAGGAACTCAGACGCTGCCTGGGTTTCTTTTCATACTATGCCCAATGGGTTCCACACTATGCCAACAAGGCATGGCCACTTATCAAGACCACCTCCTTTCCCCTGTCAACCAAAACCAGAGTGGCCTTTGACCGCATCAAATCGGACATCGCCGCTGCAAAGCTGAACGCCATCGACGAGTCCATCCTGTTTCAAGTAGAGAGCGATGTATCTGATTTTGCTCTGGCAGCCACTTTGAACCAGGCTGGCTGGCCGGTAGCCTTCTTCTCCAGGACCCTCCAGGGCCCTGAGAGCCCACACTCCTCTGTCAAGAAGGAGGCCCAGGCCATAGTCGAAGCAGTATGTTGTTGGAGGCACTACCTCACTGCCAGGTGCTTTATACTGCTGACCGACCAACGCGCGGTCTTGTTCATGTTTTGCAGCACCCAGTGAGGTAAGATCAAAAATGACAAGATTGCTAGGTGGAGAATCGAACTTTCCACCTTCAATTACGACATACTGTACCGGCCTGGTAAACTCAACGACCCACCAGATGTGCTCTCCAGGGAGACTTGCGCCAACATACAATTTGACAGGCTGCTGAGACTCCACGAGGAGGTCTGTTATCCGGGGGTCACTGGGTTCACGCACTTCATTAAGGCTCGCAACCTGCCCTACACGGTTGAGGAGATTCGCTCCATGACCCAAGCTTGCCCAGCGTGCGCTGAGTGCAAGCTCCACTTCTTCCGTCTGGAGAAAACCCACATAATCAAAGCCACCCGGCCCTTTGAACGTCTAAGCGTGGACTTCAAGGGGCCCCTACCATCGACCAACCACATCACCTACATTCTTACGGTGATCGATGAGTATTCTCACTTCCTGTTCACTGTGTCCTGCTCGAACATGACCGCCTCCTCAGTCATAGAGGCCTGCACAGCATCTTTGCCATCTTCGGGTACCCCAGTTACATCCAAAGTGACCGGGGGTCCTCGTTTATGAGCACTGAGCTGCGGCAGTACCTCCTGGAGCATGGTATTGCTTCAAGCAGGTCCGCCAGCTCTAACCCATGCGGTAGTGGGGAGGTCGAAAGAGAGAATGCCACCGTCTGGAAAGCGTAACCGCTTTCCCTCTGGTCCAAAGACCTCCCCACCACTCGCTGGCAGGACATGCTCACTAGTGCCCTACACTTCATCCGCTCCCTCCTATGCAGGGCAACCAATGCCACTCCCCATGAAAGGATATTCTCTTTGCCGAGGAAATCTGAATCGGGAACAACCACGCCGGCGTTGCTCACGGTTCCCGGACCTGTCCTCCTGCAACGCCACGTCTGGTACTCAAAGACGACCCTTTGGTTGACTGAGTGACGTTGCTCCATGTGAATCTGCATTAGGCATACATTGAGTACCTGATAGGTGGGAGGACACAGTCTCGATAAGGGATCTAGCCCAAGCTGGATCAAACCCACCATTGGTCCCAACCCAACCTCCTCCAAATCCTTCTCTCCTAGGTCATGTGCCTGAACAGAGGGATCCGCACCACCCCACCAACTCAGGCCAGCCTGTCGACAACGCCATTGAGGAACTGAGCAAGGCGGTGGCCACACCCAACGAGCCTGCCAGTGACACGACTCCAGCGACCCCAATCCTAGCACCACAGCAGTCGTCAGATGATCAGGCTCCCCACTGTTACAGCCCCTCACCAATTTTTTCCCCCTTTTTTTTACAGCCCTCCATTCACCCAAGGAACAGTTCTCAAAGAGGGGTGAATGTTATAGTACGGATTCTATCACCAATGTGTATATGTATATATTGTAGTATAGGGTGGTTGTGATTGGCTGAGAGTGTAGCCACGCCTACTGGCAGGTCTTAAACGGTTGCTCCTAGCCAGAATCAGATCATTCTGGACTGGTTGACCTTCATGTGATACGCTCCAGTCTTCCAGTTAATAAAAGCTTTGGTTTGGATCAACAAGCCCTTGATTCTTTCGACGTGCACTACAGTCATCAAATTTTTTGGACCACATTTTCAGGCCAAAAAAAGAGGGAGCTTGACTTTTGACCTTGGTATGTACCTGCATTGTTCAAGGCATTGGGAGATCAGATAACCAGGACTGGCCGGTAACTTTATGGTCGGGGTTTTGGGAGCTCGGCTGGGTGGGCGGATAGGATGTCAGGAGCTCAGATGGGCGACCAGCTAGGCGTCGGGAGTTTGGATGGGTGAGCAGCTGGGGTGAGGATAAGCGGGCAGCCAGGGTGTTGGGAGCTCCTGTGGATAGCTGGCCAGGGTAAGGATCTGCGGCCAGGGTGACTGGAACTTGGATGGGTGGACAGTCAGGGCCATAAATAGGGATGTCAGCTTTTAAACGGGTCATAAAAGGACACCTGATTTTTGAGCCTAAAATGGGGGAGGGGGGGTTCAACTATAACACTGTATTGATGATTACATATATATGGTATTCAGTAATAATGTGTAAGGATGCGTTCTTAAGTGAATCTCTGAATGAGTCTATTGTCTGATGCTGAAAGGGCACCAACTATTTCCTGAACCAGGTAGTACGAGTCTTGTGGCACCTATACCTCTTACCTGGTAGCAGGAATGAGATAACAGTGTGTCCTGGGTGGTGTGGATCCTTGATGACTGCTGCTGTACTCTATAATGGCAGGATTCCATATCGATGTTCTTGATAGTAGGGAGAGTTTTGTCTGTGATTTACTGTCCTGTGCCCATGACCTTCTACAGAGGTATTTGTGCCCCCATACCAGGCCATGATGCAGTTCCCATCATACATCTGTAGAAGTTTGTCAAAGTTTCCAATAATAGACCAAAACTCCGCAAACTCCTGAGGAAGTAGAGGCACTGGCAAGCTTCCATCACGATGACATGAGTATGTTGGGTCTAGGGAAGGTCCTCCAGGATAGTGACTACCAAGAATTCAAATTTGCTCACCCTCTCCACCCCTGATCCTCCAATAATCACTGGATTGTACACCTCTAATTTTCCTTTCCTGAAGTCCATATTCAGCTCCTTGGATATGAGGTTGTTGTTAGTACATCATTCAGTTAGGTTTTCAATGCTGTCTCATTTTCCCATTTTATGTAGCCCACTATGGTGGTACCATCATCAAATTTGTATGTGGTGTTGTTGTTGTTGTTGTTGTACTGAGCCACACAGTCACAGTCATAGTCCACCTTAGCACCACTGGGGAGGACTGGGGAATGAACTCTACCTCTTTTCCAGAAGACAATATCAAGCTTCTTTGTCTTGCTGACATTGAGCGAACGGTTTTTTGTCCTGGCGCTCAATCAATTTTCCCAAAGTGTCTCCCTATCCCTGCCTAGTAAGAGGTATATTAGCATTAGATTATTAAAGATTATTAAAGATTTATCTGTAAACTTGGGGGAAGGGGTGTTAATTATGTTGGCAGCACTGTTAGAGAAGCAGCTAACACAACCCTGTAACAGTGCCAGTGAGTGGGGTTCGAACTTAAATTAAAATTTTTGTAAGTTACAGGAATTACTTGATTAAATTGAACTTTATATAATTAAAAATAACAATTTTTTTTCAAGTAACTTTCCATTTTGCACTGTTTTGTCTTTTAAACGGTGGATTCTTAATGCAGGGGTATTAGTTAGGCAATGTCAGAGTGAGTCTCAGTCAAGCGGAAAAGCATATTTCCAGAATCGTGATCCCTGTAGGTTTTGAATAATAGGGATTTTACTATATCAAGTCATTATCTCCCTTCAAAACTCTTATATGTCATTTTTAGAGATCTTGCTTGCATCGGTAGTGTCATCCATGATTTTATACTTAGTATTAGAGTGGTGTTTGGCTACAGAGTTGTGGGTGTATAGGAGGTTGATGAGAGGACTGAGTACACAGCTTTACAAGGTCCCAGTGTTGAGGATGATTGTGAAGGAGCTGATGTTGCCAATCCCCACTGATTATTCCATGTGGGATAGAAAACTATGGATCTAATATAAGAGCGGTGTGCTAAGGACAAGGTCATGTAGTTTGGGGATGAATTTGTTTGGTACTATTCTGTTAAAGGTGGACCTAGAGTCAATGATTAGTCAATTGACATAGGTGTCTTTGTTGTCTAGGTATACCAGGGCCAAGTGTTGGACTGGTATGTGATGTGAAGTGGATTAAAGGTAGCTGTTAGAATGGAGTTGATGTGAGTTATGATCAAGGCACTTCTCAAAACACTTCAGATTGGTGAGTCTCAAACAAGCCACTAATCAGTAGTCATTTAGGCCCATCATTGCATTTTTCTTTGGCACCAAGATGACAGGGACCTTCTTGAAACAAGGGAATATTTCAGCTTGTTGGAGAGAGAGTGTGAAGATATATGTGAATACTCCTGCCAGCTAGTTTGTGCAGAGACAGGGACATGTCCATGAACTCCATCTAGGCCAAATGCTTTCTGCTGGTTCAGTGTCCAGAAGGCTGATCTGTCACAACCATGGGTGTTGGTGTGCTTGAGGATGAAGATGTATATGCCACTGGCTCGCTTTCTTCCTGCTCAAAGTAAGTATGGAATGCATTGAGCTCACCCGTGAGGGATGCGCTGTGTGGCTTTTTAAAAAAAATTCTGCCTGGTTTTGCTTTGTAGCCCCTGATAATATGTCTGGCATGCCACAACATGGACTCTGAGAGGTTCATCTGAGACTCACATCTGGCTCGATTCAGCCACTTGGCATCATGGATGGTCTTGCCCAGGCCATACTTAGCTTTCTGGTGTCACGCTGGGACTTCTGATTTGACGGCCAGTAGTGAGTGGTGTTTCCTGTTCAGCCATGGTGTCCGGATGAGGAACACAGGAATGGTTCTCTTTGTCACGCTCTCTACACACTTGTGGATGAAGTCAGGGGCAGCTTATTTATAAAGATTAGTTGCAAAGTCCTTGATTTCTGACCAGACAACAGACCCCAAGCAGTTGAATGGGGTGTCATCCATTTCCTCAGTCGTGCAGTGCATGAATTTTACTATCAGATATTATGTCTCAGCTTCTGCTTGAGGCAAGAAGAAGGACTGACTGGTAGACTGGTTTATCAAAGACTGGGAGCAGGGCAGAGTGGTAGGCTTTATTTGAAGCAGTGGTTGAGGGTGTTGTGGCCTCTGGTAGGACAGGTATTGGTGGAATGTTGGTGACAAACTCTAAAGGATGGTGTGGTTGAAGTCTCCATCTGCAATGAAAACATCTTCAGTGTGCTGTTGGGAGTTGAGCAATTCATTCATTGCTGTCTTCCTCTTCACGTGGGGTGGGACATAGGCTGCATCAGCATTGCTGATTATATTCCAATCAGGCCAAGTCTTTGGAGAGAGAAACAAACATTTCAGGTCAATGACATTTGTCAATACTGATGGAATGAATTGAATTGTTTACTGTCATGGGTAGCAAGATACAGAGAATAGATTTGTTTGGCATGCCAGGTAGGCAGAAAGCCTTGAGGTTCCAGTAAGTGGAGACCCCCACTGCCTTTCCCTCATCTCTCTGTCTCCCTCCCTCCTACTCTCTAGCCCCATCCCTTCTTTCTCCTTTCGGAAGGCTATCTTTCTTTGCCCTCTGCCTCTTCACCCATCACCTCTCAGCTCTTTTCTCTTCTTCCCTCACCCAAAGTATCCACCTGATACCCTATGCTCCTCCCTCCCAACCATTTTATTCAAATATCTGTCTGATTTCTGATGCTCCTGAAGAAGGGCTCTCGCCCAAATTTTGTATTTTTTTTTAAAGCATTTCGGCCCTCGATTCTGTGCCGCCTAATTTACACCCCATTAACCTACGGTATGTTTTGAATGGTGGGAGGAAACTGAGCCCCTGGAGAAAACCCATACAGACACGGGGAGAAGAAATAAACTCCTTACAGACAGATCTGAACCCTCGTCCGATCCCAATCACTAGCGCTGTAAAGGCATTGCACTAACCATTGCACCATCCATGCTGCCATTTGCTTTCTATGAATGCTGCATGAGTTTCTCCACCATATTTGTGTACTGTACTGGACCTCGGCATCTACAGATTCATTGCTTATCTCCTCCTCTAAGTGATATCTGTGTGATAATTCTATTGTTTACAAATAATATGCAATGCAAAGTTGTATTGTAGAACTAGGATCTTAGTAAAATGAAATGAGAATGAAGGTTACTGACTTTTGCGCAAACTGCTTAGAAAATTTAAATTAGAGAGGCCTTCTGCTCTTTCTAACTCCTTCTCTCTTTGGCCATAATTTAGATCCTCTTCCTCCTTCAGCTTGAGGCATTGTGCAGGTGGATCCCAACAAAAGGAATTCAGGCCAAATAAACTTTGGTTGGTTATCTCTGTCATATTTAAAAGTCATTCTGATGCACTCATGAGTTTGATGGAAGTCTCACTGGTGTCATTAGCCATGGCAATCATAGATAGCTAAGACTCTTTACCTGGTCAAATAGAATCCTTACTGTTTTTTAAACAAATGGAGGCTGCTGTATTATGTAAGAAAATGATCATGAATATAATAGAAGAGCACCCTTACAAGAGCCAAAATGGAAGTTGATCTGGTGTATATTACTTGCTTAAAAAGAGAAAAAAAAACAATTTTCAACGAATGGGTTGATGAGATGTGCATCATGGAATTAGGATGAATTTAGTAATGCCACCGGTTAGCAAGGCAAGTTTCAAAAGCCAATCAAACAATAATGCTTATTTCTGGAAGGATAGACTTGAAAAGTAGATACATTATGCTAAGCCTGTCTTAAATTTTCTATAGAATATATCACAGAGTTCTGGTCAAAATGGATAGAGAGACACTAGAGATGGTGCCCATGTTTACAAGAATAACATTAGAAATATCCAGATCAGAGTTTTTTTGTCTCTTGTGAAAGTGAACTAGAGAACACCATCTAGTAAAGGTTCTCAGAAAATATGTCAAATTGTGATTTTGTGAACACACAATATTTCTATATATGGGGAAGAATACAACTTTCTTATAAGGTATCAGAAATTCAACAGGTTATTCAGAAGAAATATCTTTATCTCAAAAAAGAGTAATATTGTCAAATAGGGAGTGGCTATGATATACTTTGGGAGGCTTGTCAAACAGGTGAAGGAGAAGTGAACATAAATACATGAGAAATGGAAGCAGTAATAGGCCATTTTCCCCCTCGTGCCTATATTCTGCTTTGATATAAAACCATGGATGATCATTTGCTAAGTATCATTTTCCCTCTCAATTCCATGAATATATAAAAGTTTATTCATCTTGGTTTTCAATGTTGTCAGGAATGGAGATCTACAGTTCTCTTTGGTGGAGAATTCCAAAGATTTACTCAGTGAAGAAATCTTTCCTCTTTTTGTCCTGAATAGTTTATCCCCTCATTCTAAATTCCTCTGTCCCTGCTATCTTCCCTCCACCACCCCAGCCGAAAGAAGCATTAACTTCACAATTGAGTTGCTTAAAGACTGAGAAGATTTTTTTTTTAACCATTCAAACTGATTGCATCTCATTCTTCTAAACTCAAACATGTTTTGGATAAGTCTGTTTAACAAACCCACTGTCCATAAATCAAACTGGTCTTACTCCTTCTTTCGTGCTTACATCCTGCCTTAGATATGGAAATTTGAACTGAGAATGAGACTGAGGATGAGATTCTTTTTGTCAAATATTGTATATTATTATCTGTTCAGAGTATTCCAAATGTAATTATATGGGGCCCTATTTTATTGGAGCAAGGTGCATCTACTTTAGTGCTCAAATCCCATTGGAAAAAGAACAAATTCCTAGTCTTTCCATTGATTGCTGAACCTTTATTTAACATTTCAGAGATTCATGTTGTAAAGACACCTTGAAGTCTCAGAACAAGAATAGCTATTGATCTCTCCCAAGCTAAAAGGCACTCCACTTCACCTTCTATGTTCATCAATGTGACCAATCTTACGTTTCCACATTTTATTCCACCTGCTAAGTACTGACCTATTCACCTAGAATCATAGAACATTACAGCACAGAAAACAGGCACTGGGGCCCTTCTAGTCTGTGCCAAACTATTATTCTGCCTAGTGCCACTGACCTGCACCCAGTCCTTAGCCCTCCATATGTCTCCCATCCAGTTACCTGTCCAGGTTTTTCTTAGACGTGAAAATTGAGCCCACATTTATCACTTCAGCTGGCAGCTTGTTCCGCACCCCCACTACACTGTGTGAAATGTCCCCTAATGTTCCCCCAAAAGATTTCCTCTTTCTGGTTTTTATCTCACCTAACCTCAGTAGAAAAAGCCTATCTATGCCCCTTATCATTTTGTATACCTTTATCAAATCTCCCCTCATTCTTCTGCACTCCAGAGAATAAAGTCCTAACCTTTTTTATTATTTCCCTGTAGCTCAGTTCTTGAAGTCCCAGCAACATCTTAGTAAATCTTCCCTACATTCTTTTTATCTTATTGTTATTTTTGCTGTAGTTATATGACGAAAACTGCATACAAAATTCCAAATTTGGCATCACCAATGTCTTATGCATCTTTACCATTACATCCCAACTCCTATATTCAAAACTTTGATTTATGAAAGCCAATATGACAAAAGCTCTCTTTACAACCCTATCTACCTGTGATGCCAGTTTCAGGGAATTATGTATCTGTATTCCTAGATCCCTCTGTTCTATCACACTCTTCACTGCAAACATTTACTGTGTATGACAACCTTGGTCTGCCCTTCCAAAATGCAATACCTCTCTCTTGTCTGTATTACATTCCATCTCCCATTTTCCATACCAAATTTTTCCAGCTGGAGCTAATCCCGCTTCAAGATTTGAAACCCTTCCTCACTGTCCACAACGCCTCCATCCTTTGTGTCATCTGAAAACTTGCTGATCCAAGTTACCACATTATCATCCAGACAATTGATATAGATGACAAATATCAATGATCCCAGCGTTGATCATTGAGGCACACCACTAGTCACAGGCCTCCAGTCTGAGAACCAATCATCCATTATCATTCTCTGGCTTCTCCTGCATAGCAAATCTCAATTCCAGTTTATTATCCCACTATGAATACTTAATGCCTGAACCTTGATGACTAACCTTCCATGTGTGACCTTGACAAAGGCCTTACTAAAGTCCATGTAGACAACATTCAGAGCCTTTCCTTCATCAAAATTCCTGGTAACCTCCTTGAAAAACTCTTTAAGATTAGTTAAACACGACCTACCATACACAAAGCCAAATTGATTATCTTTTATAAGTCCATGGCTATCAAAATACTTGTATCTCCAATCTCTTAGGATACCTTCCATTAATTTTCCAACTACTGATGTCAGGCTCAATAGCCTATAATTTTCTGTTACAGAATAGCATGAGCTACCCTCCAATCCTCCTGCACCTCACCTGTGGCTAAGGACATTTTAAATATTTCTGTCAGGCTCTCTGAAATTTCTAAACTAGCCACCCTCAAGGTCCAAGGGAATATCTTGTCAGGCCCTGGGGATTTATCCACCCTTATTTGCTTTAAGATAGCAAGCACTTCCTCATTTTTATCCTGTAAAGGTTCCATCACCTCACTGCTTGTTTTCCTGACTTCCCATGACTCTGTGCCTGTTTCCTGAGTGAATACTGATGACTTTTTAAAAAATCTCTCCCATCTCTTTTTGCTCCATACAAAACTGGCCACTCTGATTTTCAAGGGGACCAATTTTGTCCCTTACCATCCTTTTGCTCTGACTATAGCTGTAGAAACTCTTAGGTTTTTCCTTCACATTATCTGCCAAAACTTTCCCAAACTCATTTGATGAACTCCAATCCATCCAGCCCTTTTACAGTATGGGAGTCCAAACCTGATCAGTGTTTTTAGCCAGACATTCTTCTTCTTCTCATAGCTGTCTATCAATTGGGTTACTGTGAAGATTTAGAAGAGGGAAGGTGGGAAGAGGCTCAGGTGGCTGAACATCCTGTTCCAATAACGTTTACTCAATTTTATCCTATGAACATTTATTCTTCTTAAAATCTTTTTGGAAATATGGAAGAAAATGTCAAAGTTTGCAGTTTATTTCTCACATATATATATTTCACTGGTTGACCGTTTTGAGTACAGTGTGCCCGATGGAGATGTGGGGGGGCTGGTAGTCATGGTGGGGAGCTGGCTGATGGAGGACCTAAGTTTTCTTCAGGCTGACTTCCAGGCCAAACATTTTGGCACTTTCCGCAAAACAGGATGTCAAGCGCTGAAGAGCTGGCTCTGAATGGGCAACTAAAGCGGCATCATCTGCAAAGAGTAGTTCACGGACAAGTTGCTCTTGTGTCTTGGTGTGAGCTTGCAGGTGCCTCAGATTGAAGAGACTGCCATCCGTGCGGTACCGGATGTAAACAGCGTCTTCATTGTTGAGGTACTCAAAATGGTCAACCAGTTTACCTATCTCGGCTGCACAATTTCATCGGATGCAAGGATCGACAACGAGATAGACAACAGACTCGCCAAGGCAAATAGCGCCTTTGGAAGACTACACAAAAGAGTCTGGAAAACAACTAACTGAAAAACCTCACAAAGATAAGCGTATACAGAGCCATTGTCATACCCACACTCCTGTTCAGCTCCGAATCATAGGTCCTCTACCGGCATCACCTACGGCTCCTAGAACGCTTCCACCAGTGTTGTCTCTGCTCCATCCTCAACATTCATTGGAGCGACTTCATCACCAACATCGAAGTACTCGAGATGGCAGAGGCCGACAGCATCGAATCCACGCTACTGAAGATCCAATTGCGCTGGGCAGGTCACATCTCCAGAATGGAGGACCATCGCCTTCCCAAGATCGTGTTATATGGCGAGCTCTCCACTGGCCACCTAGACAGAGGTGCACCAAAGAAGAGGTACAAAGACTGCCTAAAGAAATCTCTTGGTGCCTGCCACATTGACCACCGCCAATGGGCTGATATCACCTCAAACCGTGCATCTTGGCGCCTCACAGTTTGGCAGGCAGCAACCTCCTTTGAAGAAGACCGCAGAGCTCACCTCACTGACAAAAGACAAAGGAGGAAAAACCCAACACTCATCCCCAACCAACCAATTTTCCCTTGCAACCGCTGCAACCGTGTCTGCCTGTCCCGCATCGGACTTGTCAGTCACAAATGAGCCTGCACTGACGTAGACATTACCCCTCCATAAATCTTCGTCCGCGAAGCCAAGCCAAAGCATATATATTTCAGAACAGCTGGAATGAACAATCAATTTTAAAATTGGAACATTCCTCAAAAAGGATTGAAAAACCTTCGTTAGAATATTTGAAATAGATTAACTAATAAATAGATTACTTTCATTTTAAAATTGTCATATACATACATACAGTATGTAACACGGTACCAAGGCCATTTCAGCCCACGAGTCCATGCTGCCCAATTTATTGTCATATACATACATACAGTATGTAACACGGTACCAAGGCCATTTCAGCCCACGAGTCCATGCTGCCCAATTTATTGTCATATACATACATACAGTATGTAACACGGTACCAAGGCCATTTCAGCCCACGAGTCCATGCTGCCCAATTTACACCCTGGTATGTTTTTGAATAGTGGGAGAAAACCAGAACCCCTGAAGAAAACCCATGCAGACACGGGGATAACGTACAAACTCCTTGCAGGCAACGCAGGACTGGAACCCCGAGCGGCCCCAATCGCTGGTGCTGTGAAGGCGTTGCTCTAACTGCTACGCCAACTGTGCCTCCTTTTACATCAATTACAATCATTCAAAATTGTGGTTTGAAAATCTTACCTGATTTCCATATTCATAAAATTATTTTTCTTCAAGGCAGTACTAACGTGTTATATTTTGTTTTGAAGTAAAATGATCTTATCTTAGCCCTCCTAATCTAAACAGGAGACAGGATACTATGAAATAAACCTTTGAAGCTTGTTGAAACTAAAGATTTAATAATGTATTTTTAGACATTTCCTGTCCAGCCTTTCTTTGATGATTCAAGAAACATCATGGTGATTATTGGCAAGTCAGGACAGACTAAAAATATTTCTCTCAGTTCTCATTCAATAGGTATTAACCAAATTTTACTTCAACTTTCGCAATGAGACTTACCATCTTTTTCATAAGATTAGTCTATTCTCTTCTATACTATTAGTTGTAAGTGCTTTGATAATAATTGTTTTGTTTTTCTAGAATATTCTGGTTATGCTTTGTTTAAGAATGGTATGAGGGGAAAGGAAGCCACTTGACTCCCTACACCTGTGCTGCCATCCAATAAGATTTTGCTGATCTTTCCGAAACTAACTCCATGAACTTTGTTTCCATTCATATCCTCCAAGCTACATTCTAAATGTAGTATTACTTGACAATAATGAAACCTTTACCTTTACCAATATGAAATAAATGTTAACATTAACTGAAATGTTATTTTGAGAATGCCTAAATTGTGAAAAAAAAGTTTTTAATTTACTTGAACTTCAATTAAGTGGAAAAAATAGCATGTTTTTTTTAAAAACAACTTACTGGTATGGTTAAACATTCTGGAAATTTACATTTAACTGTATTTCCCTTGGCAGCAGTATGTTTTATTCTAAATACACCACTTATAATATTGCAAAATGAAATCAAATATAACTATGTTTGAAAACAATGTTATTTTATGCCCATATACTATAAGATATCTCAAATGACATGCATTAGACATTCAAACAAAAAATTAAGTATTGATGAGGGATTATACTAACAGCTCTGTTGGAGTTACTGTGTAATTACATGTGCCTGATTAAATGTCTTTGAAAATAAATGTCAAGGAGAGAATAGTTACTTGCATGTGATAATTTCTTAACAGTAACTGGAATTATAAATTAGATATTTCCAAGATTAAATTAGCCTTCACAAGCTGCATTTCAAGATTACCAAAATACAGGATTTCGCAAATACTGTATATCTTCAATGTTTAAGAAAAATGATTCGTATTTTGCAAGAAAATTATGTTGTGCTTGATTATTTAAAAAAAGCATAGAATAGCATTTTTAGCATTACCTCACAAAGCAATATAATCAGGGAAATATGTTCAATTTAATCTATTAATTATTATTAATTCAGTCCCCAAGTGGTCTGGCAGGTTCTCTTTTAATTTTATTATGAAACAATACCTGAAGCATTATATAATTAACTCAGATAACCAATAGGAATTTAGATGTTGCCTTTAACCCTAATCTAATTGGAATCAATTAGATTCAGAGCCAATAATATTAAAAAAAACGTTCTGAGAGGTTAGTTTTTCTACTTCAAAGCATCATTTAAGTGGGGAATTATAATGGAATAAAATGGTAACTCCTGTATAAGTCAGTTTACATTACAGCTATAATGCAAATACTATTTGACAGCTCCTTCATCTGTTAATGATCTAATGATTATAAATGACCTCTCAGATGGCTACATCAAGCAGAACATTTTGCCGAGCATTATCCTGTTTGTCACCTCTTGACATGAACTATTCTAATCCATCTATAACTGTCTAAAGTAATTCATCATCTTTTTAATTCCCATCAGAGAACAATAGAGATCCAAAGAGAATTAATTTGTTTTAGAAAGAAATCAGATCTGATAGATCAAAAATATCAAGGCAACTTGTTATTTGTAGAAGTGAAATATAATAGAGATCCATATCTTCAAAGAGATATTTATGTGCAGATAGTCAAATAGGAAAATCACTTCTCCTCAAACAATATCTGTGCATCATCAATAAAGGTAATCATATTTAAAATATTGGTGTCATGTGTAATCTTTATAAATTTTCACTGATTTATTCATAATAAGAAATACAACTTCTGATTTATAGTCACAAAAACCAGCACAACCTCATTCACATTCGTCATCTAACTCATGTCACTTTTAGTCCCAAACTTGAATCTGATTGGAAGCTGAGGGACTGCTTCTATCAAGTATAGGTAAGCACAAATATAAAACAATGTATACTAAACTCACATGGTAACACCCAGTTTTGGTGTAGTGACTTTTTAAATATAATATCATACACTGTATACTAGCAACATTTACTACTCAATTTTGGATAGGGGGCTTAGTGAGCTTTGATCAATCATCCAACAATGACTACAATAATAGATCTATTAAGGTTTTACTGAACTCATCCCTAAATTCTGAATCTCATAACACCTGTCTGTATTCAGCAAATCTAATTGATTGGCCAGTGGCCACTAATTGTTAGTAGTCGTCCATGACATAATTATGCATTCAAAATATCCACTTAAAATTTGGTGTGGCTGCTGTTAATCTAAAATAGCCATCAACACAGATCATAATTAAACTTGCCATGACCATTTAAGGCAATAAGCAGCTCTTGAGCTGATTGAATGGCCAAGGATGTAGACTGAACTGTTCAATTTAAGATGAGGTACTATTTACAGCTCTGGAAAAAAATTTCAACATTGTTATGGTGGCATTATAGTACATTATGATGACCCAAATATTAATCGCAATGTTGAAATTTTATTTTCAATTAGTGGGTTGGAATAATCCACCACTTACACATTTTTTAATTCATTAATCATTTTGGGTTTTTTTTTTCATTGCTCAGATAAGGATACCCTTAAAAACCAAATGTATCACATGCTATGATTTTGACTACTGTTTAGACGTACCTCTCTTGGCTTGTGCAAGTGGTGAAACAAAGAATTTCAATCATTATGTTGTTAGTGGGGATGAGATGTGTCTGCTTATGGGAATGGCAGGACAATGAGGTAAATAGAGTTTAGGATTCTCTAAATGTAACATTGAAAATGAAAGACAGTGAATAACCAACATTACAAAGAAATGCAGAGCCGTTATAATCTTATTTCATAACCTTATCTCATAACATGTTATTTTACTTATTAATTTGTATCTACTTCAAGGATGTGGCAATGACAAACTCGATAAAGAGACTGTTCATATTTTACCACCCCACAAATAATTAAGAATTTTTCATCTAAAATAATGGTTAAAATTCCTTTCAGCCACTGCCTCCATGGGGAGTAAATGATCTATTCTACACAATGTGTGTTTCCAGTATTTGAAGGGAAGAAAAATGGATGTGCTCCTGGATGCTGTTGCTTCTCGAACAACTTCTGCTGCAAATTTTCCATTGCCATTCGAATACCCCAACAAGTTAAGTTGCAACTTGTCACTTGCTGAGTTTGGCATATGTTTCTCTGAAGTGTCCTTCACATAGCAGTCATTTTGATTCAAGTTGGCTGCACAAAGCATGCCAGATTTTTTTTTTTACTTATCCATTTTACTTCTCAATGCAGCTCCAAATCGGCATGGTAAGCATTCCGTTTATCGCCACACGATACCAGTGCCAGAGAATTGGGTTCGATCTGCCACTGCCTCTATGTTCTTCTCACATCTGCATGGGTATCTTCAAGGTCCTCTGGTTTCCTCTCACATTCCAAAGACAGAAGAGGAGTCGTTAATTTGTCACATCTGTGTATTTGGGTATTGTGCACTCGTGGGCCAGAAAGGCCCATTACGATGCTTTAACTCATTTTAAAAAATCCTGCAAGATAAACTTGGGAAGGAAAAAGTAATTCCATTCTTCTTTATGGTTAAAATAGTAGTTAAATCCTGAGGCCTATCTGCATGTGTAATGATTGGCTCCACTGGTATATGATATCAGTGGAGCCCATGTAAGGAAGCTGGAGCTGGATGAACTCAGCATCATTCAAGAGGCCGTGGCTGTGATAGAGAGGAGCTTCAGGGAGATAGTCACCCCTAAAAATCAGGAAACAGGTAACTGGGTGACTGTAGGAGAAGGAAGGGGAATAGGTAGAGCACCCCTGTGGCTGTTCCCCTCAACAATGTATACTGTTTTGGATACTGCTTTGGGGGGAAACAATCTACCAGGGACCAGTTGTGGTGGTCATGTTTCTGGTGCAGGGAATGGCCACTTGACTCAGAAAGGAAAGGAGGAGAGGAGAAGACCTATGGTAATTGGGAACTCATTGGTTAGGAGAGCAGATAGGAATTTTGCTGGGTGAGATTGAAAATCCTGGATGGTATATTGCCTCCCAGGTGCCAGGTACAGGGATGTCTCTGACTGAGTTCACAACATTCTGGAGGGGGAAGGTGAGCAACCAGATGTTGTGGTCCACATGAGCACCAATGACATAGACAGGAGTAGGGCTGAGGTCCTGATTGGGAATATAGGGAGTTAAGGAAAAAAGTTAAAAAGCAGGTCCTCAAGTGTAGTAATTTCAAGATTGCTGCCTGTGCCACACACTAGAGATAATATGAACAGGAAGTTGTGCTAGATGTCCGTGTGGCTAAAAAGTTGGGGAAAGAGTTCAGATTTTGGATCGTTGGCATCTCTTCTGGGGAAGGTTTGATCTGTACAGAAAGGACATATTGCACCTGAACTGGAGGGGGACCAATATCCTGCTGGGTAAGTTTGCTGGAGCTGTTGGGGAGGGTTTAAACTAGTTTGGCAGGGGGATGGTAATCAGAATATGAGTTCAGAAATTAGGGTAGAAGACAAAAGCATGATGCTATATGCTCTGAGTTGGTCATGAAGAACAGGCAAGGGACAAAACTTAAATGTAGCCAGTTAGGGAGGGGGGGGGGGTGAAATGTGTCTATATCAATGCTAGGAGTATTTGGAATAAAGGGAATGAACTTAGAGCATGGATCAGTACATGTGTAATGTACTCGGATACTTGCGAGGAGTACAAACATGCTTTTATTAACTTACAGAGGTCTTCAGGTGAATCTGGGCTAAGGAGGGAAAACACGGTTTATATCGGGACCGATGGGGGTGCAGCCAAGAGGAGGGGTTGGACATCGACTTTACATACAGACAGTGAATTCCAGTTCACTGAAATGTGGAACTACGATTTTGTGAACACTACAGAAACCTGGCTGCAGGAAGAGCAGGATTATCTGATGTAGGTACTAGAGATTAGGTGTTTTAATAGGAATAGGATGGGAGATAGAAAAGGGGGAGGAGTAGCATTACTGGTCAAGGATAGTATCATGGCTATTAAAAGGAAGGACACTGCAGAGGGATATTCCATTGAGTCGGTATGGGTGGAAGTCAAACAGGAAGGAAACAATCACTGTGCTGAGAGTAGTCTATGGACCCCAAGAAGTTCTCATGACACCAAAGAGCATATAAGCAGTCAGATTTTGGAATAGTGCAGGAAATACAGGGTTGTAATTATGGGTGATTTCAACTTCCCTAATATTGACTGGCCCCTACTCTCTGCAAGAGGGATAGATGGGGCTGAATTTGTCAGGTGTGTTCAAGAAGGATTCCTGACACAGTATGTGGATGGGCTGACAAGAGGAGAGGCCATACTGGATCTGGTCCTGGGTAATGAATCTGGTCAGGTGGTGGACCTCTCAGTGGGGGAGCATTTTGATAAGAGTGTCCCCAACTCCGTTAGCTTCAGCATAGCTGTGGTAAAGGATAAAAACAGACAAAATAGGAAAGTGCTTAACTGGGGAAGGGGTAATTATGAAGGGATGTGGCAGGAACTAGTGAGAGTAAATTGGAAACAGTTGTTTAAGGGTGAAAGCACAGAGGTAATGTGGGGGAAGTTTAGGGACCACTTGGGCTGGGTTCAGGATCGGTTTGTCCCACTGGGACAAGGAAAAGATGGTAGGGAAAAAAAAATCATGGCTGACAAAACAGGTGAGGCAAGTAGTAAGGTAGAAACAGGAAGGGCTCATGAGAAATATATGGCTGCAAGGAAGGAGCTTAAGAAAGGACTAAAGGGGCATGAGAAGGCCTTGGCATGTAGGATTAAGGAGAACCCCCCCTGCCAAGATGTTCTATGCATATGTGAAGAACAAGATGACAGGAGTGAAGGTGGGACTGATTAGAGATAAAGGTGGGAAGATCTGCCTGGAGGCTGTGGAAGTTGGTGAGGTCCTCAATGAATACTTCAGTATTCACCAAAGAGAGGGGCCTTGATGACTGTGAAGACAGTATGGGTGGGGTAAATGTTCTAGAGCATTGATATTAAGAGTGAGAATGTGTTGTAGCAGTTAAAATGCATTAGGATGGGGCCTGAAAGAATATTCCCCAGAATGCTCCATGAGGTGAGGTAGGAGATTGCTGACCTTCTGGCTAGGATCTTTGTGTGTTCTTTATGCAGGAGAATGGAGGGTGGAAAATGTTGTCCCATTTTTAAAAAAAACTAATAGGGAAAGTCCATGTAATTATAGACCAGTGACCTTTACGTCTGTGGTGGGCAAACTGTTGGAAAGGATTCTTAGAGATAGGATCTATGAACATTTAGAGAAACATGGTCTGATCAGGGACAGTCAACTTGGCTTTGTGAAGGGCAGATCACGTCTCTTAAGCCTGATTACATTCTTTGAGGAGGTGATCAGTCATATTGATGAGGGTAGTGTGGTGGATGTGGTCTACATGGATTTTAGTAAGGCATTTGACGATTCTTCATGGTAGGCTTATTCAGAAAGTCAGAAGGCATGGGATCCAGGCAAGCTTGACCATGTACATTAACAATTGTCATGCCTGTGTAAAGCAGAGGAATGTGGTGGAGGGAATATATTCAGATTGAGTTTTGTGTCTAGTGAATTCCCTCAAGGATCAGTTCTGGGACCTCTGTTTTTCGTGATTTTTGTGAATGATTTGGATGAGGGGATAGAAGGGGGGATTGGCAAACTAGTAATGTTGACAGAGAGCATGAATCTTGGTTTTAATTAGGGTAGAATTTCCACCTATCATATTAAATGAGGTAGATATTCTTTTAGGAAGGAATGATTGTGGCACCAAAGGCAAGTGTAGTATGATTTTGGATAGGATGGGAAATCTTTTGATTAATTCTTATAAGATAGTTGAGTTCAGTAAGAAAGTAAGATTGGATAGTGGGGCTCAGAAGAAGAAGAATAGTTTGAGGTCGTGCACCGTAAGATTTCCTGCTAACAATTGAAAGAGTTCAGCCAGCCAATTGATAGGAGGCCCAGCCGAGGTTGGTTGTCCCACCAACTTAGATATCTTAGAGCTGCATTTTAAATCTTGTTTCATGTTTTTACATTAAAAAAAGTATCTTAATAATCAATAAATTAATGTCACCATCTCTCCCACCTTCCTTCATGGAGTATCCTTTCTTGGGCCCCTCCCCTCCCTTTTTTTCCTGCTTGTTGCCTTCCCACTTAAGAACGTAGGAGATGAGAAATGGGGCGTGAGTTGGCCATTCAGCCTGTCGAGCCTGCTCTGCCATTCAATGAGAAGCCTTCAGAGAGGGTCTTGGCCTGAAGCCTTTAGTGTCCATCGTCACCCATGGATGCCGGCTTCAGCTGCTGAGTCCCTCCGGCTTCTTACTGTTTGCTCAAGATTCTAGCAGCTGCAATTCTTGTGTTACTCTTTAATCAATTTTGCCCTGGTTTAGCTAGTGGTAATAATTTATTTTTTTACTAAAGATTTTAATGCATCCTTGATTTTAAATATTACTGATGGCTTTATAAAGTACTCGGTGGCTAACACAAATGGTCTTAAATTGAATGAGATCTGCAGGTTGAATGTTGATATTTTAAGTTCAAGTTTATTATCATATGTATTGAAAAATGCGGTGATACAGGTTATTTTGCAAGCAGACCAGTAGACATCTGACACACAACAAGTAAGATGCAGTACAAAAGTGCAGCGTTACGTGGAGAGATCAGTTGGTACAGAACAAAGTTGACAAAATTTTAATCTTTTAAGGGTTCAGTCAGAAAGCCAATAACAAAGGGAAAGAAACTGTCCTAGAATCTGATTATGCCTGATCTCACACTTTTGAATCTTTCTGACAGAAGGGGACGAAGAGAGGGTGGCAGGGTGGAGAGCGCCTTTTAATATGTCAGCTTCTTTTTCAAGGCAATGGGATTTTTATGTTATCTCAGTGGAAGGGATGGTAGTGCGTTTGATGGCCTGAGCTATGTTGAGAACCCTTTGGAGATTCTTGAGGTCTTGGGGGGAATAATTTCTCATACCATTCAATGATATATGCTGAATGTTTTCCTCTTGTGTTAGATGTGGCAAAATTCAATATATTCAAAGAAACAACCAGACTGTCTTCATTCCAAAATCTGACAATGCTATTAAAGTGTTACAACAGTAATTGGCCTCCCGTCGGCACTAGATCTATCCCTGGCGATGATGTGACACAAAACATTCATCAGAAAGGATTTTGTCACGCCAAAATATTGAAATCTCAAATAATTTAATGAAGTGGCCAAGAGGAAATAAAGATCTGGCAGTGTATTTATTAGCCTTGTGAAATCATTTCATTTGTCACCATTTGTTATTTTGAACAAAACTTTTCCTTGGGACCTTTCCATTCGATTCAAATCTAAAATGCTAACTGAAAGCTCCTCTCAATGATTCTGATGCTATACCTTCTGTCTCTGAGTTGACTTACCTCTCACCAAGGAGGGGTTGCTGCCTGCCACAAAACAATTGCTACTTATAATTAGTATCATTATAATGAGCAACATAAAGTTTGCATGCCACTTTAAACTTGTCCAGAGATGTTTACTGTAGTGCATGTTAAAAGTGTTACCCATCACTGAAAACTGGGATGGTATTAAACTGAAAATGTACTTTATTCACAATAAATTAATTTTAAAATGAAAATTGTTCGCACCCTTCCTGACATATCCATGCATTTCCATCACTGTACTTTCTTATTTTATGGATTGCCACCATTGTGGTGGCACCTTGTCATCACTTCCTTGTCTTTTGTTTGAGGGCCTCTCAATGCCCGGTAGCAGGAGAACTCTCGACTGCTCTCCAACATCTCCATGAGCTGGGAGACCAACAGGTTCTGGGCAGAAGAAAGGGCATCTTTCACCATTCTGTGTGTGTCCCTGGGAGCAGCTGGTAGATCACGCTGTTGCTGGGGATGAACCATGAGAAGGACCTTTGCATCCTTCTCTTAACACTCTTGGCAAATCAGAATTCTACAAAGAATGGCGATTGCTTCCACTCCACCACAATGTGCTTTGTGGGTGATGCTCTTATTATTCAGAAAACATCTGTCCTTCAGGTTCTTTGCTGAATTTCAATACTATAGGAAACATCTTGCCAATCGCCCTGTGAACCCACTCATTGGACGACATGGTTAAGTTACACTTTGTCATCATTTGTCTTTTCATTAATTTTAGTAATTATTTTCCAACAGCCTAAATGTTGATTGTCTTTAACATTTTAAAAAAAAATTAGTTTATTTAATGTTAATAATGTTTAAATATTTCCTAATATCAGCATTGAAAAAAAATCTCGAATATTGTGATTGGTGGTAAAGCCGAAGGTGTGGCTTTCCCGTCTTTTAAAGCATCCCATTAGTGGACACACAGGATGGCCTCAATGGGTTCAGGGTGACTAGGGCTGGCAATGCAGTTACAAAGCAGGGAATGGACTCTTTAAGGCTCGCTCAGCAATGGCTGTCCAGATGTTGTACACACTATTTTGAGCCTTTCCTGTATGCGCACTAAAAGACTGCTTGAAAGGGAACTTGGCTTAAGGTCATTTGGTAAGTCATTGATCGCCACGGGGGGACTGATATTCCAGATGTAACATGGTCATTGTCCAGACTGTATCCTGTTGGGATATTGGCTCCCTTCCATGATATTTTTAAACATGCATACAACAAAAATACAGAGAATTCACCAAGTCTCTTCTTTATATCTAAGCTATATCCTAACACCATTGTTGCAGCTGTTTACAATGGACATGATTTAGGGAAAGGAAGGGAATAAACATTTAAAGTTGATGAAGAGGTTAGCTAAATGGACACCGAAAAGAAATCCATTAGTTCACTCATAGTGTTTGGTTGTAAGTGCAAAGGTTTTGCAAGTTTAGTATGTTAAATTGAAGTTTTGTTTTGAAGTAAAAATGATAAAAGTAGGTTATTATTTAAATAAAGAAAATAGCAAAAAGCTGTAATAAAGAAATCCAAGAGTCTTCACGCATGAAACATAGAAGGTAATACACAGCTTCAGCGAGTCATTGGGAAGGCTAATGGAAAGCTGTGTTTTGCTTGAAAAGAGTGTGGTGGAACCATTGTTAATACTGTTAGTATGTGTATGGTTGACCCACCCCTTGCTGATTATACCTGTGGCTCCTCCCCCTTGATTCCCTTAATAAAGGCTGCAATGCCATAACCCCTCCCCAGATCCACCTCAGGTCTTGGGTCAACAACATGAAGCGTGCCCTCTGTTTATGGAAATAAAAGCCCATCAGTCAGGTAACTTCTAGGCTTTGGAGTTATTGATAGCACATCAATTTTATTAGCATAATATTTTTTGGAATGGACGCATGAGAGGCTGGAAATAGACTCTAAGACACCAGAAGCATCTGACAAGTTCAAACTCTGCCTACGCTGCTTCAACGTGTTTCTGCAGGCCTCCACTGCGATTATCCAATCTGACGGAGACAAGCTGCCCTTACTGTTCTCATGGGTCGGGCACTGTGTTTACCTGATGGTCAGAGACTGCAAGACATTCACTGAAGCCATGGAAATTCTAAAGGGCCAGTACCTGGCCCAGGTGAATGGAGTCTACGCCAGGTACTTCCTAGCCATGCGACAACAGCAACCCGGGCATCGATCGATTATTACCTTTGGGTCCTGCAAGACCTTGGACAGGCCTGCAGCTGTAAGGCTATATCAGCAGAAGAGTATATGGAGGAGTTGATCAAAGATGCCTGTGTAGCAGGCATCAGATCGGATTGCATTCATCAGTAACTGCTAGAACAGGGAGAATCTGAAGCTGCAGAGAGCCATCAAACTAGCTGAAACTCTAGAAGTAACCCTCTGCAATGTGGAATTTTTCTCAACCGATAGCGTAGCTACCATATGGCGAACACGGGCACAGCCATCTTGATACGGGATTGCAGGCTGCCCCTCTTTCCGACCTGACTATGGCCACTGGTGAGCATCTGCAGTGGTACTTCTGCAGCCAAGAGAAGCATCCCAGGAAGTGCAGCCTGGTAAAGGAAGTGGTCTGTTCTGGTTGCAGGAAGAAGAGACATTACACAAAGGTATGCAAATCCAAGCAACTTTCTAACCCAAACTCCTGCCATCTTGGATGATGTGACATGGTGCAGCATTACTCCCTCACGATGAGACCAGTGAGTTACAGAGTCTCCATGTCCTCTAAGTCCCACTCGGCAGAGATCTGCGGCAGATGCGTAGTGATGCTGACGGTGTCTGGCGCTGAGTACAAAAATTTAAAACTCCTTGTGATGCCATAGCTCTGTGCTCCTGTACTATTGGGGTTGGACATTCAGTCACCATGGAATATGACAGGCCCTATTCCCCCTTCATGGTCTGCAACCAACAGTTTTTAAACCTCCCACTCACCCCTCCAAATATGTCCAACCAGCAACTTGTGATCCACCTACTGCACGCGACCTGCAGGCTCTCCACCTTCGGGATGTCCCCCCTCACCCCTGACTATAAGCTTTTCGCCACCAAGAGCATGGCTATATAGCACTGGGGACAGGGTCTTTATCAAATCAGAGGTGAGATGACTCCTGACCAAGGGCATCATTGAACCCAATAACATCCTCTGGAGAGCTCAGGTAGTGGTGGTTAAGAGTAGAGAAAAACACCAAATGGTTATTGGCTACAGTTTACGCAACTGAATGTGTACCTCCTCCATTGCATAGCCAACATGGTAAATCAAATAGCCCAATATTGAATATTTTCCATCATTGACTTAAAGTCAGCATACCACTAGCTCCCTATCCACCCTGGAACCACCAGTACACCGCTTTTGAGATGGATTGCTGCCTCTACCACTTTCTGAGCATCCCCTTCAAAGTCTCCAACTTCCAGATGGAGATGGACCGAATGGTGGATGAGCATGGCCACATTCCCCTACCTCAACATAACACTATCTGGCCACGATCTGCAGGACCATGATGCCAAACTCTGGAAATACCTTCAGACAGCCAAAAGCCTTAACCTTACATACAAAAAAGATAAATGTATATTCTGCAGATCATGCCTGGCTATACTCAGCTGTGTCATGGAGATATTGGTCCTGATCCCAACTGCATTCGCCCCTGTTGCACCTCCCCCATAGCCTCAAGACCCTGGAATGGTGCCTGGAGGTTTTCTCCTATTATGAACAGTGGGTCCCCAACTATGTGGATAAGGCCTGCCCCCTCATAAAAGCCACTTCCTTTCTCCTGATAGCAGAGGCCTGTGAGGCCTTCAGCCACATCAAAGGCGATATTGCCAAGGCCGCATGCTGTAGACAAATCCACCCCATTCCAGGTGGAGAGGGATGCATATGACTTTTCCCTGACCACCACACTTAACCAGACAGAAGACCCGTAGCATTTTTCTCCCACACCCTCCAAGTCCCCAAGATCTGGCAATCCTCCATCGAGAAGACGGCTCAGGCTATCACTGAGGCGGTATCTTGCCAACAAACTATTTACCCTGTTGACTGACCAATGTCCAGTCACTTTCATGTTCAATAACAAGCAGAAGGAAAAATCAAGTACTACAAGATTCTTGAGGTGGAGAATCGAACTCTCCACCAACAACTATGATATCTTGAATTGGTCCGGAAATCTCAACGAGCCTTGTGATGACCTGTCCTGAGAAACTTGCATCAGTTAGCAGATAGACTGTTTACAAGCCTCCACAATGGCCTCTGCCACCCCAGGGTCACCAATTTCATCAAAGTCTGCAAACTCTGCTATTCAGGGTGATGATGAGCAACTGCCAAATCTGTGCGGAGTGCAAACCACACTTCTACTAGCCAGGAAGATCGCACCTGATTAAAGCCACCTGCCCCTTTGAGCACCTGAGCATGGATTTCAAGAGGCCCTTGTCCTCTTCAAACTGCAACTTGTACTTCCTCAACATCACTTTCAAATCCTTGCCTGGACATTACTGCTGCCACTGCCATTAAAGCCTTGCAAAACCTCTTCACCCTGCTTGGGTACCCCTTCTATTTTCATAGCGATTGGGGGTCCTCCTTCATGAGTGATGAGCTGCACCAATATCTGCTGGCCAGAGTTATCGCCTTGAGCAGGACCACTAGTTACAACCTCCAAGGGAATGGCCAGGTGGAAAAGGAGAACACCACTCTATGGAAGGCCATCCTTCTAGTCCTGAGGTCACAAGGCCTGCCTGCATCCAACTGGCAAAAGATCCTCCCGAAATACTCCACGTAATCAGGTCCCTCTTGTGCACCGGCACCAATGCCACCTGACATGAAAGGTTGTTTCCCTTCACCAGGAAGTCCACATCGGGGACCATGCTGCCATTCTGTTTGATGTCCCCAGGCCAATCCTGCTCCAGAAACATGTGAGAAGCCATAAGTCTGACCTACTGATTGAGAGGGTCCACCTCCTCCACACCAATCCCCAATGCACCTATGTGGTGTACTCAGATGGGCATGATGACACTGTGTCTGTCCGGGACCTGGTGCACACGGGAAACCTTGGGACTCCAGCTACATACCGTATTTCCACCCCCCCACCACACACCATGTCACCCTACCCTAGCCCCCGCCCCAACTGTCTCAGTTCAGTCACCAAACACCCCACCCATCTAGTCTATCCAGGAGACAACGGTTGAGACAGAGCTGACGCTACCACTGTCACAACGAAGGACAAGTCCATCAGACAGACTGAATTTGTGATGGACATGGAGCCTACTTTGCCCCACCGGATTTCTTTTAAAAGAGGGGATGAATGTGGTGGAACCACTGTTAATACTGTTAGTATGTGTACGGCTGGCCAGCCTCTTGCTGATTGTACCTGTGGCTCTTTGCCCTTGATTCCCCTAATAAAGGGGGCAATGCCATAACCGCTCCTCCAGTGCGTTTGGATCTCAGGTCGGCAGCTTGAGACCTGCCTTCTGTTTAAGGTAATTAAAAGCCTATCAGTCAGATAACTTCTAGTCTTTGGAATTTAAAAGTCGTGACACCTTATCCAGAATATTGTGAATGTTGTTGGTCCCTTATTTAAGGAAGATTTTGAATAATTCCAAGATAATTTATTCAGATGAATTGGGGTTTGTTCAATGAGGAAAGGTTGAACAGCTTGGTCTTTACTCATTAGTTTAAAGAATCAAGTAATCTCATTTAAAAAAACCCAGAAGATTATTTATTAATTTTATTGGAGATACAGCATGATCATGGGCCTTTCCAGCCAATGAGTTCACATTGCCCAAATACACCCAGAGTGAGTGGACGATTCTGGAAGGATGTTTCTCTTCATGGGAGAAATTCCAACCTCAAGGGGGTATTCTCAGTGTAAGAGGGTGCATTTAAATCTAAGATATAGATTTATTTATTCTCTCACAGGATAAGTGTTCTTGAAATTCCTTCTGCCGGAAAGCTGTGGAGATTGAATTCTTCTTTCTGAGTCTTACTTTTATTCATTGAGAGAACCAAGGGTCATTACTTCAGTGTGGGAAAGTTGCCTTGAGGATCAGCAATGGTATTATTGGATGATAGAGCAGGTTGGTGGGGTGGAATGACTTTCTATCTTTATTTCTTGGACTGTTACTTGAGTGGAGATGATTTGTGAGGGGAAAGTCTAAAGCCAGTAAGTGGGCAATGGGTAAAAACTCAAGACTAACCTGCTGGTTTCTGGATTGAAACTAAATCATACCTGCATGAGGGATGTGTTTTACAAACTAGTCAGAGCATTGTAAGTCTGTGGAATTTGTTGCCACAGGTGTCTGTGGAAGCGAGGTTGTTGGGTGTATTTATGACAGAGATTGACAGGTATTTGATTAGTCAGAGCAACAAGGATTACGGAAAGAAAGTGGGGGAGTGGGGCAGATGGATCAGCTCGTGATTAGAATGAAGAGCAGACTCGATGGGCATACATCCTATATCTTGGGATCTTGCGAACCACCGATTAAGAGCAATATTGGCAGCAGCTTTGAAACTTTGCGTTCAGGGATGTCCTGAGATTTCATGGACTTGTCAGTAAAACAATTCCAAGTGCACAGTGCCAGAAACAAGATCTAAAGAATTGAAGGACAAATCTGTCCATAAATACTGACACTTCACAGTTATATTTTTTTGTTATTTTGAGAATCCTCAAAATACATCTTTCACTAAAACTCTTTTTTTAAGAAACTTTCTCGAAAGTTCATGCCATATTTTAGTTAAAAGTAACTGTCAGGAGAATCTGGAGCTGTTTAGTGGGTGAGAGACCCACCCTGCAGGAATCCATTCCCTGGCAAAGATGAGATTTGTTACAATCTCAAGCAGGTTCAGGCTGTCATATCAGATCTTTGCAGTTTTCTTAAAGACCCTGCTTGAAGCACCTCCTGAACCAGGTGGTCATGTTCTTCCAAAAGCTGTGAAAGGGACACTATTGTATCTTAAGATATGTATAGGATGTTGCATTTGGCTGCTCAAATACGTCAAAGAGGTGAAAAAAAATCTTACTTCTGGCTCAATAGTCAGATACAATTGCCTCCAGATCATCTGAAAACATTAATTATCGAGGCTTCTGCTTCACGTTTAGAGGATGTGCAGCTAAGATCTTTTATCAGATATAGGAAGCTGCCAAGATTTGTTCATCCTGTAGTAGTCAATTTTACCTGACTTAATCAAGGAAGATATGGAGGCTGGCTGCATGAAAACAATGATATTCCCTTAAAATAAGACTTAGCAAGGGATTTAACTAAAGCTACCTGTCCACTTAATATATCCCTTAGCAATTATTTTGCACATCTTGAGTAACTGAGGCACCTTTCACTACATAGAAACCAAAGATTCTGGAATGGTGGTTTTGGCATATGCTTTCCATAGTGAGAGTTTGACAGACAAGATTGAAAGACATGAACAAAGTTGATGTTGAAAGGTTGTTTCCCATGGTGATGGAATCGAGGACAAGAAGGCACAACTTTAAGGTTGAAGGCAACCCCTTCGAACAGAGATAAAGAGGAATTTCTTCAGCCAGATTGATGAGTTCTGCAATGCCTTCAGAGAATGTGAAGGTTTGTAAATTGATTGGCTATCATTAACAAGCCTTCAAGCTTCAAGAGGCATCAAGACCATCTGGGTCTCAATCTTATCATTAATATTGACTTTTGTTTCTCCTCCTGTTCTTTTTTTTTGCTTTCTAGCATTTCCCAGTTCTGTGCAGCAAAAACAAACCTGAAATATAAAATGTGTTTCATCCTCCACAAATGATATCTGGCATTCCATTATTTTCTCATTTTGATAGCTGATGAGCTTGATGTGTTCCTGGAAGAAGATATGCTGTGTTATTTGTGGATAATCGTAACCTTGATGATTGCCATGCTATACCTCAGGAAAAGCTTGTTTCAGTAACCTGGGTAATGTTTTAAGTTGATGTGATTTATTTACTGAATTATGTAATTAAAAATATTTTGCTTGGACATGTTCAGCTCTCTGGCTAGATCATGATTTCCTATTGTGTATATGAGAATCAGTATTTTTTTCTGTATGTATGGAAATCTTTATTATCAACATTTCTACTAACTTGTATGTTCATATCCAAGAGGAACTTAAAGTATTCATCAGAGTACATATATCAGAAATAATCTGTTGATTTCCTTTAGCAAATATTCGTGCCGACATTTCCTCCCTGCTTCAGATGAAGAACAATATGTGTCAGATGATGAATGTGGTATTTCTTTGATCCTGATAGATCTAATATTTTTAATTGGTGTTTTTATCAATGCTCACTTTTGACTTACTGGTTTGTTTCCATTATCATCCAGTCATGTTAGATTAGGATCAAGCTTCTTGTACTCTCAAAGAATGTGGAGATAAATGTTGTATATAAAGGATCATTTCATTACCCTGCCCATATTCTCTTTAAAAACCTTTGCTCCAATCGCTGCATTGCAAAACTTTTCAATAAAACTTGAATGATTTCTGCAACATTCTAACATTCTTAATGCTTGCATCATTGCACAGTTTGATTCTAAATTCATCTAAACACCTTGGACTCTGTGTTAATTCTGTTTAAGCAGTAGGACAGAGTGTGAAAGGATTTAAAATGACACGCAAAGGTGATTTTCCTTTGGTTTCTCATCATTCTGCCCACTGGTGCCATCATCCCCCAACCTCCAATTTGGATGCTGTGTTTTCAGGAGTATACAGATAGTAAAGCCTTACAAAAATTTAGATCATAGGAAAGGTTGATGTGATTTGCATTGAAATAAATAAAATGAGAACAATTCTTGACTTGCCATCAAGTAAGAATGGAACCAGCCAAAACATTTTTCAAACCAGTGCCCTCCAGCAAAGACAAGGGAGCATATATTATCTTATCATATCCCTTTTCTTCATAGTTACCCCGACTGCAGGAGAAACCACATTCGGGCAATATTCATTATATTGTAGAATGCCATGAAGGAATTTTTTTTTAAAAAGAAGTGCACACAATTTCTTAAAAATTCAGAGTATGTTTTAGATCAAGAGAACCTGATGTCTTCTTCCTGACCTAACAAGGAAAATACTCCTGACCTCAGAATGCACTTATTGCAAACTCAATCCTTGCTCCCTTACCTGGACTGGAGGATTGCAATCAGTCCTCTGTGACAAGTTGAAGCTACATTATTTCCCACTTCTAGGCAGACAGCTCTTTTCTTTTTCAATATTTTTATTAACATTGAAATTTCACATCCAAAAATATAGAGTACATATGGATAGATGTTAAAAATCAAAAGGATATGTTACACTTTAATCATATTATTTCATCCAAGGTACTCCACTTTTTGATCAAATTCTATTTTGTTGATATTTTATTATTTAAAAAAAAAAGGAAAATCTAAACCCATGACTAAGAAAGAAGCTGTTTGGCCAAAAAACAGAAAAGTAAGACAGAATTCTTATCAGTGATAAATTACCTTGTTAGTCAACATTTCTACCTTTATATCAAATCAAAGATTGCAAAAGTAATTCAAAAAGGGTCCCCCCAATGTTTGAAAATTTAATTCAAATCAGAAATTGAGCATATCATCTTCTCTAAATTTAAACATGACATGATGTAATGTAGCCATTGAACATGATGAGATGAGTAACATCCCTCCACCTGAGCAACACTGCCCACCTAGCCATAAGGGAAATAAAAGCTAATACATGCAGCTCAGATGTCACTAAAGTTATGTCACTCTCTTCAATAATACCAAATAAAGTGTTAGGGGATTTGGTTTGGTTTAAAATTAACTTTATAAAGTGCAGACAAAGTTTGAAATACTTCTATTCAATATTTCTCAAGACTCTGGCATGTCCAGAACATATGAATTAATGAAACATCTCTATTTATTTTGCATTTGTTACAATGAGGAGATACATCCATGTAAAAATGAGATAGTTTGACTTTGGACATATGACCTATATTGTCTACTTTGAAATTGAAGGAGAGAATGGTTGGCACATAAAGTAGAGGTATTAACCAATTTGAAAATTAACTTCCAAATTTCTTCAGGAATTGTAGATCCTGTTCCAGGCTTTTTTAATTTTAACTGAGGGAGCCTCTCCTGTTCCCAACAATGTCATAAAAGTTAGATATTGAACCATTATAGAAAATGTGTAAAATTACATCAATTAAATTCTTATCAGTCTTTTAGGAAATGTATGTAATTGAGATCATAAAAAAAAATCTTTAATTTGTAGATACCAAAAAAAAGTATTTGGTAGATCGTATTTAACTGAAAGTTGTTCAAAGGAAGTAAGACTTCCCTCGACAAATAAATCTTTAAAACATTTACTGCCCAATCTGTATTATTCTTTAAAAGTTAAATCAATTATGGAAGGTTTAAAGAAATAATTAGAAAAAATAGGACTAGAGAGAGAAAATCTCATTAAACCAGAATGTTTTCTAAATTGTATCCAGATCCTCAAAGTATGTTTAACCACAAGATTATTAGTTAATTTATTTAAAGATATAGGAAGTGAGGATCTAAGAAGAGAAATGAGAGAAAATTTGTTACAGAAATGAATCGGGAGCCCCTTGCGAACAACAGAATCACCCACAGCCACAACAGTTTAGCAAGTGCATTACCAGAGAACATACCTCCAACGATGTCCCAGTCCTCCAGCTACAAGCCAGGCATCAGCAATTAGGAAAAGTGCGCAAATAAGAGCCCATGCATTTTATGGCACCCAACACCCGAGGCTGGAAAGTGACATCACTACCGCATTGCAGAAGGCTCAATGTGAAATACGCAGAGGGAACTATAAAAGCTGTGGTTAAGCACAATGAAGGTACTGATTCCTGACTATACTGTCCCCAGTGTCATTTATTGCTACTTGTATAAGGCAGTGCCATCAGATAGGCCTCTACAATATCCAAATGGACAGTCTTCATGGTATTATAATATAACTCTCCTCAGCGACAAGATCTCCATCCTCAACCGATGGTCAGACCACTTCCAATCTCTTTTCAGTGCCAACCGCTCAGTCCAAGATTCCGCCCTGCTCCAGCTCCCTCAACAGCCCCTAAGGCTAGAGCTGGATGAGGTTCCCACCCTGGATGAGACATATAAGGCAATCGAACAACTGAAAAGTGGCAAAGCAGCAGGTATGGATGGAATCCCCCCAGAAGTCTGGAAGGCTGGCGGCAAAACTCTGCATGCCAAACTGCATGAGTTTTTCAAGCTTTGTTGGGACCAAGGTAAACTGCCTCAGGATCTTCGTGATGCCACCATCATCACCCTGTACAAAAACAAAGGCGAGAAATCAGACTGCTCAAACTACAGGGGAATCACGTTGCTCTCCATTGCAGGCAAAATCTTCGCTAGGATTCTACTAAATAGAATAATACCTAGTGTCGCCGAGAATATTCTCCCAGAATCACAGCGCGGCTTTCGCGCAAACAGAGGAAATACTGACATGGTCTTTGCCCTCAGACAGCTCCAAGAAAAGTGCAGAGAACAAAACAAAGGACTCTACATCACCTTTGTTGACCTCACCAAAGCCTTCGACACCATGAGCAGGAAAGGGCTTTGGCAAATACTAGAGCGCATCGGATGTCCCCAAAAGTTCCTCAACATGATTATCCAACTGCACGAAAACCAACAAGGTCGGGTCAGATACAGCAATGAGCTCTCTGAACCCTTCTCCATTAACAATGGTTGGTGTGTTCTCGCACCAACCCTCTTTTCAATCTTCTTCAGCATGATGCTGAACCAAGCCATGAAAGACCCCAACAATGAAGACGCTGTTTACATCCGGTACCGCACAGATGGCAGTCTCTTCAATCTGAGGCGCCTGCAAGCTCACACCAAGACACAAGAGAAACTTGTCCGTGAACTACTCTTTGCAGACGATGCCGCTTTAGTTGCCCATTCAGAGCCAGCTCTTCAGCGCTTTGTGGAAACTGCCAAAATGTTTGGCCTGGAAGTCAGCCTGAAGAAAACTGAGGTCCTCCATCAGCCAGCTCCCCACCATGACTACCAGCCCCCCCACATCTCCATCGGGCACACAAAACTCAAAACGGTCAACCAGTTTACCTATCTCGGCTGCACCATTTCATCAGATGCAAGGATCGACAATGAGATAGACAACAGACTCGTCAAGGCAAATAGCGCCTTTGGAAGACTACACAAAAGAGTCTGGAAAAACAACCAACTGAAAAACCTCACAAAGATAAGCGTATGCAGAGCCGTTGTCATACCCACACTCCTGTTCGGCTCCGAATCATGGGTCCTCTACCGGCACCACCTACGGCTCCTAGAACGCTTCCACCAGCGTTGTCTCCGCTCCATCCTCAACATCCATTGGAGCGCTTAAATCCCTAACGTCGAAGTACTCGAGATGGCAGAGGTCGACAGCATCAAGTCCACGCTGCTGTAGATCCAGCTGCGCTGGATGGGTCACGTCTCCAGAATGGAGGACCATCGCCTTCCCAAGATCGTGTTATATGGCGAGCTCTCCACTGGCCACCATGACAGAGGTGCACCAAAGAAAAGGTACAAGGACTGCCTAAAGAAATCTCTTGGTGCCTGCCACATTGACCTCCGCCAGTGGGCTGATAACGCCTCAAACCGTGCATCTTGGTGCCTCACAGTTTGGCGGGCAGCAACCTCCTTTGAAGAAGACCGCAGAGCCCACCTCACTGACAAAAGGCAAAGGAGGAAAAACCCAACACCCAACCCCAACCAACCAATTTTCCCCTGCAACCGCTGCAATCGTGTCTGCCTGTCCCGCATCGGACTTGTGTTAGGTCTGCTTTGTTCATGAATGAGTGAGACAAACACCAGGCTGAGTCGAAATCAGGGTTCTTTGTTCTTTATTACCGGATTGTAACACTTGCGACTAACCATGTTAGTCGGAGAATGCATTCTGCCGTTATCAGCAAAATGGTGATTTTTTATACCCTTGGATATGTGCTTAGAACATCATCATATCATTACTTGTCCAATGACTAAAACTGTTGCTATCCTTTCCCTGCTAGCTTCCTGCCTCTCAATCCATCAATGTCTCTCTTATCTTGTAAGTACAAGGATGCATTCACATCTTGTTACAGCCCTGCACATTCCCATCTCATGATGTTTTACCTAACAGGAGTACAAGGACACCTCCCCTTCTTGTTACAGCCCTGTACAGGGTAACTCCTTACACATTCCCATCTCATGATGTTTTACCTTACACTTGTCAGCCACAAACGAGCCTGCAGCTGACGTGGACTTTTTACCCCCTCCATAAATCTTCGTCCGCGAAGCCAAGCCAAAGAAAGAATGTTTCATATATGGACTTCCCAATAATAAAACCTAAAGTTTGATAAGATAAAAAACCTCCATTCTTTTTGTTTTTTTTAAAATTTTCTCTTTCATATGTAAGAAGATAAGATTGAGTTGTTGATATTGCTTTTTTTGCAAGAGATTCATTTAACAGAGAAGCAACATCAGAAATTAAAAAGAGACTGGGTAGGTCAATTAGTAGCTTCAACATTTAATCTTAAAGCAAGAGGTGTGGCAATATTGATTAAAAAGATATTACCTGCTAAAATTCAAAGGGTGGTTACTAATCTTGTGGGGAGATTTTAAATTTATTGTGAAATGAGTTAACTTATGAGTATCTATGCACCAAATATTGTTGACAAAAGATTTATTTGTGATAGTTTTATGTTGTTAGCTGAAGCGCATAAAAAAATATTGATAAGAGAGGATTTTAATTGTTACCTTGATCTGGTTTTGGATAAAATGACAAGATCAGTTACTTGAGCTAAAGCAGCAAAGGTTACTTTGAGTGTAATGAAAGAAGTTAATTTTTTGGATATTTGGCAAAAGTTAAATCCTAAAGAAAGGGATTATTCTCTTTATTCACATAGGTATGTTTCTAATTCGAGAATAGATTTATTTTTGATATCAGTGTAATTGTAAGGAAGAATTATGAATGTGGATTCTAAGGCTAGAATTTTATCTGATCACTCACTGCTTTTAATTACATGTTTTGTTCCTAAGAATGGTTTATAGGTGGAGACTTAATTCTACATTGTTGAAGAGAGTGGATTTTTGTGAATTTATAAGCAAGCAAATTCACAAATTTTTAGAAATAAATTATAATTCAGTAGTTAATAAATTTATTGTTTGGGGTGCATTAAAGACATATTTTAGAGGTCAGATAATAAGTTTTACAGCAGAAATTAAGGAGGATTATATGAAAGAATTTGATCAATTGGAAATGATAATAGAGAATTTGGAGAAGAACTTACAAAGAAAGGTTTCAGATGAGAAAATAAATTAATTAATAAAAAATCTGTTATAACACAATTCATACCTTTAGAAGGGATAAAAAATTAATTGAGAGAATTAAACAAATGGATTATTAATTAGGAGAAAGGGTCTTGCTTGGCAGTTAAAAATAGAACAAACTTCTAAAATAATTAATGCTATTAGAAAAAACTCAAAGACGATTACTTGCAAACCTCAAGAACTTAATGACTCATTTTAAGATTTTTATTCTAATTTAAATACAATCTGATCTACTAGAGATGAAGTTAAAATTATTTTTTTACTCT
Source organism: Narcine bancroftii (assembly GCF_036971445.1). Lineage (NCBI taxonomy): Eukaryota > Metazoa > Chordata > Chondrichthyes > Torpediniformes > Narcinidae > Narcine > Narcine bancroftii. The sequence goes on along the minus strand of NC_091471.1, from coordinate 91,303,306 downwards.
CAGATAAATTTGCCTAGTTTGAAATATTGAGATCGAAGAGATTAAGATGCCTCCTTCATGGCAAGAGAAGCCAATGAAGCATTTAGTTCATTGCAAGATGGTAAGTTATTGGGGGAGGATGGTTTCCCACCTGAAGTTTTTTTTTAAGGACCTTTTAATACCTTCTTTTATGGAGATGCTAAATCAAGCAGCAGAATCCCATTCTTTATCTGAGTTTTTCTCAACTGCAATAATTATAGGTATACCAAAGATAGATGGGGATCTGTTAAATCCAGCATCTTATCGACTGATATCATCATTGAATACAGTTAATAAAATTGTTGCAAAAATTTTATCAAATAAATTCACAAAATATTTACCAAATTTAATTTATATGGACCAAACAGGATTTGTTAAAAATAAAAAAAATCTGCTGATAATGTTCAAGATTGATTAACCTAATTCATTTAGTTCAAAAGAGAGAATATTTAAGTGTGGTAGCTGTTTTGGGTGCAGAGAAGGCTTTTGATAGATTAGTATGAGATTTTTTGTTTAAAGTATTAGAAAAATTTGGGTTTGGGTTGACATTTAAAAATTGGGTTAAAGCCCTAAATAAAAATCCTTGTGCAAGGGTGGTAAGTAATGGAAGTAATCAACATGTTTCTTTTTCAATGAACTAGATTGAGTCATCAGGATTGTCTTTACACCAGCCTTGTTCATTTTGGCAATAGAACCCTTAGTGGAGCTTATAAAATAAGATTCTAAGATTAAGGGTATAAAGGTTTATCAAGAGGAATATAAAATTAGTTTATTTGCTGATTTTTTTGGTTTATTTGACTGATCCTATAAATTTGTTGTCTCAATTACATGCAAGATTGGGAGAATATGGGGAAATTTCAGGATATAATATTAATTGGGATAAAAGTGCAATTATGCCTTTAATTAAGGATGATTATATTCAATGTAAAATGGCTACTAAATTTAGGTGGTGAGATGCAGGCAGTAAATATTTAGGTATTCAGGTTGATTATGAGTTCAATAATCTATACAAATTAAATTATTTCCCTTTATTTAATAAAATTGTTCATGCTTTGAATAAGTGGTACCTATGACTTTAGTAGGTAGGGTAAATTGTGTTAAGATGAATATTTCCCCTAAGAGTTCTATATCTTTTTCAGTTGATCCCCATCTCAATTCCTCAAAAAATGTTTTAAGGACTTAAATGTAATTGTTAGGAAGTTTTTATGGAAAGGAAAAATAACAAGGGTCTCTTTGGAAAAATTGACTTGGAAGTTTGAACTGGTGGGCTTACAACTTCCCCATTTTAAGAATTATTATAAACCTGCTCAACTAAGATTTATTAATCTATTGTTTAGTTCAGATAAAATTCCTGTTTGGGTTAATATAGAACTTAGTAAAATAAGAGAAATAAATTTACAGGATTTTATCTCTAAATTATTGGTAGGAAGTAGGGAAACACCTATTTTGAAACATTTGATTGAATTATGGAATAATACTGATAATGAAATAAGTATGAAAGGTTTAGTTTCATGTAAGATGCCCCTCTGTCAAAACAGACTTCTTCCATTTTCTATAGATCATCAATTTTTGTGGACTTGTTTGTGGATGGGTATTGAGAGGATAGAGAATTGTTTTGAAGCTGGAAAATTCATAACATTTGAATGAATGAAGAGTACATTTAATGTGCCTAATAATACTTTCTTTTTCTATTATCAAGTTAAGGCATTTTTGATTAATAAAATAGGCCCAAGTTTGATGATATCTAGCTGGAGTTAACTGGAAATATTGATTAATAAAGCAGTAATGTAAATAAATTTATTTCTGTAACATATATAATTTACTTCAAAGAAAATCCCCCAACAAAGGGGTGCATAAATCAAGATTAAGGTGGGAAGTGAATCTAATCAGCCAAATAAATGAGAAAGATTGGCTGGAATTATGAAAGGATAATATGACAAAAAATATAAATGTTAGATATAGGTTAGATCAATATATTTTTTTGCATCATTTATACTTGACTCCACAAAAATTAAATAGATTGAATCCTGCTATATCAGATTTATGTTTTAGGTGTGGACATGAGATTGGATTTTTTTTTACAATCGACTTGGCAGTGCCCTAAAGTTAAATATTTTTGGCTGGAAGTCAGTACCTTTTTTAATGGATTGCAGGGATCATGTTCCCACAGGATCCAATGTTATTTTTATTGAGTAATATTAATGTTATGAGGCCCAAATTTAAATTTACTATGCATCAAATTGAGTTTGTACGAATTGCTTTAGAAGTCTCTAGGAAATGTATAGCAATATCCTGGAAGTCAGATACAGATTTAGGTATGGAAGGATGGCACACAGAACTTCGAAGCTGTATACCACTTGAGAAGATTACTTACAGTTTACAAAACAAATATCATGTATTTTGGAAAATATAGTGCCCATATTTGCAAAATGTGGGTTTTTATGTTTAATAGACTTCTTTGAAGACCTAATTTCTTGGTAACCTCCAATATTAGACTTAATGATATAAATGCTCTATTCCCTTAGCATTCTCCAGTACTTCTCTCTTTGCTCTCTTTTTCCTTTCTTTTCTTTTATTCTTTCCAGGGGTTTGGTGAAGGAGGGGAGGTAGGAGGGTGGAAAGGGTTTTTTTTTATTTACCATGTTTAACTTTTTGAAATAACTTTTGAATTTAATTTAATGTAATGTAATTATTATTTGTAGTTTAAAATTTGTAAATAGAATATTAGAAAAGAAGATTAAGTCAAGGAAATAAAGAAAAAGGAATAAAAACAGGCATTTTAATAGAATTGGTCCGACCAACCAATGACAAAGAAAGAGGCAACCAATTTGATAGCACCCCTTTCATGTGTTTGATTAAGGTAAGAAAATGATCTCTGAATAGTTTTTTTTAATGGTTTTTAGCAATTGTTACACTTAAATGGGTAAATTGATTTCTTACAATTTTAAAAGGAAGTTAGTATTTATTGGTGCCAATTTATTTGAAAGGAAGAAGCTCACTCTTATAAAGATTTAACTTATAACCTGAAAATTGACTGAAATGAAAAATTAAAGGATAGAAGGCAATGAAATCTGAAGATTAGAAATTAAACAATAAATTATCAGCATAAAGCAAAACTTTGTGGACTGTTCCCTTACTTAAAATGCCAGTAATATCATTAAATTCTTGAAATGCAATAGCTAAGATTTCTAAAGCCAGATCAAAAAGCAATGGACTTAAAGGCCATACTTGTCTGATTCCATGTTGAAGTCGAAATGGTTTAGAAATCTGAAAACAGGCAGAAGGGGATACAGTGAATAAGGCTTGCCCTAAAATTATTTTTTCTAAATTCTTAAATAAATAATTCAATGCTACCTGATCAAAAACCTTCTCTACATCCAGAGATATAACACATTCCAAAACTTGCTTAGAAGGAAAGTATATAATATTTAATAAATGGTGTATTGAAATGGGAGTACTGGATTTAATAAATCCAGTTTGATCATCAGATATCTAATAAGCAGTAAATATTTTTCAGTCTATAAGCCAGAATTTTAGTGTCAACATTGAGTAAAGAAATTGGCTATATGAGGAGCACTCAGCTGGATTTTGTTCTTTTTAAAAATTAGCAAAATAGAAGCCTTATAAAAAGACTGTGGCAACTTGGCCACATATAAAAGAATCAGAAAGAACAGAACATAAATAAGGTGTAAGTATTGTGACAAAAGGCATGTAAAATTCTCCAGAATATCTATCAGGACCTGGTGACTTCCCAGAGTGTAGTGAATGTACAACCTTGACAATTTCTTCATGAGAAATAGGTTGATCCAATTGCTATTGATTAGCAGAAGATAATGGAGGAATATTCAACTTATCTGGAGAATTATTCATTACAATATTATCCTTACTTGAATAGAAACTGTATAGTTCAGAATAAAATTCGTTAAAAGCATAATTTATTTTTAAATGATCTTATCATCATTAGCTTTACTTTTTTTATTTAACTTCTGGCTGTTAAGGCTTTTAATTGATTAACCAATAGTTTACCTGTTTTATCTCTATGGATATAAAATTGACATTTTGCTTTTAAAAGTTGGGTTTCAATTGGATATGTTAAAAGGTCATATTTGGCTTATAAAGAGCTGGATCTGGATCCAGAACATATCTTGAATCTAATTGTTTCAGTTGACTAGCTAAGTAAATTTTCTCTTGATTTGCCTTAATAAAAGCTTTAATGGCATCTTATGCAATAAAACAAGAAGTCTCTCCCATAGTATTTTTAACTCCAAAAATATAAAAAATTCCTTATCAGATAGCAAAGTTGAATTGAAATGCCAATGTCTACTTATTTGTGGAAGACCAGGAAAATTTAAAGATATCAACACTAGAACATGATCAGAAATTACTTTTTGTATTCACAAGAATGAGTTAATGCGATCATTTGTCTGTCAATTAAAAAAAATAGTTAATCCATGAATATGTATGATGAACAGAAGAAAAAAAAACAAATATTCCGTCTACAGTGTCGAATACACTCCACTGGTGTGTGTGTGTGTGTGTGTGTGTGTGTGTGTGTGTGTGTGTGTGTGTGTGTGTGTGTGTGTGTGTGTGTGTGTGTGTGTGTGTGTGTGTGTGTCTTCTTCTGCAGGTTCGAGCTACAGTCTTAGGGCTATAACCAAGAGCTATAACCTAGCTGTAGCCATAGCAACCTTGCTACTATATTGACCACAAATGGTCCAAATGGTGCTTGGGACGCAAAGATGGAAGAGCAACCTGTGATCAAAGCCATAGCATTAAAGCCGTCTGGCTTCTGGATGTCTCAACCACAGGTGTGGTTCCAGCAAGCCAAGATGCAGCTCACTATTTGACAGACCTCTGCTGATGACACGCGCTACTACCACATGGTCAGTACCCTCAACCAAGACACCACAGCCCACATTGTCAACTTCCTCTAGCAGCCCCAGAAGAAAGAAGATATGTAGCCATCAAAGAGCTGTAAACCCCCACTTTCGGGCTCTCAAAGCACGAGTGCATTGCCCAACTGTTACATATCGATAGTTTGGGAACAAGGCCCTTTCTGCCCTCATGAGTAACGTGCTCACTCTCAATGATAGCCACACCTCCTGCCTGCTGTTCCAGCAGATCTTCCTGGAGAGGCTATCCGAGGACATCTGGTTGCCCATCGCAGAGAAAGCCTTCGATGATCCCAGGAAGGTGGCTGCCCGAGCAGGCCAGCTATGAGAAGCGAAGAGGGACACCTGCGCTTCACTCGAGCAGGAGACAGCAATGGATCATCAGCGCCCGGCCACGAAGAACACCAACCAACTGACTGACCACCCAAATGCCATGCCTAACTGGTGAACAGTACACTGGGGTTCCCAGGCCTGCTGATGTCACTTCCCCGTGCGTTCCAGGAAAACGCCCAGCTGGCTGTCATTAATGGCTGTGATAACTGGCCAACTGCATAACCTGCTACACATTCAAGACTCCCTATCAGCCTAATGTCTCTTGGTGGACACTGGGAGACAATACAGCATTATTTCCCCGACCAGCCTGGAGGCCCACTACAGAAAAGTGGGCTGGGAGCTCAAAGTGACAAACAGCTCCAACATCAGAACTTTCAGCACCTACACCATTCCCCTATGCTTTGGGGACAGAAATTCACTTGGAGGTTTATGGTGGTGGCCGTGCAACAACCATTACTGGGTGCACATTTCCTACAGACCAACTCGCTTCTGATGGATATGAATGGGTGCCGGCTGGTGCACTCCCAGACATTTCATCCTCTAATTCAAGGGGACTGAACTCAACAGCCCCCACCTGCACTCAATGAGTACTGTCGACAATGAATTCGCTCGGGTCCTAGCAGAATTGCCCTCCATCACCACGCTTCACTTCCATTCGGCAGAACTCAAACATAGGGTGAGGCACCAAATCGTTACAGAGGGCCCTCCCTTCCACACCAGGGTATGGTGTCTTCCCACTGAGAAAATCAACCTAGCCAGGAACAAGTTCAAAAAGATGGAGGAACTTGGCATTATGTGGTTCTCCAATAGTCCTTGGACCTCCCCTCTCCATATAGTCCCCAAGGCAGTGGGTTGTTGGAGGCTGTGCGGAGACTACCGCCGCCTCAATGAGGCCACCATACCGAACAGATATCCCGTACCCCATATCCAAGACTTCACTGCTAACCTGCAAGGGGCACAGATATTCTCAATGGTGGACTTCATCAAGGGGCTATCACCAGATCCCAATGCACACCAAAGACATCCCCAAAACCGCCATCATAACCCCCTTTGGATTGTTTGAATTTCTCCACATGCCCTCAGGGATAAAAAGTGCAGCTCAGACATTTCAGAGGCTGATGGATGCAGTGGGCCAGGATCTGCATTTTGCCTTCGTCTGCCTCAACAACATTTTAATCGCCAGCCACACCCACATCAAGAACGTCACCTACTTAAAACAAATATTCTCCAGGCTGAACAATTTCAGCCAAAGCATCAACCCGGCCAAGTGCCATTTTGGCCGAGAGACTATTGACTTCCTTGGCCATCATATGGACCAACATGGAGCCAGACCTTTACCCACTAAGATGGATGCTATTCGTTCTTTCCCCATGCCATCAATGGTGAAGTTTGCAGGTATGGTCAACTTTTATCACAGTTTCATACCTGCAGCAGGCCACATAACGGGCCCACTCTTTCCCCTCATGGCAGGACACAGTAAAAACATACAATGGACCCAGGAAGCGATCAAGGCCTTCCAGGCAACCAAAGTTGCCCTACCCAATGCCACCTTCCTCGTGCACCTATGGACAGATGCCCCAACTGCCGTCATGACAGACACCGCCAGCACAGCAGTCGGGGGTGTACTTGAGCAACTGGTGAATGGTCAATGGCAACCGCTGGTCTTTTTCAATAAACACCTCAGGCCATTAGAGCTCAAGTACAGTACCTTTGATAGAGAACTGTTAGCCTTATACCTGGCAATTCGGCACTTTTGTTACTTCCTGGAGGGCAGGAAGTTCAAAATTTACATGGACTCCAAACCCTTTACCTTCGCCTTCAGTATGGTGTCAGATCCAGACAACAGCGGCACCTGTCCTATATTTCCGAATTTACCACAGACATTGAACACAGAGCTGGCAAATTCAATGTGGTGGCCGACGTCCTATCCCATCTGGCTCTCTTGGCGGTGTACGATCCTACACCTGGCATTGACTATGTGGCTCTGGCTGACGCACAGCAAGCAGACCCTGACATTCAGGCGTCCTGAATAGCGCTCACCGGCTTACACCTGGAGGACATCCTGGAAATCGCACACTGCTCTATGACTCCTCAATGGGTAAGCCTCGTCCTGCCATTCTAGCTGCATGGAAGAGGCAGATTTTCAACTCATTCCACAACTTGGCTCACCCCGCCATCAGGATTACCCTCAAAATGGTGGTGAACAGCTATGCCTGGCATGGCCTCCGCAAAGAGGTCGCCCTGTGGCTCAGGACTTGTACTCAGTGCCAGTCATCCAAAATCAGGCTCATATCAAAGCTCCACCATAGACATTTTAGCCAGCACGTCGTTACATCAGCCAGTGGTCGACCGGATGACCAGATGGCCAGAGCCAATGCCATTATCAGAGGCTTCCACAGAAGCATGCACCCGGGCTTTACTCAATGCTTGGGTAGTGCATTTCGGGGTCCCCGAACACCTTACATTGGACAAGGGGGCCCAATTCACTTTTGGTCTGTGGAGTGCCTTAGCCCACGCCCTGGGGACCCAACTCCACCATGGTGTATCACCCACAGGCCAATGGGTTGGTGTAGAGGTTCCACAGACACCTTAAGGCAACCTTAATGACTCGGCTTACCAGACCTAACTGAGCCAACAAACTCCCTTGGGTCCTGTTAGGTATCTGCATCACACCCAAAGAGGGCCTCAAGGCATCTTCTGCTGAGTTAGTCTATGGCACACCCCTAGTTATACCAGGAAAATTTGTAACATCCCCTGAGAACTTAGGGAAGTCACCAGTGACCACATTGTCTCAAGTACACGAGCACCTAGACACTCTGGCCCCCGCTAAACCTAGACCCCACGGCCAAACCTGCACTTATGTCCCAAAGAACTTGTTTGTTCGGTGCGGGGCTCAGTGGCCACCTCTACAGCAGCCTTATGAGGGGCCATACTGTGTCCTCAGACACAATGGCTCCACCTGTCTTTTGGACATTGGTGGCAGGGAAATGACTTTCACACTTGACCGGTTAAAACTGGCCTACTTGGACTTTGACCAGCCCATCACTCACCCGCCCCCATGGCATGGGTCTGCCTCCTAAAAACAGTGCCCTGATCGTCGGTTCTGTGGATGGGTCATGTAGTGGCCTGTGCCTCGGGTCGACACAGGAAATGGCCATCGAATGTGGTGAACGGCAAACCATCGTGCAGGCTGAAATGCACATTTCTATAGGTCACCGGCAGAGCGGTGAAAATGGCCGATCACACCCGGTGGATCACAGGGGGCCCAATCAGGACCCGGGCATCTGAGGTAACCAATTGGCACCCAGCCCACTCGAGCCACGCCCTGGTGATGACGCGGCTGAGTTGACTATCAAAGGCAGAGCTGCCATTGAATAAACTCAGTTTCAAATACACTCTACTGATGTGTGTGTCTTTCTTCTCCTACAGATTCGACCCACAGCCTTAGGGCTATAACCGAGAGCTATAACCTAGCTGTAGCCATAGCGACCTTGATATAACCGGTGTGAATTGTAAGGAATTGTGATGAACAGATCATGTATCATCAAGTTTCAGGGTCTGTTACTGCTTTGCCTTATATAATTTAATTAGCACATGCAATAAAGCACCAATATCTGAATTAATTTCAAAATTAATGAATCTGTCCTTATCCTGTAGGCAATTAATTTTTGACCTTTATCTTGTATTTTAATTAAAAAGAGATCTTCTAGTTTAATCCAGCTATGTTAATGTTGCATAGACAAAATATACAAATCTTCCAATTTATCACACAGCATTATGGATCCAGAGCATGATGGTGTTATGCTGGCAAATCAGTACAGCATGTTGTTTATTTTTCTGATTGCTGCTTGAAATTATTGGGAAAAGGCAAGCGTTGAACCTACCAGATTTCCATATGTCTCTCAACTCCAGATGAATTTGATTCCATTCACTGAAGAAGTATAGCCTTCATTTTATCTTTTCATATATCTTCTGTGCTTAGTTTGTTCACTCAATGGTGACAATTTATCAGTAGTTTCAAGGTTTGTCCATTGTTGAAGGTTTTTCATTTCATTTCATTTTTCATAAGTACAGTATCTTCCATGAATCCAGCCAACATATTGTTTTTGAAACAACATTATTAACAGAAATGAGCAAGTGTAGTGTTCAAACGACCTTCCCCTAGTAGTCTATTGAATAGGGTTCCTTTGGTTGAAATAATTTCACTTAATAGTGCCAGATGGAGAGGCAATCCCACCAAAGAAAAGATCAAGGGGGGAAAAAAATCTACATTATCCTGGTAAGGACGTTCTAAATAATGCTAAAGTAGGCCTTCACTCTCCATTTATGTGGAGCCTCATCTGTGTGGTACAGTTTCAGGACCCAAGGTTTGGGTGTTCACTGTAGCTGATCATGCACTTATATTTCCATTACAGATCAAACTCCTAGGCCACAAATTTTAGCTGATAATCTTTCAGTAATTACCGGGGTAGGTGGAATTAAACTCTTATTTCACTACAAAGACTTCACTACAGGAAATAATCAATTCGTCTGTTAATTATTATTGTTCACTGGGTTAAAAGTTCTTGTAAAATCATTGAACTCTTTCCAAGTTGTGGGTGAAAAGTCCAAAATGAAAAAAAAAACTATTGTTTTGCAGATCCATGTTACAAAATCAAATATCAGTTATTGAAGACATAAGAGTTTCACATCATGGAAACAGGCCAACAATAGTTGAAATTCTAACTTCAGAGCAAGTCAATTGTTTCCCTAATACTTTCAAGTCTGACTTCATTAAAATGTTGTAACTCCCTGAACATATTTTAATTAATTCATCATGAAACTAATCCCAACAGAGGCGAGCACAGAAATTTCCCAATTCCTTCTGTCATTGAAACTTGGGTATTTCTTTCCTTTTATGTGACCAACATTCTATACATATTAGAGAAGTAATGAAAAAAATTCTATACTTTCAGCTTCACCAATGTCGAGATATTATTACAATTTCCCAGCTAAAATCCAACCTTCTGTAAATTTGAAGGAAACTTTTTTGGCGCAAGAATTTTGTGCCTATTTAGCGGGGTCAGAAATGAGTCGCGACCCAGCTCACAAAATGGCCGGCAAATGCAGTGATTGCGAGGGCCCTGCAGGGACCAATGGCCATTGTCCTACATGACCTCCCACTCAACAGGCAATGGCGGGAATGCCAGCCAGTCAGAGGCTGGTGCTGCGATGATGTCACTCCTGTCGTCAGAGTCAGGGAGTGAATATAAGCAGAGCTGGCAGAGCAATAAATTAGTCTTTGACTTCGACTCACATGTTGTGTTGTTCTTAATCCACACTTCAAATAGTGTGCATGCTACACTGGTGACCCCAACAGGTCCAACCGGCAGTTGGACCTGAAGATGACAGACTATGCAGCTCTCCACTTGGTCTTGCTCAAGCTGCTAAGATTCTAGGCGTCGCAACCACATGTGTGGTTTGAACAGGCCAAGGCCCAGTTCCACCTTCAACAGATCGCTACCGCTGAAATCCGCTACTACTACATAGTGAGCTTGCTCAATCATGACCCAGTAGCCTCTGGAGCAAGGCAAATACGGTGCCCTCAAAGAGCTACTAACTTGCACTTTTGGGGCATCACAGCACAAGCGCACTGTCAACTGCTGTACTTAGATAGTTTGAAGGACAGGGCCCCATCTGCCCTCATGAGCGAGATGCTTGGACTTGCCGAGGGGCATAAGCCTTGCCTGCTATTTGAGCAGATTTTCCTGGAGCAATTGCCCAAGGATGTCCAACTCTTGCTCACCGATGAAGACTTCAGTGACCTGAGGAAAGTCACAACCTGGGTAGACGTGCTATGGACAGTGAAGAAAGAAAATGGCACTTCTGTGGAACAGATCACCAAGCCCTGACCCCAAATGGCACAAAGCCACAGCATATGAAGAGATAAATAGACCTCTCCTACCCAGCCATATTGTTATTACCATTAATAATGGGATGTGGGGCCCATTGATGCCATCCACCCTGTGCATTTCCAGGAAACGCCATGGCCAACCATTGTTAATGGTTACAGTGGTTGGCCAACGTGACAACTTCCTTCACTTGTGGGACTCTCTGTCGGGAAGGTGGCTGTTCATGGACACCAGTGCCAATATAAGTGTCCTTTCACCCATGGTTTACGACACCCAGAACACCAAGCTGGGCCCAGCACTGAAGGCAGTGAACAGCACCTCTATACAAACTTACGGCACCTGCACTGTACCCCTACGATTTTTTGGCCCCTGATTTAAATGGACTTTCACTGGTGTGGTAGTGGCACAACCTTTCCTGGGAATTGATTTCTTGCACGCCCACTGCCTGCTGGTAGACTTGAAAGGGCAGCATTTGGTGCATGCCAGAACTTTTCAAACAATGCCCCTGGGGGAAGCCAAACTACCACCCCCCCACTTCACCTCCGTCACTCTGTCTGACAACACCTACATACACATCCTGGCAGAGTTCCCTGCACAATTCTCCTCCATGAAATCAAAGCATGGGGTAAGGCACCACATCTTCACAATGCACCCTCCCCACCACTCCACGCTAGGTCGCACCGTCTCTCCCTCGAGAAATTTGCCCTCACAAAACAGGAAATTAAGAAAATGGAGGAGTTGGAGATAGTGCAGTGGTCAGACAGCCCTGGGCCTCCCCCCTGCACATGATTCCGAAGGCAGCAGTAGCTGAAGGCTGTGTGGTGATTACCAATGCCTCAGCAAGGCCACCACACCAGACAGATAACCTGTGCCACATATCCAAGATTTTACCATGAACTTACAAGGAGCACAGGTGTTTTCAAAGTTCAATTTTAATCAGGGATTATCGTCAAATCCCAGTGCACCCCAAGGACATACCAAAAACCATCTTAATCACCCCCTTTGGCCTGTTCGAATTCATGAGGATGCTGCTCAGACTTTTCAGTGGCTAATGGACACGGTGAGCCAGGACCTCCCATTTGCATTCATCTAGCTGGATGATATCCTTATTGTCAGCTGCAACCATTCAGAATACACGACCCACCTCAGTCAACTATTCACCCATCTGCAGGGGTTTGGACTGACCATCAGTTCGGGTGGGACACAATTGACTTCCTGAGTCATCAGATCGACAGGTTCAGGACGAAACCACTCCACTTTTGGCGGTTCATGAAACCTCGCACCATGAAGGGACTGCAGGAGTTCACTGATATGATTAATTTTGATTCAGACCGGCAGCAGCTTGGATCCATTTTCGTGCTCATGACGAGAAAAAAGAAAGACATTTTCTGGGATAGGGAGGGCTCGGAGGCACTCCAGAAGGCGAAGGATCCTCTGGCCATTGCCAACCTTCTGATTTCCCCCCAGGCCAGAGGCACCAACTGCCCTCACGGTGGACACCTCCAGCACAGCAGCTGGAGGGATCCTTGAACAGCTGATTGACAGGCAATGGCAGCCCCTGGCCTTTTTTAGCAGGTACCTCTGACCACCTGAACTTTAATAGAGCGCCTTTGATACTCTATTGGTGGTCAGGCACTTCCGATACTTTCTGGAAGGCAGACAATTCAAGGTCTTCACAGACCACAAACCACTGACTTTCACCTTCCACAAAGCATCTGACCCGCAATCAGCCAGGCAGCAGAGGCACCTTTGCTACATGTCCAAATTCACCACAGACATCCAGCACATCGCCAGCAAGAGCAACGTGGTGGCTGATGCACTCTCCCATTCCACCATCAAGTCCATCCACACCCTATACCTGGGCATAGACTATTTAGCCCGAGCCAAGGCACAACATGATGACCCTGAGGTCTTGGCGTACAGGATGTCATCGTCACCCCAGCATCAGATGCTACTCTGCGACATCTCCACAGGCAAATCCCACCCCTTTGTGCTGGCAACATGGAGATGGCAGGTCTTCAACACGGTGCACAGCTTGGCGCATCCAGCCATCAGAACCACGATAAAGATGGTCAGCATGGGCTCAACAAATAAGTCAGTCAGTGAGCCAAGTCCTACACGTTCTGCCAGGCATCTAAGGTTCAAACTTACACTAAAGCACCTCCCCAGATATTTGAGCCAGCACGGCATAGGTTTAGCCACAACCATGTTGACATCGTGGATCCGCTACCAGTTTCCTGTGGGGCGAGATACCTCCTTGCTATGGTTGACTGCTCCACAAGGTGGCTGGAGGCGGTCCTGATGGCTGACACAAACACAGAAGCATGTGCTAGGATCCCAATCAGCACCTGGGCATCCAGATTTTGAGTTCTGGAGTATCTCACCTCTGATAGGGGAACACAGTTTACGTTGGGGGTATGGGCGGCATTGGCCAAACTGTTGGGAACTCAACTCCGCCATACCATGACCTGCAGGCCAATGGATTGGTGGAATGGTTCTATGGACACTTAAAAGCAGCCCTGATGGCCCGGCTGAAGGTGCCCAACTGGGTGGATGAACTGCCTTGTGTCCTTCTGGAGATACACCCCATGCCGAAAAAGGACTTTAATGCCTCTGCAGCAGAAATGGTCTACAGTGCACCCTTGATAATCCCAGGGGAGTTGTTGGCCACTACCAAAGATCCAGAAACCCCCACAGTGGCACTGAAACAGCTGATGACTGGGTACCCTAGGCCTCCACAGCCCCTGCTGCATGGCCAGCCCAAATCTTATGTAACTCCCACTTGGGAGTGCCTGATTGAAGTAGAAAGTACATTACTGATGTAAATGTCTTTGTGATCTTCTTTCAAATCAGTATCTCCATTTCACTGCACTCTGGTAAAATCATGGTTGGTCCTAATTCATCTCTAAAAAAAGCTCTTAATTGAAAGAAGCAGAAGATTGTATTATTATGGATATTGCATTCACACTTGGACTTCTTCCCTGATGTTGGCGCAGTCAGTGAAAGGTTTCACTAGGATACTGAGACCATGGCAAAGCAGTATCAGGGCAACTGCAATCCATCGATGCTGGCCAACTATTGTGGGACACTGACACTGGAAGCATCAGATGCTGAGTATAAATGAAAATTAGCAGCAAAACATTTTAGGTCAGTTAAACTAACATAATGTGTCAGTATTATTATGCAATTAAACATGCTAAATTCAATAAAAGTTAATGTACTGTTTCTCCAACTTCCTACATGGTACAGAAAATCTGAAATTATCTTTGTGTTCAGCTTGAAACAGGATCAGCGCTGGGGTGGGGGGGGGGCATCATCGGGCATTGCCACCCCAAGTGAGGTGCTGTCAGACCTGCCCCCACCACTAGCGTGTGTCAGGCCTCACTAGCATCTAGCTTGATGCACACTAGTGACTCTCAGTGCAATAAAAGCAGTGCTTTTGGCTGCTGTGCCAGATGGACAGAGGAGGTTTATGTCCATTAGACAGGTTGGCAACCACCAAAACCACCCCCCCCCCGGCTGTTGACTGAGTTTACGACTGTCAGATTGTGCACCTCCACCCCCCCCCCCCCGCCCGTTACCCTAATACCCCCTCTAACATTCATTCTGGCACTGACCCCAGATTAAAGTTGTCTATCATAATGCCCAATTTTTCTTCAGGTAGCAAATCTTTTAAAAACATTTTTGTCTAGTGTTATCAAGACTTCTTTATGTATGGATCAATGTTTACTCCAAATATTGTATTTGCCAATCAACTGCTCCCTATTGGTCCATTAACTTTCCATAGAACTTTATTTCCAAATCATCTTTTGTCATATTTACTACTTTCAGCACCAACCTGCTCATATAATGCTTTGCAGAGCTCAATGGTACACTTTGAATTGTACCCTTATCACGTAAAACACAAACATAAAAGGAAAGCAAAATATTCAATTCATTTTAAATAAAATTCTGTGAAAGAGAAACATGAAAAGTTGTATCCAACTTGTATCTGGATTTTAGAGATGTTTATTTGTAAACCAAAGAAAATTTATCTGCTTTTAAGATCACAGGTATACTTCTCAATATTTAGACATATTGCATGACATGGTAACAGGCCCTTCCGGTCCACAAGCTTGTGCCCCACAAAAGCACCAATTAACCTACAGTCCCTGTATGTTTCGAAGGGTGGGAAAAACTGAAGCTCCTGGAGGAAACTCAGACAGACATGCAAATGCCTTCCAGGCAGCATCAGACTTGAACCTAGATTACGAGCACTGTAATAGCATTACACGCTAATTGTGCTGCACAAACAATATTCTACTGTTTGTTTTTTGTTATTGCTTTCAAACTTACAAATCATTTGTATGTTTTTTTTTTAAAGATAGCCTTACTGTGCTTTTTCCATTCATTAATCAAGAGTAATTCGGAAGAATCCGAATGGAAATCAGGGGTAAGAAATAACACCTTTCTTTATCTAAGCATATCCTTAAACAGACAATTAAATATTTTTGGAGTAAAGTTGATGTGGTAATAACCTCCACTGCTCTCAACCATTGCCCTGTTTTGAGCCACAGAGTTGTAAAGATCAGAAATAGGCCCTTGAACTGAAATAGCTCAAGTAGTTCACTAACCATGAACTGACCAACACTAATCCTTCTATCCTATTGAAATACCTGTCCAAATACCTTTATACATTGTACAGTAATTGTATCTGTCACCATCACTTCTTCTCGTGGGTCATTCCAGGTAATCACCACACTTTTGGTGGAAAAACCTACCCCTCACAATAAAAGGGATCTCCCCCTCACCTTCAAACTTTCTAATCTAGTTTTAGATGCCCACATTAGCAAAAGGACAATCTATCCCATTGATGCAGCTCAATATTTTATAAATTACTGTGAAGCCGCTAATATGCCTACTGTGTTCCAGTGAGAATAAACCCTGCCTATCCATTCTCCTTTTAACTAAAATCCTTGATTCCAGGTAAAGCCCTAGTGATCTCTTTTACACTCTTTCTAATGATATCATATCCTTCCTAAGGAATGACAACTAGACCTATACATGATACTCCAAGTGCAGCCTACCCATTGTCTTCCACGTATACAACATGACATCTCAATCTTAATATTGAAAGCCTCAGCTTATGAAAATGAGCATACTGGATATCTTTTTCACTAACCCATCCACCTGTATCTCCTTTCTCAAGGAGCAATGTATGTACCCAAAGTCTCCCTGCTGAGGTTACACTATGTCCTTTCATAAATAACTTTTTTATCTACTTATCCATTACCTGGACTACTCATCCTCACAGCCTGTCCCCTCAAAGGATTCCATCCCTTTCTCTCAATTTCTCCGTCTCTGCTGCATCTGCTCCCAAGATGAAGTCTTCCAGTCCAGAGCCTCTGAAATGTCTGCTTCTCCCACAAACTTGGCTTCCCCATCACCACGATTAACACGGTCCTCACCCACATCTCCACCATTCCCCACTCATCTGGCCTTCTCTACATCGGAGAGATTGGTCACAGATTAGGAGATCTCTTCACCCAGCACCTCCTTTCCATCCGCAACAAAAACAACGACCTCCCCATAGCCAACCATTTCAATTCTGAGTCACACTCTCTCTCAAGCTGACATGTCTGTCCATGGCCCTTCACACTACCCCACCCTGACCACCTGTAGATTGGAGGAACAACACTTCATTTTTCGTCTGGGCACTGTCCAACCCCCAGGGCATGAACAATGAGTTCACTGCATTCCACTAATCAGCTTGCCTTCCCCCCTTCTCCCAAACCCCCCCCCCCTTTAACTAGTTATTCCAGTTCCTACTTCCTTCCTCTCTCCACCGCGCCTCGACTCCTCCCCCCCCTCCTGTGGTGTCCCCTGCCTCCACCTATCATCTCCCACCCACACCTCTTCCATGTTTCCCCACACCTCATGAAGGGCTCAAGCCCAAAATATTGGTGATGGATCTTTACCTTTGGTACAGAAAGACACTGTTTGACCTGCTGAGTCTTTCCAGCATTTGTGTGTCTTTTTTTTACTTAATCCATTAAATGTTTCCATCATAAGCAAAACCTACTAATCAGGTCCATCTCTATTATTACCCTATTTATTTATATTATATCCTATTTATATTATATATTATTACCCTATTGATTTATACAATAGTGGTCCCAGCACTGATCCCTGTGATTACAGACTTCCAATAAGAAAAGCACTTTCTACCTCCTATCAACAAGCTAACCTTGGATTAATTTTTACCAGCTACCAGTATGGGAATTATTTTTAAAAAGCCTTGCTAAAGTACATTACATTTACTGACCTGTTATCATCGATTTCCTTGTCAAGATTGCATAGCTAACATACAACAGAAACTGTATACTGGTAAAACTAAAACCATGTTCTTGATTCTTCTTCAAACTCTGTTCCTTTGGTAATGACTCTATTTTTCTCCATGGCAACCAACTGAAATGCTGCACAGCATACATGACTGAGTTGAGCTTTACACCGTATATTTGTGCCCTCTACTTCCATATCAGTAATGGCATCCAGCCAATATTGGTTATGATTCACCTTTGACTAAAAAACACATCCATGCATTTGTTTCCAAACTTGCCGATCTGAAAATACATCAGCTTTTCTTCTTCATTCTGTGATAATGATGTTGTCAAAATCCAGTTCACACAATATTTCTGAGCTTCTTGACCTTCGAGTTATGCTGCACCTCCATGTTAAAATTCTGATCTTTGTTTTCAAACCCATTCAACCTTTTGTCCTTCTCTATCTCTGTAGTTTTCTTCAGCCTTAAAAGCTTTGTATTCTCATTTGTCTGATTGCTCAAACATCCCTTAATTCATTTTTTTCACTATTTATTGACAGAGTTTCAGTTGGCAAAGTCCCAATGTCTAGAATGTCCTCCCAGGTATTCTGACTTTCTACCTATCTTTCTTGATTTAAAATTAATGTTAAAACTACCACACCCTTGATCATTGTTTTTAAATGTCATTACCCTCCATGAACAGCCTCAGATATTTTCTTATGCGAAGGATACAACATAAATACAAGTTGTGGGCATTGAAAATTAGCAGGTAACATGCAGAACAACATCCCACAGAGTACAATGATATTGGTAAAATGTTTTAGATATTGGTTCCACTCCCTCTGAAATCATTGTGAATATTTTGCATCCTGTTGATAACTTATAAGTATATTTGCCAAAAGACAGCAATTCAGATGTTGAAATGTGTTCATCATTAAATTTACAGAAAATCAATTGCACCTATAGCTTATCGATTACAACATCATTAATGTAAACACGTGGCAAATTAATGAATAAGCATTTTCGCACCATAAAGGCTAAAAAAAATTAATTTAAATATATATTTTTTATCTCTCATGGTAACTATTACAGGTTTACCCTTATCTGAATACCTATAATTGAAATGATCCAAAATCCAAAACTTTTTTCGTCTGTGGTCCTGTAATGTAATATGTAATACATCATAGAGTTCAAAAACCCCAATCGGAGAATGGGGCATAGCAGACATAAGTAGTTCATTATAGAGTGTAGATACATATGTAAATATTTGTATTGTAATGTGAATGCATTTTTCTTTTTTTAAATACTTTTATTGAGTTTAACATGTGAATCCTGCATACAAAGTCATCTAATATAACAAACAACAGGTCATATGAAGTGCATATCACAAATTAAATATAAATGTAAATAAAAAAAACTATCCATAAATGTTTATTTCATAAAATCAAATTCTATCAATATACTAATTAACTGTTTCTCTCTTTATCCAAATATAATTCAATATAGTTCTGGATATAAAATAAATAAGACTAAATTAAAGAATCCCTTTAGCTAAAGGGTAAATTCTGTATTAATTAATGATATGATCCGTGACAACCATATTTAAACCCATGTTTAACTAGTCCATATAAAAAAGACAAAAAGAAAAAAATAACTAAATCTAACTTAACCCCTCCCTCTAATCGTTTAGCTTGTAAAAATTGTGAAAATATGGATTGAATAGCGACTTCCAGACATGAGGCAGAGGATCTCCAATCATCCAAACTTCTTAAATCTTCAAATTATGATAGTAATCTATGATTGGGCCCCATATCTTGTCAAAATGAAACTTTGTATCTTTAATGTGTAAGGTAAAAACATCATGAGTTGGGACCAGAGAAGGAGTCACCCAGTACTAAGGAGTAACAGGATGCAGGTGTGACCTTGTACGCTCAAGATAAGTGTGGCAATAACAAGATGTTGTGCAGCAGACTAACAGAGAAGGGTAGCAACAGCTTATTCATTGGACAATGTAATGGTATGATAATTTACTAAGTGCATGTCCTGAGGTATAAAAAAAACACCACTTGCTGATATCGGGAGAATGCGCCTTCTCCAACTAACACTGTTAGTTGCAAGTGTTACAATCCGGTAATAAAGAACCTTGATTTCGACTCAGTCTGGTGTCTGACTCACTCATTCTCGAACAAAGCAGACCTAACAATTTGGTGACCCCGACGTGATGGGTGAGTGGACACTAGACGACGGTTTCTGTTTTTCATCTCAGCCGGCTGACAAAAAGGTCCAGAGAAGCCTGTTTTAACAAAATTCTCTCTCTCTTAAAATCTTTATGATTGTCAGTAAGAACTGGAGATCGGACAAATTAGACGATCATAATTGAAGGTCGTCACCTGCCAGGATTGTAACACGTAAGTGTTTACAAACAAAACTATAAAAGTCCTTAAGGTGTTTTAGTGACATTTGATAAGTGCTTCGCTGACAAACTACTAGAGTTTAAAAAGTCTTTATTGTGACGTTGCAAAGTCCAATAGAGTGAGAAGGTGATCTAAGAACAATTGGGGACCTGAGTTTTCTGCCCTAAACCGGTTATTAAGAGGAGAAATCTCTCACGAGAAGGTTGGGCTTTGAAAAAAAACGAAGGTTCAGGCTTATTGGTCTCCATTGTATAAGACTCGCTTATAAATGTCCGGTAGGTATGATAGTGTCTGTACACTTGAAAACTTAAGAATTTATTTCCCAAATTCACTGTGGTGGAATACCACAGCGGACATTAGAGACCATGAGACGACAAAAAGAGTACTCAGAGATGCCTGCCTGGTGAACAAGGGCGACGACCAAAGACTGCAAAAGCTGTGTCCGGATCAGGTAGGAGATATCAATGAAAAAGTTGACAGAATCTTAAGAGACACACGGTTTATTCAAAATATTTTTGACAAGTTAAATGAAGGTATTCCCAGCATCACCAAGGAGATAAAGTTACATAAATTCATAGATTGGTACAGGGAAACTGGACAAAAATATAGCCCAAAAACTTGGTTTCCTAGTTGTAACCTAACTTTCAGACCTCTTTGGGAAAACAGAGAGTGGAAGACGAGCAATCAGAGTATACAGGACAGTCTGAGGTCCACCGGAGGACCAGACTTGG
This sequence comes from Narcine bancroftii, assembly GCF_036971445.1. Taxonomy (NCBI): domain Eukaryota; kingdom Metazoa; phylum Chordata; class Chondrichthyes; order Torpediniformes; family Narcinidae; genus Narcine; species Narcine bancroftii. The sequence continues at coordinate 91,282,726 of NC_091471.1, read as the reverse complement.
AGACTGTTTCACTAAAAACCTTTTGTCATCCGGCCTGCAAGGAGACATTTTTAAAGGCAATTTTTGTTAACATAGATCCTCTAAACGGACAAGAACCTAAATTAAGAGAGGCATTAGGAAGCGACCCTGCAGCAATGGCTGCACAGTTGCCTGCTAAGACCTTTGACCAAGTTATTAGGGAAATTAATCAGGAATTAGAGAAGCGAAATACCAGTAAAGAGGCATTGGAGAAACAAAGAATTCTCCGAAAATGTGTAGATCGCTGGAGAAAGATGGGGTGGTTACCCGGGAGCGCCGAGATGTTTCTGACAGGTGAGGGAAACAAAATTCTAAAGCGTAGGGTCTTAGATAAGCTGGAAGAAACAAAACGAGACATAGAAAGGAAAATCTTTAATCGAGAGTCTGCACAAAAAAAGATGAGAGACAAGGAGATGCGTTACCGCGATGTCCTAGCTCTATTCGAGGAATTTAGTCTCCCTGATAACCCACCTGTTATGGCCCCTGTAGAAATAGCTTGTAGACCTCCGTCCTATGCATACGTTTAGTCACAAGGTACCCCTGACACCCCAGATGGGACCCAGGAGTCACGTCCCTTATATCCAGATATTGAAACACTGGGACATGACGGGAACATCGGGAATGGGGACACATCAGTCAAGATACAGGCCCCTTTTCTTAAAATAAAAGGGGGATTAATAGACATCGAGACCCCCACAGGATCCAAGAAAATAGAAGAAGACTTAGAGACACAGAAAAGGAACATGAAAAAGGTTCAGGATAACGTTGAAAACTTAAACAAAGATGTGATTGTTCTAGGGCAGATAAGTAAGGAACAAAAAGAATTAATGGTAGATGTATTGAGAGAAATGGAAAAGATAACTACAACACTGACAGCAGAACTCAAAGCTGGAGGAACAGTAATAGGAATAAAGGACAAAAAGTGTAGTACAGATGAGGAAATGAGATACGGCCCACCATGGGAGGGAAGTAGCACAAGAGAACTCGGGAAGGAGAAGAGTAGACATGCCCGCCTGGACATAGTTAGGACGAAAGAGAAAGACGTGAAACCACTAGACAATGACCGAAGAAATTATCTTAGAGACAAGCGTGAATGATATACCTCCGACTCTGAGACATCAGGATCTGACGGGGACAGTGACAGTAGTGACGAAGAGGTGTCTGAACAAGGAGGACAAAATAGATGTATTCCAAGAGTAAAGATGGAACAGAAATCCCCAAAATTGAGATATCAATGCCCATTGCTGATCACAGGGCGGGGAAATCAAAAGTATGTACCCTGGTCACGAATGGACTTAGATAGTCTAATGAAAAGACTTCCTCCATTAAGTAATGGGGCTGGTCCATGGATTTCTTGTTTCGAGCGAGAAACCTGTCAGGAAAAATTAGCACTTGCAGATGTCAGAACTATCATGATAAAAATGAAGGCAGAAGGAGCCCTGAAGCAAATAGAGAGAACACTCAAAAGCGGAAAATTGGGGGATGAAATAGTATTTGACCCACTTCGAAATAGATTTTGGGAAGCACTTAGAGAAGCATTCCCTACACCCTATAGTCTGGACGCCTTAGTAACCTTCCAACTAAAAGAAGGGGAAGGTGCGCATGAGTACCTCTCTCGAGCGTGGGACTTATGGGAAACTGGGACTGGAGAAAGACCGGACCATAGCCCCCTAGGAAATGCTCATTTTCGAAATGGGACAATAAACGGACTACCTGGTCCAGTTCAAGCAAAATTAAGGGACAATGTGGGGTTAGAGACGATGCCAGAGGACTTGTGGAAAAGACACCTGACACATGCACTCAAACGACATCGTCAATCAGAACAGGCTAAGTCAGGAAGTGCATCCCAGAAGGGAGTGGACAAGACAACCGATAAATTGATGAAAGTCATAGAACAAATAGGGATAAAACTAGCGGCCCAACAGATAGTCCCACAGGCCATGGGGCCAGTGATAAATCCGGGACCCCAAGAAAGGAATGGTTGGGAAAGACCACTAAGTACCATGTATACAGGAGAACATACCCTATGCTGGCACTGCCACAATCCTGGACACTACCAGTGGGACTGTCCAGAGGCTGGGAGAGGAAGGGCATAGGATTACCCTCTATTAGAGGTAATAGAGGAAGAGGAGGAAATTTAAGAGGACAAGCAAGGGGTAGGGGTGGACACATCGATCGGCCCCAGAAAATTGGGGGATGGCAGAGTGATCAACAAGTACAGGCACCCCAGTATGACAACGATATTTGGGAAGGTGCTGAATTAGATTATTGACGGGGCCCTGGAGAATCAAAAATCACGCCTCCCTGGGAGCCACCGAAAATTTGGGGGACGGTGAATGGAGAAAAAATTGAATTTATGATTGACACAGGGGCAGCAGTAACGACCGTAATTAAACAACCCCCAGGGAGCACATATTCGGGCAAAACATTATCTACAATAGGATTCTCCGGGATAAGGGAAACACAGCCCTATGCCGATAACATCGACTTGACATTTGGACGACAAAGGGTCAGAGCACCTGTCCTAGTTGTGCCAAGCTGCCCCATTAATTTATTGGCAATGGACATTCTTACTAAACTGGGGATAACCATACAATGTTCTGAGAAGGGCCTTCGGTTAACATGCCCAGGGGACACAATACAGAGGGAAGGACAGTTTGTACTAATGACCCCAACCAATGCTTCAGAAGACTCTGTGGAGGTTATTATTTTCTGGAGTCGACTACTGTATGACGAACCAGGCCCGGGGTTGATTAAACAGTTTTTTGAGTGGAGGGCCAGTATTCCTCAGTATGGGAATTACCAATATCCACTGGATCCCATGCATGTAACATTAAACTCTACCATCCACCCGGACCTGGAGTATGAGGAGAGGTGGGACTCTCTAAAAGAAGGGAAGACAGAAATGATACATTGTCCATTTATCTTTGTGGGAAAGGAGGGAATAGCTGCTATGGTTATCTTGAAGAACAAATGGAGTGGTTCCACTTAGGAGTAGAAAGTGTACCGCATGTAACCTTGGGAATTGCCAAAGATCACCACGCCCGACAGTTGGGACTGATGGTGAAGGAGGCAATGGGGTGTGAATACAGGCAGACGGAAGTCCCGGGATATTCCACCTCGGAGGGAGGGAAATTTGTCAGACTGAATATTGAAGCATGGGACCGGGTAGTAAATGAGAAAGTAGAAAGAGACCCATGTGGGTCCATGTGAAAATATTGATCACGGGGACTCAGACAAATATCTTTCTGATCTGAGCCCACAGATATGGACAACGGGGCCTTACGATGTGGGAGCAATAAAAGGGGAGGTATTTCTGGAATTAGCCAACCCCAGGCAGAAACCGATATGGAAAAAACAATACCGTTTGTCGCCCAGCCAGGAGGAGGGTATTAGAGGAACGATAGGAGGGTTAATGGGGACGGGGGTTTTAAGGGCGGCACCAGACAGCATGTGGAACACGCCCATCATGCCTGTCCCCAAACCAGGTAGAAAAGACTGGAGGATGGTACACGACCTCCGGGAAATTAACTCTGCTACCAAGACCAATGGGAGACCAGTCCCAGACCCATACGTTGCACTTAGGGCTCTGAGTCCAGATCACGAATACTACACTGTCATTGATCTGGCAAACGCATTCTTTTGCTTAAAATTAGCCGAGGAATGCCAAGACTGGTTCGCTTTCACTTACCAAGAGAATCGGTACACATATACTAGATTACCTCAGGGTTATAAGGAAAGTCCAGGACTGTTCAATCAGGCCCTTAGTGAAATCCTAGTGAAATTGAAGCTCCCAGAAGATGTTACGCTGATTCAGTATGTAGATGACCTGCTATTAGCAGGAAGAACGGCACATGGGTGCCTAATGGGGACAGCAGTTTTACTCAGGGGCCTAGGTGAGGCAGGGTTTAAAGTAAAGAGGTCGAAATGTCAGATCCGAAGGAGGGTGGTAACTTTCCTAGGAAGACTCGTCGGTAAAAATGGTACGGCCATGTCCGAGACACATTGGGAAATGATACTAGGTTATCGAAAACCGACAACAGTACAAGACATGTTAGCATTTTTAGGGCTCTGTGGATACAGTCGAACTTATGTCCCAGGATATGTGAGTTTGACACAGGGTTTGAGGGAAATGGTCACGGAGATAGGTCACCGAAGGCTTAAGGAACCAGTCAGGTGGAATGTAGAACGTGAGGCGGTTTTCCTGCATGTTAAACAGGAATTGGGGAAAACGATCAGCCTGGCTAATCCGGATTATAGTAAAGAATTCCACTTGGACGTGGCTGAAACTGGGGGCATTGTTAGCTCGGTACTGTATCAGAAGGATAGAGGACGAAGGAAGGTATTGAGTTACTATAGTTGCAGACTAGACAATGTAGAAAGAGGAAAGGCCCCATGTCTCCGATATCTCACAGCAGTAGCTAGAACGATACAAAAAACCGCACATATTGTCCTCTGTCATCCCCTGGTTATTAATACAGACCACAGTGTCTCAGCCCTTTTAATGTCTAGTGCCTTCAGCTTCTCGGCCAACAGATCTATTAAGATGGAGGATGCCCTTAAGGGTCCTCACATCACCTTCAGGTCACCAAGGGACAACTATTCCAACATGGCTAGAGGATTGAACTCAGGATTTATGGAGATGCATGACTATGTAGCAAGAGTCAAGATAGATTCCAAGCTGAGGGAGAAGCTATTTGAGGAACCCATGGAGGAGGTGGATTGGGAGTTATTTACAGACGGAAGTTGCCATAAAAGTTCAGAGGGTAATGTGGCGGGATATGCAGTGGTAGGATGGGTGGATGATGCACCCTATCTAGTAGAGTCCTCTATCATCCCCCAACCGGCATCAGCACAATTGGCAGAAGTGATAGGGCTCATAAGAGGATCGGAACTGAGCGAAGGTAAATCGGTTAACATTTATACTGACTCTGCGTATGCTTGGAGTGCAGTCCATATTGAAGCACCAGGCTGGATAAGAAGGGACTTTCGGACTGCAGCCGGACAAAACGTCCGACATGATCTGGTTTTACGGAGACTTGTCAGAGCAGTCATGCTTCCCCGGGCTCTAAGCCTAATTAAGGTGGCAGGCCATTCCCTACAAAACACAAAGGAAGGGAAAGGAAACACGGCGGCTGACAGAGCAGCCAAACAGGTTACTGGATATCAAGAACCTATATAGGGGATGATTCTGAGGTCCCATGGCAAAAAAGAGGAATTAGAGAGAAGAGAAAATAGTAGTAAGTTGAGTGACCAAAAAGAGAAGGAGGGAGAGGGACCCCCACCAAATATTGAACACCTGATAGAAATACAGGAGAAAGCTAGCCCAAGTGAGAAAGAGGAATGGATGAAGCGCGGTGCTACACGACAGGAGATCATCTATGACAATCGGACAGTACATGTCTGGCGCTCCCCAATAGGTACGATAGTTGCCCCCCGCCAATTACTTCCGCTATTATTTGAAGAAGCACATGGGCCGACTCACGTTAGCGCCACCAAAACTTATAATACGCTTAAACAACATTGGTGGAATCCCCACTTACGCGAGCACATTGACAACTTTAGAGCTGAATGTACTATCTGCAATGGGCATAACCAAAGGATCACCTTACCCCACCCGCTTTTACGATTTCCAGTACCGACAGCCCCATGGAAAAAGATCTATATTGACTATACAGATATGGGTACTGACCTTAGGACAAAGGAAGGATACCGATATCTCTTAGTGGCGGTAGATAGGTTCTCACGGTGGGTGGAGGCTGTCCCAACGAAGAGGGAGGATGCGGATAGTGTAATAGGCTGGCTGACGGGAGAGTTGATACCCTGCTACTGGGTCCCCAGCAGAATATGCTCTGATAATGGGTCCCACTTTAAGAATGAGCTGATCCGACAGGTTGAAGAATACTTAGGGATCAAACACTGTTTCGGTAGTGTCTATAGGCCTGAGAGCCAGGGGCTAGTAGAAAGGGCAAACAGGACTATAAAATCCAAATTAGGAAAGGATTTGGGTGGGACCAGGTTGAATTGGGTCGAGGCATTGCCATTAGTACTGATGTCTATGCGACAAGAGAAGGCCAAAGATACCTTCCTGTCACCGCACGAGATTCTAACGGGTCGACCCATGCCCGGTCCAAAGACTGATCCAGCCTGGGTAAAGAATTGGGAAGAAAGGGAAATGGAACTGGACCATTATATGCAGATGCTGGGTAATATGGTTGCTTTAGTCTCACAACAGGTGGCGAATGCAAATAAGGAGAACCCGGATACTGAAGGAGTTCCAGCGAAGGAGGGAGACCTGGTGTATATCCGTAAACCAGGGAAGGTACATTGGACTGAAATTAGATGGACTGCACCATACACTGTTACCGCCATGACAGATAGGTCGGTAAGAATTGACAAACCAGGGGATAATAATTGGCATCATTTTGCCTTTTGCTCCAAGGCAAAACAACAAGTAGCGAGTATTGGAAAATATGATGAGACTCATGTGGGCAATGCCGAGGGCCCTATGGGCATTCCTGCTGATGGGTTGCTAAACAAGCCAACAGAGTAGTTCGGATCCATGCGGGGCCAAAGTTATTCTGAAGATAGATAAAGACAAGGATAGCACCTTCCAGTTCGATCTATGCAGTGTAATAGCGTGTGGTAGGAATGAGGCGTCCTGGAGAGGATATGATGTTTACATGTGTAACTTTCAGAGAGGATATCCGGAGTGGGGCCTACATGTATGTCCGTCCTGGGGTGAGGTTTGGTGGTGGACAGGACCCGACACTAGATGGATAAGAAAGCCCCTTAACAAAGGGTCCAGCAGACCCCTTTATAATTTTTTCACTAAGGTCTCCCTGATACGTGGTGCCGATACCCATACTATGAAAGGCAAAAATCCCCTGATTTTGGCAGTAAAAGCGGGGCTGAACAACCCGTGGAATATGAAGGGATGGAGCTCTAAGACATGCGAGGGGTGCACAGGGAGAGGACCTGGAGTCGGAGATCTCCTCTACCTAATGATTGGAGTGTCTGTAAGTGGAAAAGACCCTTGGGGAGTGGTGAGGTTTGACTTACAAACCTACACAAAGGACATACCCAAACCCACTTCTACAGAGGAGGTAGTGCGAAAATTTGATAGTAAGAAGCTGTCCAGGGGAGAGAAGATAGCAATTGAGACAGGTATAGATGAGACAAACTCCTGGATAGAACAGATGGGTAAATATGCGGATCAGGCAAGGTATGGAAACTGCTGGATCTGTGCCCGGGGAAGGCCAACGTACGGATGAGCAGATCGATTTTCGAGGAGACAGATGCTATGGACTGCGCCTTGAACCTAATGTCAGAATCTAACCCACGGAATAGGTGTCTGACATGGGAACAGGCGTTTCCCATAGCTTCGGCCAATGTGACCCCCCCTATCTTTAGATCCACGGGCATAAGTAATGTTACTTGCTTCACCAATAACAACACAACGGCACACGCTTTCCACATGGGTTGGCTACCCAGTGACTCGTGCAGGACTCATGTTGATCTCACGGGCAGCAGAAATGCTACCCGATTGACCCAGGCTAGGGCAGATATTTGGTGGTTTTGCGGAGGTAGAGTGCTGAATAACTGGCTCCCCTCTAACTGGAATGGTCAGTGTGCTTTAGTAACGCTTAATGCGCCAGTCCTGATTGTGGAAAGGCAGGAGGGGGACGAGGATGCCCTAGATCTACACCACACAGGGGGTTGGATGTGGAGAAGAAGAAGGAGTGTTGGACTCCTGGGGCCAGAAGGAAGGAACCCTGACGGGGTGTGGATTGATGCAATTGGACAAGCCCGGAATATACCGGACGAATTTAATCTAGCTAATGAGATTGCAGCTGGGTTTGAAAACTTTCCTATATTTAGTGCAATCTTTCCCATCACAGCAAATAAAAACGTAAATAGGATCAACCTAATTCACTATAATGTCCAGCGCCTTACAAATCTGACCAGGGACGTTGTTGAGGCAGTACACCAACAACTGTCAGAAACTTCCCTTATGACGCTTCAGAATAGGATAGCGATTGATATGGTCCTGGCGGAAAAAGGCAGAGTGTGTGCCATGTTTGGAGATCTATGCTGCACTTCTATCCCTAATAACACAGGGCCAGATGTGTCACTCACTAAGGGACTGACAAAACTTAAGGCATTGGCGAAGGAATTAAAAGCCCAATCTGGAGTCTCTAACCCTGTTTTGTCCTGGTTACATGGAGTGTTTGGGAAATGGGGCACAATGTTGGGACAACTTTTCCTAGGATTGTTCATTTCTGTATCCATTTTTATCACTTGTGGCTGTTGTTGTATTCCATGCATTCGAACGCTGGTCACGAGGACCATTGAGAGAGCCTTTGCCAACCGCGATGAGCTGCCTCCAAAATATCAAGCTCTACAAGCCTCGGAGCGGGACTATCTCACGTCACAGGAGGCGTCAAAAAATGCTGAGATCGATCCGGAGTCTGATGGAGAATGCGACAGGGAGGAGGGATTATAAAATAGATTGTAGAACAAATATTATAAAATAGATTGTTGCACAAATGTTAACTTTTATCTTAACTAATTACAAATGCTTAGAAGGGATAGCCAGTTATTTGCTTGGGGGAAAATGGGGAGGAAACTTGTAAATGGGATTGGGGAAATGGATGGGGGGTATACGCTAAAGAGGGTTGGGGGGAGCCCTCGCCCACCAGCCGAAAAACCCCGTGAACAGAACCCTTATAGAGCTTGGCAATAATACGCGAACTAATGTAATGCGGTGGTAGCATAGTCAGGGCAAGATTGTCCTCTAAAGAGAACAAAGGAGGGATTGTAAGGTAAAAACATCATGAGTTGGGACCGGAGAAGGAGTCACCCAGTACTAAGGAGTAACAGGATGGAGGTGTGACCTTGTACGCTCAAGATAAGTGTGCAATAACAAGATGATGTGCAGCAGACTAACAAAGAAGGGTAGCAACAGCTTATTCATTGGACAATATAATGGTATGATAATTTACTAAATGCGTGTCCTGAGGTATAAAAAAAAACACCACTTGCTGATATCGGGAGAATGCGCCTTCTCCAACTAACACTGTTAGTTGCAAGTGTTACAATCCGGTAATAAAGAACCTTGATTTCGACTCAGTCTGGTGTCTGACTCACTCATTCTCGAACAAAGCAGACCTAGCAAATGTTGTATCTAATTTTCTCCAAGCTTAAACAGGACATAACATCATGTAACCACTGTGCATAAGTAGGTGAGGAATCATTCTTCCATTTCATTAAAATTGCTCATCTAGCTATTCACTAGGCAAAAGCTAAAATTTTCTCATGGGGTGAAGTCAAGAGTATATCGTGTGACAGAGTATTTAGAGGTGGTTTGGGAGGAATTGTTAGAGCAGCTTGTGCACACACATTTTAAAACAATATCTGCAGGACTTTTGAAGAAAGCTTTTTGCAAGAGGCAACAAAGCATCAACAGCTGCTTGCCTGGGAGAGCATGTGATCTTTGCAGGCAGAAGAGAAAAGGTTTGCTCTCAGAATGGGAGGGTGTGAAACAGAGAGAGAGGAGACAGAAATAACTTCCAGAAGGACAAGCTGGCAAACTTTGGAAGGTTGCCTGTTCAAAGGAGGAGATTGGCAGTCTGAAAGGTATCCTGAAAGAAATAGGATCATCTGGAGAACCCTGAAGAGGGCAAGTTTCATTAGCAAGACTGATTGAGAAGGAATCAGTTGTGGATGTCCTGGAAAAGGAATCTCTCTCTGAAAACCAGCAAGAACCCTCCTGAATGGTAACCATTTGCCTGTTAAGCACCAAAGACTGATGAACTTTGTTAATGCTAACTTCTGTGCACAGTACAAGAATGGCCTGCATCCAATGAGATTGGACTGTGATTCAAAGAACTTTTCTAATTTTAAATATACATTACACACACCTGCTCTTAGTATTAGAGGGGGGGGGGGGGAATTAAGTAGTTAGGTAGGTTAAGTAATAAGTTAAAGTTTAATTCTGTTTTTTTTGTTCAAATAGAATTAAAAACTACTTTTGTTGAAGTAACCCTGTGTTGCGATGCACATCTTTTGCTGCTGGGTTTTGGGGTCCTCTGGACTCCGTAACAATAGTCTTCTCGAGAAAATTGAAGCAAAGCAATGAGATGGCATGGTTCTAATTTTATCTTTAAAATCTTAGATAAAATCTGAAAAATATATTTCCAAAATTTTTCTAAGTTATGACATTCTCAAAACATTGAGGCCTCAAACATTTTGCACTGATTACATAAAGGAGCAACATCGGGTAAAAATGAGATCACTTTGAACATATGTAACCTATCTGCCACCTTAAATTGTAACAAACAATGTTGTGCACAAAATGAAGATTCAAGTCAAGAATGGAAATTTGATCTTGATCTGAAAATATGTATTCAAATCATATTCCCAATTATTCTTAATCGCAGTGATTGAAGCTGCTCTTAGATCTAATAAGTTATTATAAATAATTGCTATTAACCCACGCTGGGAGAACTGCAAGTCAAAAAGTATATCAATAATATTTTATCCGAAATTTGAGGAAAATCTGAAAGCTTAAACTAAACAAAAAGTCTAACTTGTAAATATCTCAAAATGTATATTGGGAAGTTGAAATTTGGCTTTCAAAAGAAGCAAAATTATTTTGAATAAAAAATATCTATAAATTTTGAGACCTAATCTAATCAATTCCTTAACACCTGCATCTAACAAAGGAGGTTGAAAAATATTTTTATCTGTAATAGGTCTGGCAAAAGAGAAACTATCATGGGCAACATATTTCCTAAACTGTGTCCATATTCTTAACCTATTTCTCATTATCAGATTATGTGTCAATTTAGAAAAGGAAAGATGTAAAAAGGAGCCTAAAATACTTAACATAGATGATTTTTTAAAATAGAAAATCAATTCCATTTCTACCCAAGAAGGGCAGTTCAGTAGTTTATCAAAATTTACCAATAAAGGTAGGTATGTATAATAATAAAATCTAATAATAATAAAATCTAAGATTTGGAAATGATAATCCACCATTCCACTTAGTCCTTTGAAGATGACGTTGTTTTCCTTATACAAGGAATATACAAGGTTGTTTTCTTTGCCATATATACGAGAAAATAAATGAGTCCATTGAATAAAAATGATTTAGGAATGAACATTGGTAAAGCTTGAAAAGGATACAGAAATTTAGATTACATGTTCATTTTAATTGAATTGATATGTCAAATCATTGTAATGGATAAAGATGACCATCCTGATAATAATCCTTTAATCTGATTCAATGATCCAAAGGTTTTCTTTCAATATATTTTTATGACTTCTTGTAATTGTAATTCCCAAATATCTAAATTGGTGTTTTACTATTTTAAATTGGAAATTAGAATATTTTGAAAAAGATTATTTTAGTGGTAATAGTTCATTTTTATGCAAATTTAATTTATAACCTGAAAATTTGTAACTTGGGTAATCAAAGTTAATATACTTGGTACAGCAACTTTAGGGATTGAGATGAAGAGCAAAAGATCATGTGCATATTAGGATACTTTATGTTCAACTCCATTTCTAGTTATTCCTGTAAAATCTCTGCTCCCACGAAGAGCAACAGTTAAAGGTTCCATTACGAAGTCAAAAAGTAAAGGACTTAGTGGGCAACCTTGTCGAGTTCCCCTATATAGCCTAAAAATGTTTCAATTGTTGTAAATTAGATCAAATTGAACCCATAAGATATGAATATAATTATTAAATCTATTTAATAAAATATGTACCAAAATTAAATTTTCATAATGTGGCAAACAAATATACCCATTCCACCCTATCAAATGCTTTTTTAGCATCTAATGAAAGAATGCACTCTGGCATGGAGTGGAGGGTACATTTAAGATATTCAATAATCAATGTATGTTATAATAAGAATGATAATATTTAATCAAACAAGTTTGGTCAGAATCAATAATTAATTATTTAAATATTTCTAGTCTATGAGATGGAACTTTAGAAAAAATCTTAATATCTATATTAAGTAATGAAATAGGCCTATAAGATGCACACTCTGTTGAATCTTTCCCCTTTTTTTCAAAATAAGAGATATACCAGACTCATTAAAAGATGAAGGAAATTTCTCATCCTTAAATAATTCGTCAAACGTGGAACTTATGAGAGGTGCAAGCCATTTGTAGAAAAATTTATAAAATTCAACAGGATACTGTCTGGCCCTGGAGATTTACCAGACTGTAATGACAATATAGCTAGAGATAGTTCCTCCTGAGAAATAGGTGTCTCCAGAATTGTATACTTATCCTGAAAAAGGGTGGATACATTAATTTGATCAAAAATAATGTGACATGGAAGTGGAATGATTATTAAATTCAGAGCTATGAAAATTAAATTTTCAAAAAGTCTCATTAATTTCAATCTTGTTATTTTGTTTTTTTTTAACTGCAATTCCCTTCAATTGTCCAGCCAGTAACATCAGATTTTTCACCATGAATATAAAAATGACTCTTAGTTCTCCACAACTGCTGTTGACAGGATATGTAGAGAGAAGGTCACATTTAGTTTTTGAGTTTTACTCTTATTTTGTGTAATTCTGGAATTTTATCTTGAGCAAATTGTATATAAATTTGCATAATCTGATTAATTAATTCCAATCTTTTATTAGTCTTCTTCTTAATATTTGCTGTATAAGAAATAATTTGTCTTCTCAAATAAGCTTTCTCTGTATCCCATGCAATCAAATTGGCCATCAATGGAGAGGAATTAATAGTTAAAAAAAACCTGTTTTTGCTTCTCCAAACTTTTTTGTCTGCAAGTATAGTAGTAAATTTCCATTGCCTTTTTGAAAACACAATGTCAGAATAACTATTCTTTGCTATTCATGTGATTTAATCAAATAAATCAGATGATTGTTAATTAGAAAATAATTAAATTAGAAAATAATCAGTTCTAGAATAGGAATGACATACATTTTTTTTTAAAGTATTCTCTATTGTTAGGATTTTTAAAACACCATACATCTGAAACACCAAAATTTGACAAAAAAAAGAAAAATTACAGCTGCAAATTTAGAAAGTGTACATGATCTTGGAGAATACCAATCTAAAACCAAATTTAAAGGGCAATTAAAGTTACCCCCAAGATCAATGAGTAATGATTTAGATCAGGTAAGCTGGAAAAAAACAAACAAAAATGCTGGCTCATCAGTATTCGGAGTGTAAATGATGGCCAATACGATCATTTTGTAATATCATTTGCCTGTAAGAATAATAAAACAACCTTGTTTATCAAATGTACTGTTTAGTGTGAATAAATGAGTGCATTTTTTAAATGGTGTTCCAAAATACAAAAAAATCCAAAATCTGAATCACTTCTGGTCCCAGGTATTTCGGAAAAGGGATATTCACCTGTATTACAAGGACTGCCTAAAGAAATCTCTTGGTGCCTGCCACATTGACCATCGCCAGTGGGCTGATATCGCCTCAAACCGTGCAGCTTGGAGCCTCACAGTTTGGCGGGCAGCAACCTCCTTTGAAGAAGACCGCAGAGCCCACCTCACTGACAAAAGACAAAGGAGGAAAAACCCAACACCCAACCCCAACCAACCAATTTTCCCCTGCAACCGCTTCAACTGTGACTGCCTGTCCCACATCGGACTTGTCAGCCACAAACGAGCCTGCAGTTGACTAGACATTACCCCTCCATTAATCTTTGTCCGCGAAGCCAAGCCAAAGAAGAAGAAAGATATCTGGATTGCTGTCATTTTTCTTTGCCTCTTACAAACTTCAGCAAAAATTGATGAAAACCCTAAACTGTTGTGGAGAAGAGTGCTCATTTTCTGCATTGTACTCCTTTTATATTTGAGTAAATAAAAAGGAGAATCAATATCATTATCTTTGGTCTTCCATTAATATTAATCCTTCTGTCTATTATTTTCAAGATTTATTACAAGTAAATAATGAGGCAATAAATGAAGCAATAATTTAATTAGATCATCTGACATATTTCTGTTATTTGGCCTAGAACTGTATTTACATCTTTTATACCAAAATAAAAATAGTTTAATATTCTTTAACAATAATACATTGAAAAGGTTGTGTTCTGTTATACATCAGGTTCTCTAACCCCAACTGATGTCACCCAGGAGTCCAGATCAACCATCAGGCACCTGTTTTTGTACTAATCCTACATTATTCCTCCCACATTCTCATCAACTACCTCGCTCTACAGTTCTACCACTCATCTACTCTCTAAGGGCAATTTACAGTCACCAAATATTCTTCTAACTGGCATTTTTTTTGATGTGGGAGGAAAATAGGACAGCTGGAGGAAATGTGTGAGGTCACAGGGAGATTGTACAAACTTAATGCTTCTCTTTCCCGTCCTCTCCTGAATGAGTTTGGCTCTGATTTTTACCATGCTTTACTACCTTCAGATCCATCTATCCTATTGTTTTCACATCTTAAAAACTGGAATGAAATCATCTTAAGCCATCTATACTTCTGGAAATAGAAGCTGAAAAAAAACAGATCTTTGATTCACTTTGTATTTGTTGGTGTTTGCTTTCTTCCAGCTTTCCTTCTAATCCCACAAAAAATTATGATCTGTTTGAATCCATCAATCCCATTTTCCACAACTACTTCTCTGGACTAAACACAGAATTACTGGAGCAACATCATGGTTAGGGAAGCGGATAGCACAGTGCTATTACAGTGCCAGTGACCTGGGTTTGCATCCAGCACTGTCTGTAAGGAGTTAATATGTTCTCCCCGCGTGTCTGTTTGGGTTTCCGCCTGGTGCTCTAGTTTTCTCCCACCCTTAAAACGAATGGGGTTTGTAGATTAATTGGTGGATTTGGGCCAGCACTGGCTCTGGGGCTGGAATGGCCTATTAATGTGCTGTATGTCTCAAAAAATTAATTTAAAAATACTCAGCTTATCAGGCAGCTTCCATGGGTAGAAATGGTCAGTCAACATTTTGGGTTGGAACCCTTTATCAAGCGATTATTGTTTGTGTTTCTCTAGTTCTCTTGTGTAATGAGTTTTACCTTCTTACCATCCCCTTGCTATTTAAAAAAATATATAACTTCCATTTTTAATTTATTCTATCCAAAGACCAATGCTTTTTGATATTTTTCTGCTATATTAATTTGTGAAAATAATTCTATTGGCCTTGAATAACCTTCTGTCTCTCCATCCTATTTCCAATTTAAATAAGATGTGAGTGGAAAACTTGGGAATTATAGACATTATTGTGATAGTACAGATTCTATCACCAATGTGTATATGTACAGATGTACAGATGGTAGTGTAGGATGACTGTGATTGGCTGAGAGCGTAGCCACACCTACTGGCAGGTCTTAAAGGATTGCTCCTAGCCAGACCAGGTCATTCTGGACTGGTCGACCTACTTGTGATATGCTCCAGTCTTTTAGTTAGTAAAAGCCTTGGTTTGGATCAACAAGTGTTTGGTTCTTTCGACGCGCATTACAATTATGTAATGCATCTGTTGTCAAAATTATTAGTGACCAAGCACCTTGAAATTTACAGTTGATTTTTAAATTAAATTGGTTTTGTTCCAAAGTGCATTATGAAATAATTTCAAAATAAAAGCAAGGCAAAGCAGAAGCAGCAAAATCTGAAATAGCTTCTTCCCTCAAGCTGTGAGATTGATGAACAATATCCTGTACCCAAATAAATCATCCCAAACTATTTATAAATATTTATTTTAAATTGTATCTTTTTTCACTATTGTGATTTTTAAGTTCTGTGCATTGTGCCTGTGTGTACACTGTGTTCTGGAAAAACACTAGGCCCTTTCAAGCTGCCATGTAAAATAGGGTTAACAGGGCAATTTGCTCATTACAGCATACAGCAGCATGAAAGGGGCTGACCTGGTCAGCATGGTCCTAATCCAACCGTGTCCCTGTCCCACCTCCGAGGTAGTCAGGGAGTCCAGTTAAATTTAACTAGATCGCATCCACCACTGACTTGAACAGGAAAATGGCTGACACATTACTCCTGTGACGTCAGCGCTTGCACACTGGCCTCACAGGGAAACCCCTGGCTGAAGGGCCTTCTGCAATCAAGGGGAGAGAGAGTCACTGCTGTGGGGCCCGGGGTGGAAGGGGGGCACTATCGGCAGGGAGTGAGGTTGCTGCCACGGGCAGAGAAGTTGCTACCGTGGGGCGGGGGGGAAGGAGAGGGGCTGCTGCTGTGGGGGGGGGGGTAGGTAGCTGCTGCGTGGGCTAGAGAGGTAGGTGCCGCAGAGGAGAGAGAGATCGCTGCCATGGGGAGAGAAAGGTCTCTGCTGCAGGGGAAAAGAAGTCACTGCCACGGGAGGAGAGAGGTGGCTTCTGCCGGGGGAGAGGAGTTGCTGCTGTGGGGGGAGAGAAGTCGCTGCCGCATTGGAGGAGAGAGGTCATTGCCGCAAACTGCCGCTGCTGCGAACACCACTCCAGTTCATAGTGACAGCTCAATGTTCGCGTCAGCGGGACGTTGCTGGGGAGAGGGGGTATTACGCTATTAACGGGGTGGGTGTTGATTGACAGTGGGGGTGGACTAACAGGGGGAGGATGACTGACTGGAGGGGGGGGCAACTGATGGGGGTGGTAACTGATAGCCGGTGGGGTGACGGGGAAGACTTACCGATAGTTCCCATGATATGTCACTTACTGCGTCATCATGGGAGTGGGATCCCTCTTAAATCACTGGGTTGGTGATTTATGGGTCGATCCCCCTGCAGTTTAAAAGGTGCTTCGAGCACAATTTCCCCAGTAATCACATCCGGGTCCCAAGAAGGCTATCCAGGTGCTGTAGTTTAAAAGAGCCCACTGTTGCATCAGGTTGTAAATCTATAGTCAAATGACAATAAACTTGAATTTGAAATGACACCAGTAGATAATGATTGTTGAGGGGAAGTGAATTTCAAATCTGACCACTGGAAAAAGCATGATATTGAAACTTGTTTAAATCTGCTGTTGCAATGAAAATGATGGCAGGGAACATGATCACTGGGAAACTGGAGAGTTTCTGAACCCTTTGGAGCTAACAGCTGTCAGTTTTTGTCATGACAAGACAAGACAAATCCTTGAAATTATACTCAAGCTATTCTTCATATTTTTGTGATTACATCAATAGTTTTTATTAAACAACTGTCTATATTACAGGAAATAATATATGAATGAATAGGAATGCAAAAAGCACTTTTATCTGATATTGGATTTTTTTTTCTGAATGTAAACAGCTGTAAAGAATTCTGTAGGTAACCCACAATTAATATGACCACTCCTTTAGTTACATAAAGATCAAGTTTGAATTGGATATTTTTGAACATTACACAGAAATTCAATAATAAAAGATTTCTGTGGTTTCATTTTCTATTGTATTGAGAAATCAATTTAATGATTATTGTTTGTGCTATTGTATGTACTTTTACGTGCATTCTGTTTAATCAATATTGTATTGATCTAAAGCAGTGGTTTTCAGCCATTTATTTCCACTCACATACCACTTTAAGTATTCCCTATGCCATAGTGCTCTGTGATTAGTAAGGTGGTATGTGGGTGGAAAGAAAATGATTGAAAACCACGGTTTTAATCATACCTAAATGACTCGTTATGTGCACAGTTTCATAACTCTTGGGCCAATGCCAATTTCTTTCAAGCAAAATATTTCAGTAATAATTGAGTCTAGAGCCCTGGTTCTTAACCTTTCCTTCCCACTCACATATCACCTTAAGCAATCCCTTACAATGAATGACATAGGGATTACTTTAGGTTGTAAGTGAGTGGAAACAAAAAAATTGAAAATGCTGATCTAAAGGAATCAATGGCAGGAGTAAAGTAATTGCCAGGATTGAGGTAGTAACTTCTAGACTCTGTTAAGTACTTGCTAGCCATATAGGAACAGGATCAATTTGTTTCACAATGAACTGGGAAATCACTAATAGTGCTTGCTTTTTTTCCAAATCAAGATGATTGCTAGTCTTCTGGGTATGCTAATCTTCCCAGAATCTGCTGGGATATATCCCAGGTTATTAAAATATGCAAAGAGGAGATTCTTTGGCTTGGCTTCGTGGACGAAGATTTATGGAGGGGTATGTCCACGTCAGCTGCAGGCTCGTTGGTGACTGACAAGTCCGATGCGGGACAGGCAGACACAGTTGCAGCGGTTGCAAGGGAAAATTGGTTGGTTGGGGTTGGGTGTTGGGTTTTCCCTCCTTTGTCTTTTGTCAGTGAGGTGGGCTCTGCGATCTTCTTCAAAGGAGGTTGCTGCCTGCTGAACTGTGAGGTGCCAAGATTTACGGTTGGAGGCGATATCAGCCCACTGGCGGTGGTCAATATGGCAGGCACCAAGAGATTTTTTTATGCAGTCCTTGTTCCTCTTCTTTGGTGCACCTTTGTCTCAGTGGCCAGTGGAGAGCTCGCCATAGAACACAATCTTGGGAAGGCGATGGTCCTCCATTCTGGAGACGTGACCCACCCAGCACAGTTGGGTCTTCAGCAGCATGGATCCGATGCTTGCAGACTCTGCCAGCTCGAGTACTTCGATGTTGATGATGAAGTCATTCCAAAAGAATGTTGAGGATGGAGCGGAGACAGCGCTTATGGAAGCGTTCTAGGAGCCATAGGTGATGCCGGTAGAGGACCCATGATTCGGAGCCGAACAGGAGCGTGGGGATGACAATGGCTCTGTACACGCTGATCTTTGTGTGTTGTGTTTCTTCACGAGGTTGTTTTTCCAGACTCTTTTGTGTAGTCTTCCAAAGGTGCTATTTTCCTTGGTGAGTCTGTTGTCCATCTCTTTGTCGATCCTTGCATCAGATGAAATGGTGCAGCCGAGGTAGGTAAACTGGTTGACCGTTTTGAGTTCTGTGTGCCCGATGGAGATGTGGGGGTGCTGGTAATCATGGTGGGGAGCTGGCTGATGGAGGACCTCAGTTTTCTTCAGGCTGACTTCCAGGCCAAACATTTTGGCAGTTTCCGCAAAACAGGACATCATGCGCTGGAGAGCTGGCGAGTCTTTACAAACATAAGTGTAGTCTCTCTAACAATAGGAGAGATCGCTGTTGACTGGAGAGAGGCCATAGTTCTTCTTTTGTTCAGCAACAAATCAGGCTGATCCAGGAAATGATAAGCCAGTGAGCCTCATGTCAGTGGTACTGAAGTGCCACTGAAGTACTGAGAAGACTGAAGTGGGCAAGGGTACCAGCCACCATTTTGTCAATCTTCTATAGAAGCTCTATTGAGAACATCTTGGCTGGCTGCATCACGGTGAGGTATGGTTGATACTGAGAAATGGATTTGAGTTCAGTCCGCTGGACCATAAGAGTGGCACAGAGGATCAGTGGTGTGTCTATCAGGATCGTTGTATGAAGAAGGCCTTCAAAATCATTGAGGATCCCTTCCACCTGCACACAACAAATTTCAGCTCCTCCCATCTGGAAAGAGATGCAGGAGTATCAGAGACATCACCACCAAGCTGAGGAACAGCTTCTGCCCACGGACAGTGAGAATGCTGAACGGCCAAAGAAACTGCGTGCATTAACCATCTGAGAATATCGTATTCATAAAACAATATTTATGTACTTATTTGTACAGATGAATACTTGTCCTGCATATGTATTGCTTGTCTGCACACGTGTAATGTCTGCGTGTTTTGCACTAAGGACTGAAAAATGCTGTTTTGTCAGGTTGTACTTGTACAATCAGATGATAATAAACTTGACTTGACTTGACAAAAGCTGGAGAACCTAATAAGGGCACATAGCATCCAAAGGAAGTGAAAGGTAACCAATGTTTCGGGCATGTCAGGGTATACCTGATGAAGGACCCGGAGCTCTAATGCTGGTTGCTCTTTATTTTCTGATGATACTGTGTTACTGCTGAGGTATGTTTGTGTTAGGACTCAACCCCAGCATCTGCAGACTTTTTTGTCCAGTGGAAAACAGAATTTTGGAAACTCCAAGCAGTATAGTACCATCCATGTTTCAAAAGAAATAAAATATAATTGTGGTGCGCTGTTAGACAGAATCAGACACACACAAGGTAAAGACTGTTCAACAGGCTTTAATCCACAAAGACTTCCACAGAGCCAGGCTGGCTGTAGCTGCAGTAACTTTGAGAGATTTTGGAGGCCGACGCAGGCTTATACCCCGGAGGGTGATTGACACCCAACCGGGTGGGGCTTGATCCATTCAGGTCAACTGATTGACAGCTGGCCAGGTGTAGTCCTGTCCCCTTTACTCTCCTGCAGGTACAGAGGTTTCCCTGTGCAGTAGGCCAGTGATATACCACCACATTCACCCCCTTCTTTAAAATTTGTCCCAGGGAGCAGTAACAACGAATCATACCCACTATATAAATACACTATTTACAGATTGAGATGATCCGGTGGCCACCGGAGTCTCTGTGACCGTCGTAGGACTGGTTCCTGGTTGCCAGTCGGAGGGGAAGTGGGGGGCTGGCGGTAGGGGTCTGAGTGACTGGTGTGGTGCCGCACAGAGGAGTGGTCGAGGAGGCCAGGGTCGACGTGTGAGAGTCGTATTGGATGGGTGGGGGGACAGGTTCATCCCCCATGGCTGAATTGGTCCCCTTGTGATTGAGGAGATCCTGCGCGCCCCATAGCTGCCTGGGGATGGGGATGTATGTCTGTTCAGCATTGTCCTGGGCTGAAGGATGCTGTGCAATGGTGGGTTCTCCTGCTGGTGCCAGGTCCCTGGTTGAGATGGTGTCCTCCCTGCCACTGCTGAACCTAACGTAGGCATAGTTGTGGTTCGTGTATAGGAGAAAAACCTGCTCGACCAGGGGTTCGGTCTTGTGTGCCCATACATGCTTATGCAGGAGCACCAGTCCCGAGGACACAAGCCATGCTGGGAGGAACATTCGAGTCGCTTTCTTCCTGGGGAATGAGAACAGATGTTCCTGAGGGGTCTCGTTGGTAGCCGTACACAGAAGCGACCGAATGGCATGGAGCGGCTCGGGCAGGGCGTCCTGGCAGTACTTAATGGCCCAATCTTTTGACTTGAGGGCCAGGATTTCTGCCTTCCAGACCACCCTGCTTTTGCGTTCCACTTCTGCATTGCCTCTCGGGTTATAACTAGTCGTGTGGCTAGTCGCGATGCCCCTTGCCATCAGGTATTGGTGCAGCTCGTCACTCATGAAGCTAGACCCCCGGTCGCTGTGGATGAAAGCAGAATAGCCAAATAGAGCCCTGATGACAGTGGCTGTGGAGGTGTCTGGATGCTTGTCTGAGCTTCCTGGTGGCATGGGTCAACTTTGAGGCTCCCTGCGTTCAGGAGTTTTTCCATGGCAACTGTGGGAAAAAATAATTCTTTGTGGATTAAATTGTGGTGTGCTGTTAGACAGAATCAGACACACACAAGGTAAAGACTTCCACAGAGCCAGGCTGGCTGTAGCTGCAGTAACTCTGAGAGATTTCAGAGGCTGCCGCAGGCTTATATCCCGGAGGGTGATTGACACCCGACCGGGTGGGGCTTGATCCATTCAGGTCGACTGATTGATAGCCAGCCAGGAGTAGTCCTGTCCCCTTTACTCTCCTGGAGGTACAAATGTTGCCCCCTGCAGTAGGCCAGCGGTACACTCCTGCAGGTACAGAGGTTGCCCCTGCAGTAGGCCGGTAGTGTACTACCACAATAATAATTGCTATTAATTTTTTTTTACTTTTTAAAGATGTCTGCTAAATGTTCCTAGCTTGGGCAGAAAATTAGGGCAAAAAGAATAGGGAATCTGATGTCAATATTAATTGGAATTAAAACCAAGATGCATATTCATTACCATTTAGTAGAGAAATTGTGGTAGGCAAACTGAATGGATTAAAGATTGACTGGCGATGATCTTCCAGAAATCAATAGACTCTGGCTTGATTCCAAGGGATTGGAAGATTGCAAATGTGGTTCCACTGTTTAAGAAAAATGGGACACAGAAAAAAAATTATAGACCTATTAGTCTGATGTTGGTGTTTGGGAAGATATTAGAGTTGATCCTCAAGGATGAGATTATGAAATACCTGGAGATGCATGACAGGATAGGTCCAAGTCAGCATGGCTTTTTAAAGGGTAGATTATGCTTGACCAACCTTTATTTGAAGAAGACTCAAGTAGGATTGAGAAGGGGGAGGCTTCTGTTCCTTTATCTTGTGATCTTGTGATTTGTGCAGTTACAGAAATTACGTAATTTCCAATGTGTTTGTATTAGAGAAGACCACCCTTTTTTTTGGTGTATGTGGATTTTGTATTCACACTTAGAAGGGGCATTTGATGGCATTGCAAAACTCCCAGATATCCAGCCATTCAGAGAACATTGATATTTCCTTTAAACTGCCTCCCTGATAAAGTCTTGCCATGAGCTTCCTTGCTGAAGGAGACAGCCACCTGCATGCATTGTGTGTAGATTCCTCCATCCTGGTTGGAGGAGTCTGCTACCCATCTCCCATCATGATAGCGTGCACTTATTCTTTGGCAAGCCTCCCAGCAACTGAAAGGAGGATGGTGCAGTTGTCATGTGACCCATTAAGTGCACTTTTCTGAGGGTAAAGCTTATGAGAAAGTTGATACTAACATAGGAATTTAGACTTGTAATACCCATTGTTCCTGAAACAGAACAACATTACACGAGGGAACTTGATGGTTGCATTTTTAAATTAGTAATAACAACATTTAAATTATTATTTTATTATAGTTTGTCAAATGTGCCATTTTAAATTGATTTTTGATAACTTTCAGATGATAATGCAATCATGTCTAAAAATTTAGGTCTTTTTTTTGTTAGAAGGCACCTAGACAGAGAAAATGCACTTGAATGGTACAACGTGCAGTAGAATTATTTTTAAAGTAATTAAATCAAGTCCCTGGGTTAAGAATGTCCAACATACAGACAACTCAAACTTACAAATGGACTATTGGGCAGCTTCAGCAGTTGTTCAGCTCAAGGAAGGAGAACACCATCCTCCATTTTTAGTAGGATCACATTTCCATTAAATACTTGAGTGGGTAACTTTATATTTGGCTTATAATGAAGTGATCGGAAAGAGATGAAACATCATTGGTCATTAGAAAAGTGTTAAGTTAATGATTGGAACAATTTTAAAGAATAAGGTGAGAATAATGGAGCTTGTGAAAGGCCCTGTCTCAATGAAACCTACAATTATTACAAAGCAATGCAGTGGTTTAATTACTGAAATGGAAAAGCTATTGATAACTTGGTTAGACGATCAAAATGAGCACAACATGCCTGTTAGCCTTACTTTAGGTCAAGAAAAGGCTCAAAGCCTTTTCAATGATTTGAAAGCTGCAAGTGCAGGAAGTGAAGGTGATTGTGATGAAGAATTTGTTGCGAATAGGCGTTGGTTCAATCATTTCAAAGTGAGGGTAAATTTACATAATATTAAAATGCAAGGTGATACAGCGAGTGCCGAGATAAGTGCTGCAAGTGATTTTCCTGAGATGTTGAAAAAAATTATTGAGGAGGAAGGTTATTTACCAGGCTAAATATTTAATGTGGACAAGACTGGCTTATTTTGAAAAAAATAATGCCTACATTTGAAAGGATAAAAGTGCACCAGGGCATAAGGCATCGAAGGGTAGGCTAACATTATTGCTTCGGGGGTAACGCTTCCAGGAATTTCAAGCTCAAGCCTCTTTGTACCGCTCCATAAATCTGAGGGCACTTTGCTGTATCATTAAAGCATTTCTTCCCATCATTTGGAAGGCAAATGCAAAGGCTTGTGTAACAATTGCCATTTTGTCCCTGCTGTTGAGCATTGTTGCTTGGCCAAGAAAATTCCTTTCTAGATTCTTCTTGTGCTTGATAATCCACCCGGACATCCACTTTAGATGTCCTTCACTCCATTGTCATATTTTTACTCACCCCCCCACCCCCCGACACCACATCATTACTTCAGCCAAAGGATCAAGGGGACATAGCCTCCTTGAAGGCCTATTATTTAGTGCGGATCTTCTCACAAGCAAACAGGGCTATCCAAGATGATATAATAAGCTTTAGGGGGTTCTGAGGGAATTCTGACATCTATGATGCCATCAAAAATATTGCTGATTCTTGGGATGAAGTGAAGCAGTCAAATATGGAAGGAGTGTGGTTGCATCATTGCCTGGTATGGAAGCGCCAACTCTCAGGACAAGAATAAATACCAGAGGGTTGTTAACTCGGCCTGAGATATCACAGGCACCAGACTTCACTCCATCAAGGACATCTACATGAACCAGTGTCTTAAAAAAGCAGCCTCTATCCTCAAAGATCCCCACCACCCAAGCCATGACCTCTTCACTCTGCTACCATCAGGGAAAAGGTACAGGAGCCTAAAGGCAAGCAGTCAGCTTCTTCCCCTCTGCCATCAGGTTCCTGAATAATTGATGCCTTCTTTTTCGTGCACTATTATTACCATTATTATTTTATTTTAGTTTTTATAATATGTCATAAGATGGTTATGTGATAGTACAGACTTATCAGCAATGTATATAGTTACAGTATCTAGAGTGTAATGACTGTGCTTACAGCGATTGGCTGAGAGCTAAGCCATGCCTACTGTCTGGGCCTTAAAGGGTTGTGTCCCTAGCCAGGTCAGATCATTCTGGACTGGTCAGCCACCTGTGAAGAGCTCCTGTCTTTTGCTAATAAAAGCCTTGGTTTGGATCAACAAATCTTTGGTTCTTTCGACGAGCTCTACAGGTTATAATATAAATGTTTACACTGTGATGCTGCCACACATCATTGAATTTCATGACTTGTTCATGACAATAAAACTTGATTCTGATTTTGAATTATTCCCCCAGTTCGCATATGCTTTTCAGGGCTTTACAGCTGACGACACCACCAATGCCAGGCAAGCTGTAGTTGATATTGATAATCAACTGCAGTTAGAAATCAGTGAAAATGATGTTGTATAATTACTCAACTCCCATGCCAAATAGAATTAGAGCATCAGGTTACAACATCTGAGGAAAAAAAAAATGGGGACCTAAAAACTCCAGAACTGAAAATGTTTTTGACAAAAGAGTTCGCTGAAGCTTTTCATCTCATTGAAGCAGGGATGGGAAAGTTAGGGGGAGAAGTTCACCAAAGTTTACCATACAGTTACCAAGTGCCTCAGCGGCTGCAAGGCCATTTATGATGAGATAAAGAAAAGCTCTGTGGAAACCTCCTTTAATGTCTACTTCAAGAAATTGACTCCTGTAGTTTTATATGCAACTATATATTGTATACTAAGAGAAACATTTGTCTAACTGACGCTGAATAAGAACCCTATGTACCTACAAATTCAACTGAAAGACAGACTTAGCAACAGATCTTGATCATATCCCAGGCACTGCCTGTAATGATCAATTCAACCAGGAAGGTTATATGTCATAAATGATCCATTCATAATTAATTTAAAGCTCAGCTGCTCTCAAGGCGCTCTTGAATGTGCAATGATCATATTGCACAGCAATTAACCTTGCACTTAATTGCAGGGTCACCCTTTAATATTGAATGCATTCAACTGCTGCGTTCACTAGTGATATCAAAGGTAAGACCAAAATACACAAGTTTGCAGATGCAGTGATTGAAGTAAAAACTCAATGCTAGAGAAATTCAGCAGGTCAAGCAGCGTACTTTAAGCAACGGTAAAGATACATAACCAACATTTTGGGCCTGAGCCCCTCAGCGAGGTATTATCCAAATGTAAGCAGGCACCTGAATAAAATGGTGAGGAAGAAAGGGGAGGAGTACAAGCCCACAGCAAGAGAGGTAATAGATAGATAAGGGAGGGACAGAACAAAAGCAAATGAGGGAGGGAGGATATTTCTGTGAGTGGAGAGGGAAGAGGGTGGAGAGCTAGAGGAAATGATGACAGAGGGGTAGGGAAGGGAGAGAGAGAGAGAAGGAGACAGAACGGGGAGTAGTCTCGCAGAAACCAGAGAAGTCGTTGTTAATGTCATTCAGTTGGAAAATACCCTGACTGAACATTAGGTGTTTCTCCTCTAATTTACAGGTGGCCTTGGTTTGGCAGTCCATGAAATCATAGACAGACATGTTGGCGTGGGAGTGGGATGCAGAGTTGAAATAATTGGCCACTGGGAAATGCCTGTCTTTGATGCAGACTGAGTGAGGTGCTCAGTGAAGTGGTCTGCCAGTCTGCATCCTGTCTCTCTGATGTAGAGAAGGCCACAATGGGAGCATTAGATGCAGTAGATGCTTCATGCTTATTCACAAGTAAAGTGTTGCTTTACTTGGAAGGACTACTGGGGGCTCTGAATGCTGGTGAGGGAGGAAGTGTGGGTGTAAGTGTACACTTCCTGTGGTTACAAGGGATGGTGCCAAGGGGAAAAGGAATAAGTGGGCAAGGAAGTCACAGAGGGAACAGTTCCTATGGAAGTAGGAGAGGAGAATGGGGAGGGGAAGATGTGTCTGGTAGTGGAATCATGTTGTAGGTGACAGATATTGCAGGGGAAAAAATGTTGGATGTGGCAGCTGGTGGGGATGGTAGGTGCGGGCAAGGCAAATACTTTTTTTTTGAAGAAGGAGGACATCTTGGATGATCTGACTAGAAGACATCATCTTGGGACCAGATATGATGGAGACAGAGTAATTGAGAGAAAGGAATTAATCCTTGCAGAGACTGGGTGTGAAGAGATGTAGATGAGGTAATTGTGAGAGTTGGTAAGTTTGTAAAAGATGTCTATGGAAAGAATGTCTCCTGAGATGGAGACAGGGAGATTAAGAAAGGGGAGAGTGTCGCTGGAGTTGGACCAAGCGAATTTGAAGTAAGGATGAAAGTTTGGGGCAAAATGAATACAGTTGACAAGCTCATCATGGGAGCATAAGGAAGCACCGATGTAGCCATCAATATGGAGGAAGAGTTGACATGTCTCATAGCATGGAATGCTCCACAAAGTCAACGAAGAGGCTGGCATAACTGGGAACCATGTGGGTACTCATAGCTGCTCCTTTGACTTGGAGAAAGTGGGATGATGCAATTGAGAAGTTATTGAGGGTGAGAACAAGTTCTGCCAAGCAGAGAAGGGTGGTGGTGAAAGGGGGTCTGATTCAATCTGTTGTTAAGAAAGAAAGGAAGGGCTTTAAAACCTTCTCTATGGGGATGGAAATGTAGAGAGATTGGGCATCCATAGTGAGAATAAGGAAATCAAATTCAGGGAATTAGAACTTATTGAAGAGTTAGAGGGCACATGAGGTATCATGGTTATAGGTAGGGAGGGACTGGACCAGAGGAGAAAAAATGGACACTGGACACAGACTGGAAGATTAGTTTACTGAGCACTTTCATTCTTTTCATGTCAATGACTTGGATCGCCTACTGGCCAACCATTTAAATTTTGTGCCCCACTCCCATGCTGATACGTCTGTCTATGGCCTCATCTACTGCCAAATCAATGCCACCTGTAAACATGAGGAGCACACTTAATATTCTGTCTGGGCACTCTCCAACTGAATGACATTAACGTTGACTTCTCTAGTTTGTGCTGGGTCACGCCCCACTCACTCTCTCTCTCTCTCTCTCTCTCTCTCTCTCTCTCTCTCTCTCTCTGTGTGTGTTCCCTATCCCTCTGTCTCTTTTCCTCCATCTCCTTCCTTCTCTATTCACAGAGCCATTCCCCTTCCCATTTTCTGTGGTGCCCTCCCTCCTTTGTCCACAAATTTCTTCTTGTCTGTGGTCCTGTTCCCCTCCCCCTGCCCACCATTTTACTCAGGCAACTGCCTAAATTTGATCATACATTTGATGAAGACTCAGTCCTGAAATGTTGGTTATGTATCTTTATCTTTACTATATAAAGTATGCCAAAATGTTTGGCCTGGAAGTCAGCCTGAAGAAAACTGAGGTCCTCCATCAGCCAGCTCCCCACCATGACTACCAGCCCCCCCACATCTCCATCAGGCACACAAAACTCAAAACGGTCAACCAGTTTACCTATCTCGGCTGCACCATTTCATCAGATGCAAGGATCTACAACGAGATAGACAACAGACTCGCCAAAGCAAATAGCGCCTTTGGAAGACTACACAAAAGAGTCTGGAATAACAACCAACTCAAAAACCTCACAAATATTAGCGTATACAGAGCCATTGTCATACCCACACTCCTGTTCGGCTCCGAATCATGGGTCCAAACCGGCATCACCTACGGCTCCTAGAACGCTTCCACCAGCATTGTCTCCGCTCCATCCTCAACATTCATTGGAGCGACTTCATCCCTAATATCGAAGTACTCGAGATGGCAGAGGCCGACAGCATTGAATCCATGCTACTGAAGATCCAACTGCGCTGGGTAGGTTATGTCTCCAGAATGGAGGACCATCGCCTTCCCAAGATCGTGTTATATGGCGAGCTCTCCACTGGCCACCGTGACAGAGGTGCACCAAAGAAGAGGTACAAGGACTGTCTAAATAAATCTCTTGGTGCCTCCCACATTGACCACCGCCAGTGGGCTGATATCACCTCAAACCGTGCATCTTGGCGCCTCACAGTTCGGCAGGCAGCAACCTCCTTTGAAGAAGACCGCAGAGCCCACCTCACTGACAAAAGACAAAGGAGGAAAAACCCAACACCCAACCCCAACCAACCAATTTTCCCCTGCAACCGCTGCAACCGTGTCTGCCTGTCCCACATCGGACTTGTCAGCCACAATCGAGCCTGCAGCTGACGTGGACATTACCCCTCCATAAATCTTCGTCCGCGAAGCAAAGCCAAAGAAAGAAGATAAAGTATGTTGTATACCTTCTGAATTTCTTTAGAATTTTATTTAAACAAAATTATATTCTCTGATAGTAAGCAAGAGAAATAAGATTTTTCTGCTTTTACTGTTTACATTTTTTGGATTGGAATATCCCTGGCAAGGATATAAACAAGCATGCACAATCCATTTATAGTTCATCCGTAATTGCCTTTGAACTGAAGCTGGGCTATGTTTGACTCAAATATTGCTGGACACAGATGGCACTTTTGTTTCCTCAAAGGATGTTAAGTGAAACAGATCAGTTTTAATTTTATGGTCATCATTGCCAACAATTAACTTTTGAATGATTGCATTCCAGATTAATAAATTCCAAGAGTGAGACTTAAACTCTAACTTCTGGGTAGTTAATTCAGACTGCTGTCTTGTTTGCTCATAATTTAACCACTGAATAATGTTAAAGTTCAAGTTTATTGTCATCAGACTGTACGTATACAACCAGATGAAATCATGTTTCCCTGGTCTACTGTGTGCACACAGTACAATGCACAGCACATAATAATCAGATGCATAAATAAAGATATAATATGAAGTAGTTTGTATATGATATTATTATATTGTTTGTATTTTGGAATAATTTACTCAGTGTCAAGATACTGTTCATCAATCTCATAGCCTGTGGAAAGAAACTATTTCCCAGCCTGACAGTCCTGGTTTTGATGCTCCTTTCCCTAATAATGAAAATTAAAAGATAGTGTGTGTTGGATGAAAAGGGTCCTCAATAACTCTTTGAGTCCTATTTAAGCAATATTCCCAGTGAATGTTATCTGTAGAGGAATGGGAGACCCCAGTGATCCTCTCAGCTACTTTAATGAACCTCTGTATTGATTTCTGAACCAATACTTTGCAAATACCTTTACCACATTGATGCAGTCAGACAGGACACTCTCAATTATGCTACTTTAAAATCTTGTCAAGATCAAGATTGGAAACCTTGCCCTCCTCATTCTCCTTGGGAAATGTAGGTGCTGTTGTGCCTTTATGACTAATGAGGTGTTGTGAGTCCAGGATAGATCATTTGTCATATGCACACCAAGGAACTTTGTGCTCTCCATTCTCTCGAGGGTAGAACCATTGATGCATAAGTAGAGCTTAGTTGATCTTCATCTTCCTAAAGTCCACAACCATCTCCTTTGTCCACATTGAGATTCTGGTTGCAAGCTTCCCAACCTCCTCTCTGCAACGTGACTCATTATTGTTGCTGATGAACTCAACTACTGTATTGGTGTATCAAACTTATTCTGATTGAACTAAATCTGCCAGTATACTCTTGAGTCAGCAGCGTAAACAGTTTTGGGCTGTGTGCATAGCTCTGAAGTGCATAGTTCTCAGCTTTATGGGACTTGAGATTTTGCTGCCAACATAGACTGACTATGCTTTTGGTTAAAATGTCCAGAATCCAGTTGTAGGGAGAGGCGTTGCGTCCCAGCGAGGTCAATTTGTCCATCTGCCTCGGAGGTACGATAGTGATGAATACCATGCTGTAGTGAATGAATAGCAGCCTGGTATATGAATCAAGACAGGGTAGAACGTCAATGCTATTGAATGGTTTGGATGGTAAACACACTGGAAAAGGTGCAATTTGAGATGTTCCATTAGCTATTGCTTAGTCCAGTTATTGTCACTCTCTAGGGTGCTAGGATGATGATGGCCTCCTTTAAACCTGTGAGGAAAGTGAACTGCTGCTGTGAGATGTTGAAGAGGTCTAGTAGGAGCTCCATCAGCTTGGGCTGTACTGTCCTTCAGCACCCAACCAGATATGTTGTCTGAACCTGAAAAGGATCCTCACATCAGCTGCAGCTATGCAGGGTATATGTTCCTCAGGAGGAGATGGGGCTTTAAAAAAAAATGTTGCATCATATTTTTCATCAAACTGTGTACACTTTCTTTGATATCTGGCACAATAATGGGATGAAGAGAGAGGAAAAAAATTGTTTCCTAGAATATACCAAATAAAACTATTTTTTCATACTATCGGCTTAAATCATATTTTAAAAATAAATTAGGTGTGAATTTTAGACTTCTGGAACAGAGCCTATTTGAGTATTTAATAAATCATACATTTATTGTGAAATGTATTAAAATATGTATATACAATTACAAGACGCAATGCAGAAAAAGGAACTATTTAAGTAAAAAAAAGGGAAAAAAAATTCATGATGAGGCCTGGTCATGATTGTGCCAGGAGTGTGTAACAAATACAATTAATGTTAGGTATCGAATGGTACAATACAAATTTTTACACCAGTTATACCTCACTCCGTATAAATTATATGAACTTAATTCAAATTGTTCTGACAAATGTTTCAGATGTAACAAAGAAACAGGAACCTTATTACATGCAGTTTGGTCTTGTGAAAGAGTGGGAAAATTTGGATAAGACTTGAATATATTATTTGGACAAATTATGAAGATACAGATACCAAAAGTTTC
Organism: Narcine bancroftii; assembly: GCF_036971445.1. Taxonomy (NCBI): domain Eukaryota; kingdom Metazoa; phylum Chordata; class Chondrichthyes; order Torpediniformes; family Narcinidae; genus Narcine; species Narcine bancroftii. Next base: position 91,251,506 of record NC_091471.1, on the reverse strand, counting down.
CAGAATATTTTTGCTTGGTAATTTATATGACACTGATACTAAATGAAAGTTGGGCAAATATCAACAATAGCAGTGGCACGGAAATGTGTGGCAGTAACATGGAAGTCAGATAATTTTATAATGTTGGGTAGATGGCGTACAGAAATTCAAAATTGTAGACCATTGGAAAAGATTACTTATAATATTAGGAATCAACCTGAGAATTTTTATACGATTTGGGGACCATATATGGATTTCATTAGTGAGAGCTCATCCACATTGTCCATAACACCCGCTCCTCCCAATTAATATGTACAGGATAGAATAATATGTTAGGAATATATGAATGGTGAATGATAAATAAATTCAGGTATTTTCTCTTTTTTCTCTCTTCTTTTTCTTTGGGGGAAGGGGAGAGAGGGGATAAAAGAAATATTTATATATCATTTTTATTATATTATATTGTTATATGATGAAGAATTTATATGTACATATTGATGCAAATGAAAAATAAAAATTTCAAAATAAAACTGTGTATAGAAGGTACTCAACCTATCAGGAAGGAACATCATTATCACTGACATACAGGATTGACTTACACAGGTACTCCCCAACACATGACCGTAATTGGGACTGAAGGATCGGTCTTATCTTGAAATGGACGAAAGTCAGAATTTTGCCCACATGTGTGGACCACCAAAGTCTAAAGTAAACTTTTATATCAAATTTTTTCATCATAGATTTGACGATAACAACTTAAAGCTTCCTGAATTTGTTGATCAATCTTGGTGAATCTTTCCACATTCAAGTCCAAACTTAACTTGTTAGTGCGCGTCTCGAGGTCCCTGGGCTGGGTGCGGCCATTTTGATTCCAGTGCTCTTGCGTGAATCTTCAGTTGGCACATGTGTGGTGGGTTCACATACTGGAGTTTGGTTAGCGCATGCACAAGAATTCAATATCGTCAGGGTGCCGGGATGCCAACTAACATTTTGGCTCTGATATGGCTGGTATCCCTGTTATAGTTTATCAAATACAACATCAACTGCGTAAATTATACATTTTTCCTTATTTAAAAAAAAATTGGTCATATGTGCAGATGGATGTAAGTCGTGCAGGTCACAAGTAGGAGAGTACTTGTAGTAAGTTATGGTTTGAATACTCTGTCAAATGTACTATGTGTTTTCAGTGTCACCTGAATTCTCTGTGCGTATCCATGCTTTGCTTTCCTGATTGAACTTTCATGTATACTTGTTACAAATTCCCTTCAGAAGCAAGTCTTGAGAAGAGTCCTTGGGCTTTTAATTTTCTGTATAGTTTATAGTAAAAAGATTTTTTTTCAATAAAGGTAATTGTATGCAAGATTTGCATTGTGGTTTATTTTACAATATTTGGTGCCCAATGGGTGGTGAGATATTTGCTAATGTATATTGGATATTGCAGTCGAAATTCAATACAAAAAGGTTTGAGATCATGCAATTTGGTTTAAAGAAAGAAATATCAAGTAACTCATGTCAAATGCCACAATTTTGCAGAGTAAATAAGAATGAGACCTAAATGTGGTAATGAAATATTTGAAAATGAACATACAAACTAATTTATGATTTGAGGTTCTCAGCAACATATAGCATAAAAGCCAGAAAGTTGAACTCAACTTAAACACAGCTCTTATTCAACTGTATAGTTTTCAACCACTAGCAATGAAATAAAGACTGTAAAGAGAGCTACAATATTGATTTACAAGAAAGAGTCCAGGCAATTACATGGATGGATTGGAAAAGTTATTGCAAACTGGTTGGTAAGGGCTTTCTTATAATGACATGTCTCTTGAAGTCAATGGGGTATGCATGGTGGAAATTTTCTAAAGTGCATCTATTTCAGTGCAAGGAGAATTGTAGGAAACACAAACGAGCTTAGAGTGTGGATTGACATATCGAATTAGGACTTTGTAGCCATGAGTGAAACTTGGTTGCAGGAGGGGAAAGACAGGCAACTCAATGTTTCAGACTTTCATTGCTTTAAATGTGACAGTATGGGGGGATGAAAAGGGGAAGAGTGCCATTGCTTGTCAGGGAAAACATCACAGCTGGGCAGACCAGAGGGCTCGTCTACTGAGGCTATATGGGGAGAACTGAGGAATGAGAAAGGTATGAGCATACTCATGGGATTGTATTATAGATGTCCCAATAGTTAATAGGAATTGGAGGAGTAAACAGTAGAGAGCATGCAACATAAGCTTGTGATAGTAGGGGATTTAAATTTTCCACAAATTTAATGGGACACCCATACTGTGAAAGGGTTAGATGGCTTGGAGTTTGTGAAATGTGTTCAAGAAAGTTTTCTAACTCAATATATAAATGTACCAACTAGAGAGAGGGCTATACAGGAACACAATCCTTTATCTGGACATCTAAAATCCGGAAAGTTTCAAAATCCGGCAAGTGGGGACCAGAGGTTGGGGCAGGTGGCTGAGGGACCAGTGTTTGGGGGAGGTGGCCGGGCAGACAGGGGAGACTGTGGGGCGGCCGAGGGACCGACAGTTGGGGGAGACAGTTTGGTGGCCAAGGGACTGTGGTTGGGGGAGACAGCTGAGGGACCGCTGTTGGGGGAGGCAGCCAGGTGGCAAGGGACCAGCGGTCAGGGGAGACTTCTGGGTGGCCAAGGGACCATGGTTGGGGGGAGACAGCTGAGGGACCACGGTTGGGGGAGCCAGCCGAGGGACCGCTGTTGGGGGAGGCGGCTGAGGGACTGCGGTTGGGGGAGGCAGCCAGGGGGCAAGGGACCAGCGGTCGGGGAAGACTGCTGGGTGGCCAAGGGACCAGCAGTAAGTGGAGACATCCGAGTGGCCAAAGGACCACAGTTGGGGGAGGCGGCCGGGCAGCCGAAGGACCATGGTTGGTGGAGACAGCCGAGGGACAATGGTTGGGGGAGACAGCCAAGGGACCAGCGGTCGGAGGAGACGTCCAGGTGGCTGAGGGACTAGCGGTTGAGGGAGGCGACTGAGAGGCCGTGGTTGGGGGAGTCACCTGGGTGACTGGAAGGAGGTGGGGGTGGATACAGCAGCACAATTCGGGTGGGCTTTCCGAAATCCGGAAAAATCCAAAGGTAGGAATACACTGTCCCCAAGGGTTCCGGATAAAGGATTGTGTACAGAAGTATGTGTAGGGAACATTTTGCATCCAGTGATCATAATTCCATTAGTTTCAAGTTAATTATGCAGAAAGATAGTTCTGGGTCTCGAGTTGAGATTCTAAATTGGTGAAAGTCTAATTTTGAGGAAATGAGAAATGGTCCAGAATGCATGGATTAGGATAAGTTGTTCTTGGGTAATTTTGAGAGTACAGAATTTGTATGTTCATGTCAGAATTAAAGGCAAGGTTAACAGGCATAGGGAACCTTGGTTTTTGAGGGATATTGGGGATCTGGTTCAGAAAAAGAGAGAGGTGTATATCAGGTATAGGCAACATGGAGCGAATGAGGTACATGAGGAGTATAAAAAATGCAAGAAAATCCTCAAGAATGAAATCAGGAGGCTAAAAGACTACACGAGCTTGCTTTGGTAGACAATGTGAAGGAAAATCCTAAGGGCTTCTACAGTATATTAAGAACAAAAGGATAGGAAGTGACAAAATTGGTCCTCTCGAAGATCAGAGTGGTCGGCCTTGTATGGAGCCAGAAGAGATAAGGAAGATCTTAATTTTTTTTCATCAGTATTCACTCAGGAAACTGGCACAGAGTTGTGGGAAAGCAATCAGTGAGGTCATGGAGTTGAGACAGATTAAAGAGGAGGAAATGCTTGCTCTCTTAAAGCAAATATGGGTGGATAAATCCCTCAGGCCTGACAAGATATTCCCTTGGACCTTGAGAGAGGCCAGTGTTGCAATTGCAAGGGGTTCTGGCAGAAATATTTAAAATGTCCTCAGCCTTGGGTGTGTTGCTGGAGGATTGGTAGGTAGCTCACATTGTTCCATTATTTAAAAAAAGCTCTAAAAGTAACACTGAAAATTATAGACCAGTGAGCCTGATGTCAGTAGTAGATGAATTATTGGAAGGTGTTGTAAGAAATCAGATATGCAACTAAAAATTGATTAAGGATAGTCAGCATGGCTTTGTGTGTGGTACGTCATGTTTAACCAATCTTATAGAGTTTTTCAAGGAGGTTACCAGGAAAGTTGATAAAGGAAAGGCTGTGGATGTTGTTTACAGGGACTTTAGTAAGGCCTTTGACAAGGTCCCTCATGGGACGTTAGTCAGCAAGGTTCAGATATTAAGTGTTCATGGTTAAGTAGTAAACTGGATTTGACAATGGCTGGAAGGGAGAAGCCATTGAGTACTGGTGGATGATTGCTCCCCAGACTGGATGCCTGTGACTAATGGTGTGCCTCAGGGATCAGTGTTGCGACCATTGTTGTTTGTTATCTATATCAATGATCTGAATGATAATGTGATAAATTGGATCAGCAAGTTTGCAGATGACATTAAAATTGGAGATGCTATTGCCAGCATAGAAGGTTTTCAAAGTTTGCAGAGGGATCTGGACCAGCTAAAAAAAATGGGCTGAAAAGTGGCAGGTGGAATTTAATACAGTCAAATATGGGGTGTTGAATTTTGGAAGGACAAACCAAAAAAGGACGTACACAGTGAATAGTAGGGCACTGAGGAGTGAGGTAGGCTAGAGGGACTTGGGAATACAGATGCATAATTCCCTGAAAATGGTGTCACAGGAGGATAGGGTTGTAAAGAAAGCTTTTGGGATATTGGCCTTCATAAATTAATGTATTGAATATAGGAGCTGGGATGTTATGGTAAAGTTGTATAAGACATTGGTGAGGCCAAATTTGGGATATTGTGTACAATTTTGGCCACCTAATGACAGGAAATAAATCAATAAGATAGAAAGAGTGCAAAGAAGCCTAGGCTTCAGGAACTGATTTACAGGGAAAGGTTAAGCATGTTAGGACTTTATTCCTGGAGTGTAGAAGAATGAAGGGAGATTTGATAGAGGTATTTAAAATTATGAGGGGCATAGACAGAGTAAATGTAGGTAGACTTTTTTCCACTGAGGGTAGATGAGATACAAACCAGAGAACATGGATTAAGAGTGGAAGTGGAAACGCTTAGGGGGAACGTGAGGGAGAACTTCTTCGCACAGAGAGTAGTAGGATTGTGGATTGAGCTGGCAGCTGAGGTGGTGAATGAGGGGTCAATTTTAAAATTTAAGAAGAATTTGGGCAGGTACATGGATGGGGGAGGTATTGAGGGCTATGGTTGGGGTGCAGGTCAGTGGGACAAGAGAGAATAATACTCCAGCATGGAATAAAAGAGCAGAAGGGCCAGCTTCTGTGCTGTCATGCTCTCTAAGATTTTTAGATGTTACTTCATTGATAGCTAGATGGGCAATTTTGATGAAATGGAAATACAGCACTCCACCTAGTCATACTAAATGGTTGCAGGAGGTCATGTCCTTCCTAAATTTATAAAAAAATGAGATATAATGTTAAAGATGTAAAGGAGAATTTTTATAAGATGTGGGGCCCATTCATGGAGTATTACCATAATTTAAAGAATCAGGATGTCTGGATGCTCCTATGTATTTTAAATATGCAAACTAACCTTGATTAGTGGGTGGAGTTTGATTAATAGGGTTTTTTTTCTCGGTTTTCCTTTTTTTGAAGGGTTTGAAAATGACTTTGTTTACTATGGGTACGCACAATTTATATGATCTATGCTTAAGGTCTTATTAGAGAACTACAAATGATCTGTTTTTTTCATATATTTCATCCCATATATTGGATTAATATGTGTGTATGTCTTTTTATATTAAACTCAGAAGAAAAAGAAAAACATCTGTGGAGCAGAAAGGGAAGTTTAAGGGGAGCTTAAGCTTCAGGGTGACACGGTTAGCGTAACAGTCAGCAGAACGCTGCTACAGCACTAGCGATCAGGACCAGGGTTCGAATCCCACTCATTCTGTAAGGAATTTATGTTTTCCCCATAATGCCATGGGTTTCCCTTGTGGGCTCCAGTTTCCTCCCACCCTTTAAAATGTACCCGGTGTTGTAGGTAAATTGGTTGTAATTGGATGGCATGGGCTCGTGGGCTGAAAGGGTGTGTTACTGTGCTGTATGTCCAAATTAAATTAAGTATAAAAGGAGATGGATATGAAGGTAAAACAGATAGAAATGGAAGAGGAAAACTACATATACACTGACAAAGTATGCTACCAATTGTCCTATATCTCTTCCTAGTTGATAATATCACACCCTTTGCTTAGATAAAATCCAATAAAAAATAAACATCCAAACTAAATTTATAACAATTAAACATGCCACATTAAATAAAATATCACCTAATCACTCTTGTTGCCTGTATTCCATGTACTGGTGGCCAATGTTGTCTTTATGTCCCATTACTTCATTGACTATAATGTGACTGATTCAAGGCTTTAGACTTTTAGTGGGGAAGACAGCAGAGATGCAGCTTCTTGGCAAGAGTGGCAGTTAGCAAGACCGCTAACATTTGAAAGGGAAGAGGAGAATGCAGATAGGAGGTCATAAATACCATCATGGTAAAGGAGAATTTGCTGTAAAAAGCTTCTGCGATTCAGTTGGACTAGGTTCACAGTGAAAACACAAAATTCTACTGGCCAAGTAGTGTCCTTTATGTAGCAAAGGGAAAAATACATAACCGACGTTTCAGGCTTGAGCCCCTCATCAAGATATGGAAAAATGTCGGCAGGTGTCAGAACAAAGGTGGGAGGGGGAAGGGGGCAAAGGCAGGAAATGATAGGTGGAGAAGTGAGGGAGGGGAAAGCAGCGATCAGGGAAGGGAGGAAGAAGAACTGTAAAAACTGGAAAGGGGAGGGGTAAAAAATGAGCAGGTTAGCAAAAAGCAGAGAAGTTTATGTTAGTGCCATTTGGCTGGAGTGTGCACAGATGGAAAATAAGATGTTATTCTTCCAATTTACAGATGGTCTGGGTGGGATAGTAGATAAGGCCATGGACAGACATAAGAGCATGGGAGTGTGACTCAGAATTGAAATGGATGGCTAATGGGAGGTCTCTGTTACTGTAACGGAGGGAGTGGAGGTGTTCCGCAAAGCCCATTAACAGGCAGGCATAGCTGGGATCCATGTGACTACTTTTTTAATTTGAAGAAAGTGAGATGATGTAGCAGCGGCTACACTGCTCCTGCAATAACACACGAAACCAGACAGGTTGAGCTCAGTGAGCAGACTAGTTTATTGCAGCCTGCTGGGCTGCACTTATACTCCCAGCCGGGAGCTGGCTGAGAGCCACACTGGAGGGCGCTGACGTCACCAGGGTGTCACGTGGTCCCCAAGCGCAGGTTTCTGAGCCCCGAACTGGAAGGAAGGGAAACCCCAATGGCGCCATTTTGGCCAGCTGCCCAGCTGCGTGGCTTACAAGCGGGGCCAGTTCACCTACGTTGTGGTGAGCCGGCATACAGCACCCCACCCCACAGAACCGGCACCAATGTCCTGTTTTGCCGGGTGGCCTCGCTTCTTGGGCTGGGCAACGACCACAGACTCGGTGGGATCGAGGTGCGCTGGCTTCAGTCTGTCCATGGTAAACATCTCATGCCTGCTGCCCAAGTCCAGCATGAACATTGAGCTGGAACGCTGTATAACCCTGTATACGGTCGCTGCAGAGGTGCTGCAGTTGGGCCCCACCAAACGAAAACGAACTCCACGGAAAGCAACTCGCAAGGAATGTGAGTCAGGCGGGTGCCATGCCTGGGCAGTGGTGGGGGTTCGAAGGAGTCCAAGCATGCACTGAGATGTGAAAGTAGTACATGCGGTGACCGCTGGGGATTGTGAGGTGCATTGACGAACTCACCAGGTAGTGCCAGCAGTGCACCGTAGACCAGCTCAGCTGATGACGCCTGCAGATCTTCCTTGGGAGTGGAGCGGATGCCGAGGAGCAGTTTGTCTGTCCAGTTGGGACCGGTGAGGCGGGCCATGAGTGCCGACTTAAGGTGGCAGTCCAGGTAGGCCATGGTGTGATGTAGCTGTTTCCCCAACCTGTTGGCGAGCTGTACCCAGAGCACAGATGTAAACTGGGCACCCCGATTGTTGGTGAGGTGAGCTGGGACGTCGAATCGAGTGACCCAACCATGCAACAGGGCTCGGGAGCAGGAGTTGGTGGAGGCGACTGGCATCAGGATAGCTTCGGGCCAGCAAGTGGTGCGGTTCACCACCATAAACAGATAACGGTTGCCCCGAGAAACGGGTAAGGGCCCAACGATGTCCACGTGAATGTGGCTGAACCGTTCCCGGATGTTCCCAAACACCTGTTCGGGTGCCCTGGTGTGCCTGTGCACCTTGGACGTCAGGCAATGGGTGCATGTTCTGGCCCAGCCTGCGATCTGCTTCCGCAGCCCATGCCATACGAACCGTTCTGCCACCATCCGGACCATGGACCTGATGGACAGATGTGAAAGGTTGTGGATGTGACTGAAGACATGTCTGCGCCACTGCTGCGGAACCACTGGCCTCAGGGTGCCCAAGGTGATATCGCACAGGGTGGTGCCTTCGCCGCTCGGAGTCGGGAGGTCTCGGAACCTCAGGCCGGTGATGACAGTTTTGAAGGCCCTCATCTCCCCATCAGCTTCCTGGTCCCGGGCGAGCTAGTCAAAGTCGAGGCCGGGAATCAGCACGCAGATGGCCGGTCGCGAGACTGCATCGGCACCCACATTGTCCTTCCCCGCCTTGTGCAGAATGTCGGTGGTAAATTCCTACACGAAGGAGAGGTGACGGTGCTGGCGGGCTGACCAGGGATCCTTTGCCATCACTAGTGCCTGGGTGAGGGGTTTGTGGTTGGTAAAGATGGTAAAAGTTCTCCTCTCCAAAAAATAGCGGAAATGCTGCACCACCAGGTATATGCCCAGTAACTCGCGGTCGAAGGCACTATACTTACCTTCCACCGAGCAGAGCAAGCGGCTGAAGAATGCCAGCAGCTTCCAATGTCCATTCACCTGCTGCTCCAGGATGGCACCGATGGCTGTGGCAGAGGCAGCAACAGAGAATGCCATATGCAGGTCAGTGTGTGGGTGGGCGAGCATGGCGGACTTCGCAAGGGCGTCCTTGGTGGCCTCGAATGCGGTGCAGGCTTCTGGGTTCCAAGCGAGCATCTTGTGCTTGGCTGTGATGAGGGTGAACAGCAGCTACATGATGGATGCAGCTCCCAGGATGAAGCGGTTGTAAAAGTTGACCATACCCATGAACTCCTGCAGCCCCTTGAGGCTGTTTGGATGTGAGAACTCCCTGATGGTGGCAACCTTTGCAGCGGCGGACATGCCTTCTTTGGCCATGATGTTATAGGCCAGGAACTGCATGGACTTTTTTTCAAACTGGCACTTAGCCGGGTTGATGGTAAAGCCGAAGTCAGCCAGCCGGGAGAAAAGGGCATGTAGGTGGGCCTTGTGTTGCGCCCTGTCCTTGCTGGCGACAAGGATATCATTAAAATAAATAAAGATGAAATCCAAGTCCCTGCCCACAGAGTCCATGAGGTGCTGGAAGGTCTGAGCGGCGTTCTTGAGCCTGAACGGCATGCGCAGAAATTCGAACAGGCCAAAGGGGGTGATGATGGCCGTCTTGGGTATATCCTCAGTGTGCACCAGGATCTGGTGATATCCGCCCTCCAAGTCAACCTTGGAGAAGACCTTCGCATCGTGCAGGTTGGCTGTAAAGTCCTGGATGTGAGGGATGGGGTAATGGTCAGGAGCGGTTGCCTTGTTGAGCCATTGATATTCTCCACAGGGACGCCAGCCCCACGGAGGCTTTCGGGACCAGGTGGAGTGGCGAGGCTCACGGGCTGTCAGACTGCTGAATGATCCCCAGCTCCAACAGGTGCGAAAACTCTCCTTCGCTACCTGGAGCTTGTCAGCCAGGACCCGATGTGCCTTGGCGTGAACCGGCAGGCCCTGGGTGGGGATGTGGTGGAACACACAGTAGCGCAGTGAGGCAGTGGAGGACTGTGGCTTGAGGAGTATCAGAAACTCATCCAGGATCTGCTGGAACTCGTCTCTGGTCATACTGATCGTGGCTATCTGCAGTTGCTCCGAGCAGGAGGTGTCGAGGTGAACGGCCTGGAAGGAATAGGTGTCCACCAGGTGCCTACCTCGAATGTCCACCAGAACACCATGTGCAAGGAGGAAGTCTGCACCCAGGACGGCAGTCAGGAGGGAAGAGTCGGTGAACCTCCACGCGAAATTCTATTGGCCGATCTGGAAGTGGACTGTCTTGTCTCCATATGTGCAGATTGCTATTGTGTTGGCCGCACAGAGGTGAGGTCCACAAGGTCGGTTCCTGGATTCGATGGCTGTGGCCGGTATGATGCTGATCTGGGCTCCAGTGTCAATGAGGAACCTCCAGCCACTGACTGAGTCCCGCTGGTAGAGAAGGCTGCGTCCTTGGCCAGCCGCTGCAGCTATTAACAGCGGCCAGCCTGGTCATTTCCATGGAACGAGCAGGGCTGATGACACTTCCGAGCCTTGGCTCCCCAGCACTGGTGGTAGAGCAGGCCTAAAGCGAATGCTGTGGCCTTGGTTTAGCTCTTGGGGACGCCTGCAGGGGCTGGGTGCTCTACTGCAGCACTAGGTGCGGGCTTGGCGTGGTCGTGCCCGTGCCCATGCTTCGTGTCCTGCTGGACCACTAAGCCTTCCGGGGATCATGTGAGCCACAGCTCCTGGGCCTTCTGGGTGACCTTGCTCAGGTCACTGAAATTCTCCTGAATGAGCAGCGGGCAGATGTCTCCGGGCATATGTTCGAGGAAGATGCGCTCAAAAAGTGGGCAGTTGGTGTACTCACTTATGAGCGTGAGCATCTCGTCCATCAGTTCCATCGGGGACCAGTCCCCCAGGGCATCGAGGTGTAGCACCCGAGCGGCACGATGGTGTCTGGATAGTCTGAGGGACCCAGTAAGCACTTGCTTGATGGTCTCGTACTTGTTCTCAGCGGGTGGGTGCTGAACAAGGTGTAGCACACATCTGGCGGTGACCTGGTCCAAGGAAGCGACTACAAGGTAGAATTTGGTCGTGTTGGACAAAATCTGGCGGAGGTGAAACTGGGCCTCCGCGTGGCCAAACCAGGTCTCCGGCTCCTGAACCCAGAATTCAGAGAGTTTCACAGCTATAGCTCTGATCCCAGGCTCGCTCATAATGCATTCAAAGACGTTTGAACCAGTCGGGGTCACCAATTGTAGCGGCGGCTACACTGCTCCTGCAATAACACACGCAAACAGACGGGTTGAGCTCAGTGAGCAGACTAGTTAACTGCAGGCTGCTGGGCTGCACTTATACTCAAAGCCCTGACCTGGCTGAGAACCACGCTGGAGGGTGCTGACGTCACCCGGTCATCATGTGATCCCCAAGCGTGGGTTTCTGAGCCCCGAGCTGGAAGGAAGGGGAACCCCCAACGGCGCCATTTTGGCCAGCTGCCCTGCCGCGTGGCTTACAAGCAGGGCCGGTTCACCTGCCTTGTGGTGAGCCGCCACAATGACTTATTTAAAGTTCTGCCAGGCAGAGGAGGGTCAGGTCTTTGGTCCAGAAAGAAGCAAAGTGCTTTCAGACCTTCTGTATGTTCCTGAAACATTGGTTATGTGTCTCTCTCTTTGCTACATAAAGGACACTGTTTGACGAGTTGAGTTTCTCTGGCATTTTGTGCTTTTACTTTTGTGCTTTTACTTCAACCACGGTGTCTTCAGATTTTCATGATTTACTAAGGATTGCAATGAAGCTTGTTTACTAAAGGCCATGACTGTTTAGTCAGATTGATGTTAATTTTTGATTCTGCTGTTGCTGTGTCTGGTATTCTCTCCTTGTTAAATCTGAGCATATTTGTATAGCAATTTTTCTTGGACAGGAAAGAGATGAACAAAACTCCATAAATAAAATTCGTTTAGCATTACTAAAAGCTGTTGGTTCTGAGAGAGAAGGGCATTAACAATGTTAATGAGTTTCTATTCATACACGAGAACAATGTGCAAATGCACTGAAATTCGGACACGCTATAGCAAATGAGAATACATAAGACTTGTGTATGGCAATAAACTTATTATCAGAATAAGATCATAAGACATAGGAGAAGAATTAGGCAAATTTGGCCAATCAAGTCTGCTCTAGCTTTCAAATCACGGCTGATGTATTTTTTTCCTCTCAACACTATTCTCCAACCTTCTCCCCATAAATTTTGACAGCCTTGCTAATTTAAAAAAAACTATCTCTCTTTTTCAATCTGTTCATTGAGTTATATCGAACATATAAACAAGAGGAGACTTACATTGCGTTCATGTATTTACAAGTGTGTAAGAAAAAAGAGCATATTAGTATTTTGCAAATATGCATTAACCATAAATTTCTTCTCTTCTTGTAAACCAAAAGAATAAAGAGAGATTTTTTTTAAATTACAAAATCCCCTCTAACTAATCAAAAAAAAGAAAGAGAGACTAGACAGTCCATTCTGAGCGTAAAGTAGGAAAACAAATTTACCAGAAGGAACCAGGAGAGAATCCTGTATAAAATTATGATTCTGATACTATATGGAAATATTAAATAAACAGGAGCCAAACTTCTTCAAATTTAAATGATGTATCAAATTTCTGACTCCTAGTGTTCTCCAAACTTAAACATGACCTGACAGCAGAGAGCGATTGAAGTAGAGTGGGCGGGTTAGGATCCTTCCATTTAAATAATGTTAAAAAGGCCATTATGTGCTGTGCGAAGGCAGGCATACAGCCAATCTCCACTGGTATGATTCCAAAAATAGCTGTTAATCGATTTGGATGTAATTCTAATCCTAGAACTTTTGTTAGGGTTTCAAAGACACCTTTCCAGAAATTATCTAGTTTTGAACATGACTAGAACATATCAGTTAAAGTGGTTACCTCAACTTTGCACCTATCACAAGTAGGGCTTACATTGGGAAAGATATGGGCCAACATATCTTCAGATATATGTGCCAGCTTGAACTGAATCAAGGAATGAAGGGCACAAATTGATGAAGTATTTGCTAGTCAAAAAATATGATCCCATTGTTTGTCCAGAAGCAATTCTTGGAATTCCAATTGCCAAGCACCTTTAATGTTATCATTGGGTATTGGTCACAAGTTAAATAATATATTGTAGCTATTAACACTTTTTGAAATAGATACACTTGATAAAAGGTGTCTATCACAATAGATGGTTAAGCAGAAGGATAGTTTGGAAGTAAAGTACGCAGAAAGTTTCTAATTTCCAAATACCTAAAAAATTGTGCTTTACCCTAATCATATTTGTCTGCTAACTGATTGAAATATATTAAACAGACTGTTGCAAATAGGTCTGAAATGGTTATTACTCTTTAGTTTTTCATGTTGAAAACATCTGATCAATCTATGATGCTTTAAAAAAGAAATTATGATGTATTTTACTAGATAAAACAAAATTATTAAATGCAAAATAAGTTATGAAACTGGAACCAAATCCTTATTGTATGTGTAAGAACTGGGTTAAGATCTAATATGCTAATTTTGGATAACGCAAAGGGTAGAGGAGCTCCTAGCAATGAGGCCAACAAGAACCCTCTAACTGAATTCCTTTCCAAATCTACCCATAAAAAGCCATTCATATAATTCTGAATAATACATCTAAAAGGTATATATTGGATATCAATAGCCCAATAATACAATCTAAAATTAGGGAGAACAATTCCTCTGTCTTTCATTTGTTTCTGTAATAAAGGTTTGCTCAATCTAGGATTTTTATTATTCCAAATGTAATATTTTGTTAAAAAATATTTTAGGGATTAAAGAAGGAAGTGCTTGAAAAGTATATATAAACCTTGGTAAAGTTATTACTTTGGTAAAGTAATTGCATTAATATGACCAACTAATGATGGCGCCATTGGAAACCATCTGGAAAACATTTGTTTCATAAATTCTATCAGGGGAGATAATTATATTTATGCAGATCGTTAAATTTTTTTGTAATTTTAATACCCAAATAAGTAATTGGTTCTTAACAACTTTAAAGGGTATTTGATTGTATAAACAGTCCAGATTATTAATACAAAAAAGTTCACTCTTATAAAGATTTAATTTGTATCCTGAAAAAAAGCATAAAAAGAATAGATTTCTTAGGTTCAGAAATATAAGCTAATAAATTGTCCATATATAATGAAACCTTATCATCCCTCTTGATACCTTGAATGTCATAGGAGTCTCAAAGGGCAAAAACTAAAGGCCCCAGATTTAAACTAAATAGCAAAGGACTAAGAGTGCAGCCCTGCCGAGAGCCCCTAAACAGCCTAAACTAAGACTTTTGATTATTAGTAATAACCGCAGCTATTGGAACTTGATAAATAATTGTAATCTAAGAAATAAATCTTGGACCAAAATTATATTGTTTTAAGATCTCAAATGTGTAGGGCCATTCCACTCAGTTGAATGCTTTTTCAGCATCAAGGGAAAAAAGACATTCAGGTTTTGTAAGATAGAGAGGAGTAAATAACATTTAAATATTAAAATGAGAAATCATATTCTTGATGAATCAATTTTGATCCTTAGATATAACTAAAAACATTCTCAAGTTTGTTGGCTAAAACTTTAGAATCTACATTTAATAATTGTATCAGATCGTAGGAGGCACAATCAGTTCAGACTATCTTTTTTTTTAGGAATTCAGGCCACATAAAATGTTTAAGCAAAGTCCCAGAGGATATAGAGTCAATGAAAACTTTACATAAGTGAAAGTATAGAGTATCATTGAGAAGGCTTTAAACTGGTGCCTTACCTGACTGAAGGGAAGATATTGGTTTTTTTGGTTGACACATAGTACCCATAGTTGATTATTATGCATATGATGCCATCGCATTGTCAGATCGTGTGCCTTTGAAATTAGTAATGAAGTTCCCCACCATTATATCCAACTCCTCACAGTGGAGATTTAATCCTACATTGTTGCAGGATCTGGAGTCTGTAAATTTCATTAACGAACAAATCTCACATTTTTTTAAATTATATGTTACAGAGGGAATATCAAGTTTGATTATATGGGGCATGGTTAAATCTTTTCTTAGGGGACAAGTAATTTCATACTCCGCAGGTTTGAGAAAGAAATCCAAAGCAGAACTTGCGTTGTTAACAAACAGAATTAAAGAAATAGATAATGTTTATTCAGTGACTCCTAATGGGGATCTTTACAAAAAAAGGATAGAACTCTAAATGCAACATGACCTACCCTATTGAGAGTCACCTTCTTAAATCTAAGCATCAGTTTTACATACACGGAGATTAATTGTTGACTGGTCAACTAAAAAGCAAATATGGTTAGAAGACAAATTTTGAAAATATGTAAAGTTAATGGAAACATAACTTTAGATTATCAAGAAATTAATAAAACATTTTTAGGTTTTTAATCTAACTTATATAAATCTGACTTCCCAGATAACAATACTGCTATGGATCAATTTTTACAAAAATTGAACTTGCCAAAAATCTGTATTCAAGATATGAATTTGTTGGATGCACCTAAAAAAAAACTGTCAGACTCCACTTTAAATGCACATAATTAATTAGCTACCTCAACTATCTGTAGTCACAAGTTTTACAGATTTGCCACCCCTCACTGAAAAAAATTTCTTGTGGCTTGAGCTCTTCTCTCTCAGAACCAACATCTTTTATTAATGCTAAGGAACAAACTGAAAATTATTGATGGAGTTCGGTTCAACTCCCCTCTGTCCAAGACAAACAGCTACACAATTCGCTGCCAAACAAATTGTGCCCAGATTTAACAAGAAGAGCATGGCAGGAACAACAACAGCAGTATCTAAAATAAACAGACCACTATTGATGAAAATCTCACTAGAAACAAATGTTAGATGTTACGGTTCCATTGATTCCATTTGAGTAAGCTGGCTATTAGAGAGGCAGCACTTCATACTCTTCTCCTAAAAGTCCATCTTGATTAACAGTGATCAATAATGCATTAAAATATGCAAAATTCATACAGTAATGTTCCTGCTTCTGTTTGGGAATGCAAAGAGAACGTTTTTGCCCACATTTTAGATACTGTACATACAACAGAACTCATCATTAAGCTGTGCAAAAGTAGAAAGATTATAGTTAATTAATTTATCACTTCATAAAATTTACTCAATTTACTGACTTAAAAATATAATGGTAAGGCAGTTGTTAGGAAAAATACCCAAAACAAAATTATAATCTTTGATATATAGTTTTGAACATTAGAAAAATAATATATATATTAAAAAAATGCCACAATGAAATATATTTTTCAGATTTCCAAAATGACTAGTTGACAAGCAAAATACTTAGCATGTGAACAATTTAGATAAGAGGAATGGAGTCAAATGTTCCACTCCAATCTATCCTCCACATTATACAAAATGCATAGGGGAAGCTTGGTTCATGAATTATATTTTAAATAGAAGCAATCAGTTACAGACAGACTTATTTGCAAAGTGACATAGAATGTAGACAGCAAATACTACACTCTTGGATAATAGAGATAATAGGTAGACCTCCCAGTTTTACATGATTTCTAGCCGCAAAGATGGAAAAAAACAGATACCGGTAATGAGGTCATATACAAGGTATGGAGCTGAAAATGAGTTTATGTAATTTCTCCAACTAGTGCAATCTAAATAACTGACATACATGATCTTCAAGAAAATAACCATTACAAACTTTCATCTTTGAATTTCGTATTCTCTATGTTACCTTTGCACTTTGCTGCAATATGCATCCTCATTTGAGAACTTCTGAGAGACAAATGCTGATGGACATTGTGGTTTTTATTAAATATGTCCCTTGATGAGGTATTCCCATCCCTGCGATGGAGCGTACATTTCAGTTTATTTGTCATAAAGTACCCAGTACTGAGAGGAGGGTTCATCTGTGAACAGACTAACAAATTATCACTAATATTCATGTAGTTGTGTGAAGATAACAATTTATAGAGTACAGGATCAAATAGTAATAAGCAGGGGGAGCGGGTAGAATTGTTATGGGGTTCATTAACGAACCTGATGGTTGCAGAGAATAAACTGTCTTTAAGCTTGTTAGAGCATTTTCCACTCAATGAGTATTTTGCTACTCAGTCTCTGAAAGTTTTCTGATCCTATTGGAGGTTTGGATCTGGAGCTCGGGTTAAGGGATTGAACAAGATTGACTGACACGAATTGCCTAGGATCAGGAAACACTAGGGAAAATAAGATCTGGATTTTCAAACTGGAGGATCGTACTAATAACTTATTGAGCAGTTTTAACTTACTGAAGGAAGCATGGCAGATTGCAGTAAACTGCTGAGTGGATCACTGGAGATATATGGGAGGCTGTCAGATGTGTTGTGGGAGAGGACCGAAGTACTGCAAGTGAGGGGTATCAAGGTTAGACTGAGAGTTAATCCACTCACACCTATGGTCTAAGAGATATTACTCGCAAATGTCAGATCTTTGAAGAAGAAAATGGATTACCTAAGGTTGCATCTGAACCAAAAAGAACTCCAAGGCTGCTGTGCTCTGGTGATAACACAAATGCATCTTCAGGATTCCATTCCAGATTCAATGATCCAGCTAAATGACCTTATCTCCTTCAGTGCAGACAGAGATGCTGGTGCTCCTGCCAAGACTTGAGGAGAGGTGCTGTGCATTTACATGAATGAGAACTGGTACACAAATGAATCTGTTGTAAAGACTTTTGCTGAGCAGAGATAGAGTATCTAATAGTGACATGCACATCTTCCAACCTGTCCAGGGAATTCACGGCCACAGTGATTGCCAGAGTTTATATCTAACCTTTGGCAAATGAAGGTGAAGCAAAGAAGGAGCTTTATAGTGCCATCCATGAAGCCCAGTGTCTCACCCTGATGGTTGCATGATTGTAGCTGGTGACTTCAAACATGCCAACCTGAAATCTGTTCTACTGTAGCGGCCCACTAGCCAGGAGGCAACCCAATACAAAAGATGGTGGATGACTGTGACGATCTCACAAAGCCCACACAGGTTAATGGCCTTTCTTCCCAGCCAACAGTTCGCATGGCAGGAAACAATGAACATTGGCGGGAACACCGACCAATCAGCGGCCAGCATGCCGGTGACGTCACTTCGGCCAAAAACGGCGGGAAAACTGGGCCCAGTGGCAGGAAGCTGGGGCTACATAAGCAAGGGCAGGAAGAGCAGTAAAGGCAGTCTTGGCTACAGTCACATCGAGTATATGTCATTCTTCTGCTTTTTGCTATAGTGCTTGCTACATTGGTGACCCCATCCAGTTCAAACGGCATTTGGACCGGAAGATGACTGATCAATTTCCTTGAAGCTGCCAATGACCTGGACATTGCAGCCACTGGTGTGATTCGAAGAGGCTGAAGCACATTTCCAGCTCCGACAGATCTCCTTTGCCAATGCTACGAAGGACAACAATGTGGTGAGCTCACTCGACCAGGACACAGCAGCAAAGGTTTTTGATTTCCTGCGGCAGCCTCCAGAAGAGGGAAAATACAATACCCTCAAAGAGCTTATTACCTGCACTTTCAGGCTCTCATGGCGCTAGCACACTACTTGACTACTGCACATGAATAGCCTAGGGATAGGGCCCCACCTGTCCTCTCATGAGCAACATGGTGGTTTTGGCTAAGGGGCAGATTTTTCTGGAACAGCTGTTCAAGGATTTTAGTGACTCCAGGAAAGTCGTAGCCTGGGCAGACGTGCTCTGGAGAGCAAAAAGGAATGGCAGTGCCATGGTGGCAGTGAAAGAATGGCAGTGCCATGGTGGCAAAAAGGAATGGCAGTGCCAGGTCGCTAGGACCTGCATGTATCAAATGATAAGGATGCAATAATCGACGGATACGCCCCCATTGACAAGTACTGTTTATATCATCAGAAATTGGGTGCGGAGGCTTGCCAATGCCAGCCTCCTGCACGTTTCAGGGAAATTATGTAGCCAGCCGTCGCTAATGGCTATGACAGTTAGCAAATGAGACAGCCTCCTCCAGGTTTGGGACTCCCTCTCAGGACAGCATTTCCTGGTCTGGCCTGGCCCAGAGGGCAGTGAAAAGTAGCAGTATAAGGACCTACGCACCAGCACCATCCCACTCTGCTTTGCCAATAGCCACTACACATGGATTTTCACACTGGTCACAGTAGCACAGCCGCTCCTGGGAGCAGACTTCCTCTGGGCCCACTGTCTGCTGGTGGTCCTCAAAGGGTGCAGTTGCTGGACGTCAAGACCTTCCAGACTTTGTCCCTGGGTGAAGCTCAGTTACCACACCCCTACCTCAACTCTATCACAGTGTCTAATAACAAATTCACATACATGCTGGCAGAGTTCCCTTCCATCATGGCACCACAGTTTACCTCAGCCATGTCCAAACATGGAGTACAGCACCACATCCTGACAGAGGGGTCCCCGTTCCATGCCAGGGTGTGCCGCCTTCCTCCTGAGAAACTCAACCTCATGAAAGAGGAGTTTTAAAAGATGGAGGAGCTGGGGATCATGCAGCGGTTGACAGTCTGTGGGGTTCCCCCCGCTGCACATGGTACCAAAGGCAGCAATGGGATGGAGGCCATGTGAAGACGACTGCTGGCTCAGTGAAGCCATCACACTCGACAGGCATCCTGTGCCCCACACACAGGACTTTACTGTTAACATAGGGGACACAGATATTTTTGAAGATTGACCTCTTTCAGGGCTATCAACAGATCCCAGTCCATCCTGAGGACATCTCTAAAACGGCTATCAACACCCACTTTGGGCTTTATAAGTTCCTAAGAATGTGTTTTGAGCTCATAAATACAGCTCAGACCTTCCAGAGCCTGATAGACATGGTTGGCTAGGACCTAAGGTTTGTGTTCATTTATCTGGATGACATCCTGACAGCCAGCTGCAATCGCAAGGAAGACAATTGTGTACTTGTCCAAGAGACTTTGGCCTAACAATCAATCCAACCAAATGTCAGTTTGGCTAGAGACAATAGACTTCCTGAGCCATAGCATTAACAAACATGGGGTGACACTCCAGCCAAGAAAGGTAGAGGCCGTCATGCACTTCGGCAAACCCCACATGCTGAAGGGCCTTCAGGAATTCATCGGTATGATCAATTTTTACCACAGGTACAAAATAGGATTGGAGTGGTATGGAGGTCTATGGGTGCAGTAAGTGGGACTAGGCAAAAAAAAAATGGTTTGGCACAGACTACAAGGGCCGTACGAGCCTGTTTCTGTGCTGTAATGTTCTATAGATCTATAAGGCAGTGGGCCCAGACAACATAACCCAATTGGATATTGAAGGACTGTGCTGACCAACTGATGGAGATTCTTATAGAGATCTTCACTATGTTATTGCTGCAGACCATTGACCCCTTTGGTTCATGGCAGCCACCATCAGCCCAGTACTAAAGAGGTTGACAGTAACAGGCCTCAATGACTACCATCTAGCGGCACTGACCTCCACCATTATGAAATGCTTTGTGTATCTGATGATGGAACACATGAAAGTGCACCTCCCAGAGACATAAGATCTATTTCTAGTCACCTGCAGACAGAAATATTCTGCTGATGATCCTATAGCCTTGAGCCTCTACTCTGTCCTGGAGCATGAGGCCTCATATGCCAGGCTGCTGTTCATTGACTTCAATTCGCTGTATAATATGATCATTCACCAGAGGCTGGTGGAGATGCTGTCCTCACTGAGATTCAACACCCCTCTCTGTAAGTTGATTCTGTACTTCCTATTACAAAGACTGTGTGTTGTTATGTGTGTAAATAAGAACTACATTGGCCAGCATGCAATGCACGTGGTTGGGCAGAAACTGGAAGTGGTATATGACCAGGGTTGTTGCTAGAATTCAGTTGAAGCAGCTCAATGAAAATAAAGTCGGTTAAGTGTTAAACCCACATTAAGATATTCTTCTTGGAAGAACAGGCATAACATGGTGTCAGGTGTTTGAGTGAGTAAGAGAAGACAATAGTTTGTAAGCATTGATAAATTAAGTCTTCCCAGACTGATGGAGTTTACCAGTAATCTAGCTGACATTTGGAAACACTTCAAATAGCAATTCATCATTTATTTAGAAGTTGGTGGAATGGGGGAGACAGATGGAAAGCTTGGACATCGATAAGAGTTTTGAAATTGATGAAACAACTTTCATGTTGGACACTGATGAGAAAATTTGAGGAGTATTTTGTTCCAAGGAAAAATGTCACATTTGAGACATTCAAGTTTTTCTCCAGTGACCAGAAACAAGGTATGAACTTTGACAAATATTTAGCCGAGCTTCATGCATTGAGTAAGTCCTGTGAATTGGGAGATTTGGAAAACTCACTCATTAAAGAAGAGTTTGCAGAATCCCAGATAATGGGCTTAAAGAAAGACTGTTTTGTGAAAAAGATTTGACTCTGGAAAAGGCTATGAATATGTGTAGGGCAGCAGAGATCACACAAGCACAAGTTAAGGAGCTGTATAGGGTAGACACAACAGTGCATGCAGTGAAAACAGATAAGCAGGGCACCAGGAGTTTCGCAAAATGTTAAGTTCAAACAGCAAATGCAGCAGGTGCAGAGGTAGACATTGCAAAGATGTGTACTGCTGTGAAAGTCCTGCTGTGAATGTGGGAAGAAGAATCATTTTGCAATGTGCTGCATGTCAGGGGATACCAAGAGAAAGGTGCACACAGTGATTGAAGAAGTGGAGGAATTCTTTTTGGATTCACAGACTACTGCTGGCAAAAGAGAATGGATTGTTCCAGTAACTGTAAATGAGACAGTAATTCCATTTAAGCTTGACACTGTAGTCCAGGTGAATATTGTTGATTACAAGACTACTATCATAAAGAGCAAAACTTATCCTTTGAAATTAAAAGTGACGGGCTATACTGGACAGAACATTCCAGTATAAAGGGGGCTGTATGGTGACCTCAAACACAAAGGGTGTCATCTAAAGTCACAGCTACTGATTGTAGAGAGGAGAGTACAACCAATATTAGGTCTGTGGGCATGTGAAGAGCTCGCCCTTGTGAAAAGAGTTTTTGTAGTGGCTTCACAGACCGAAGATAAGCACACAGCACTCATGGAAGAGAGGATGACTACAATGGAGAAGTGATACCTTAATGTACAGAGAGAATCAACCTCATGACATGACATGAATGACAAACTGGAAAATGAGTTGGCAAATAAGGATGCCATCTTACGCCAGCTAGAAGACAAAAGTACACAGTTACAGGAATGTCAGGAACTGGCTGAACAGAAACTGCAACAAACAATGAAGCGACCAGAAATGTTATTAGAAGTAGAAGCTGAACGTGCCCACCAAATTGCAGCTCTGACAATGGCTGAAGAGAGGCATGGCAGCATAGAAGAATAGAATAAGTGACTGTCAGACACTGTGGACAGAATGTTGACAGAGTGTAATGAGCGACTTCAGCTGCATCTTAAAGAAAGATTGGTTGTATTAAGCATGCTAGCCACCTGTTTCAAATGGCCCTCAATCATTCCTGAGCTCAATAAGAGTGTGGTAACCTGCCAAAAAGATCACTGAACAGTGCCAGTCATAGCCATGGTGAGAAAGTGCTTTGAGAGGCTGTCGTTGAAGCTCAGCAGTTCCTGTCTGAGCGGCAACATGGATTCATTCCAATTGCCTACTGCAGCAACATGTCCACATTATATGCTTCCTCACTGGCTCGACACAAAACCCTGGAACATCTGGACACTGAAGAGGTATACATCAGAATACTCTTTAGTGACTACAGTTTAGCATTCCACACCATCATCCTTTCAACACTGATGAGCAAATCCAAGACCTGGGCCTCAATAACCCACTGTGCGATTGGATCCTTGGATTTCTTCACGTCAAAATGACAGTCAGTGTGGATTGGTAAGAATATCTCCTCCAAAATCTCCATCAGTACCAGAGCATCACAAGGCTGCGTTCTTAGCCCCCTGCTCTACTTGCTTTAAACCCATGACTGTGTGGCTCAGTACGGCAACAACACCATGATGATACTAGGGTAGTATAAAAAGGGGCAATGAGTCAGCGCAGAGGAGGGAAAGTGAAAACTTTCTTGAATCTTGTACTAACAACACCCTCACACTGAATGTTATCAAACCAACAAGCTTATTGTGGAGAGGAGGGGAATTTAAATTCATGGGAGTCATTATTTCAGAGGACTTTTGCAGGACCCAGCACACAAATGTCAAGTGAAGAAAGCATGTAAGCACCTCTACTTCCACAGGAGTTTGCAGAGGTTTGGTATGATGTTGGAACCCTTGAAACCTTGGGAAACCTCCACAGATGTGCAGTGGAAAGTGTGTTGACCAGCTGCATCACGGCCTGGTATGGGGGCATCAATACTTCTGAGAAGAAAGCCTGCAAAAGGTAACAGACACAGCCCAGCACATCTCAGGCAGCAGCAATTATCAACGATCCGCATCAGCCAGAACATGCTCTAATCTCGGTGCTGCCAGCAGGAAAGAGGTGTAGGTGCTAGAAGACTCATACCACCAGATTTAAGAACAGTTGTTACCCTTGTACCATCAAACGTCTCAACAACAAACTCAGCTACATGTTAAATACTCCTAGTGTGCAAATTATTTATTATTGAACACTTGTCTGTATTGCATAGTGTGTTTGAGCCTGCTGCCAGTTGCTAGTGATGTTATACAGGGATTGGTGTTGGGACTGCTTCTTGTTACGTTGTATATTAATGATTTGGATTATGTAATGAACAGCTTTGTGGCCACATTTGGTGGAGGAGCAGGTAGTTTAGAGAAAGCTCAAAGGCTGCAGACAGGTCAGGAGAGTTGACAGATAAGTGGAAAATGAAATGCAGTGTGGGAAAGGGTACAGTCATGCACTTTGTTAGAAAAATTATACGGGTAGAAAATTGAAAATACACAGAAGCAAAGGGACCTAGGAGTTCCGACACAGGAAAGCCTGAAGGAAAACTTGCATGTTAAGATGGCAGTGAAGAAGGCAAATGCAATGCTGGCATTCATTTCAAGAGGAACAGAATATAAGAGCAGGGATGTGAAACTTTATAAGGCACTGCTGTGACCTCACGGAGTATTATGAGCAGTTTTCAGCCCTTCATTTAAGAAGAGATGTGCTGCACTTCGAGAAGGTTAAAAGGAAGTTCACTGGGGCGATTCTGGGAGTGAACGGGTTATCATATGAGGAGGATTTGGCAGTTCTTGGTTAGAATTTAGGAGAATGAGGGAGGACTCATTGAAACATTTCAAATGTTGAAAGATGTGAACAGAGTAGATATAGAAAGCTTCCTTCGCATAGTGGGAGAGTCTAGGACAAAAGGGCAGAACATCAGGATTGAAGGGCATCTGCTTAGATCAAAAGTACTTAGGACTTCCTTCAGCTAGAGGGTGGTAAAGTTACAGAATTTGTTGTAGTTGTGGAGGCCAGGACTTTTGATGTATGCTAGACATAGATTGATAGGTTCTTGATTAGCCAGAGCATCAAAAAATATGGGGAGTATGGTAGAGAGTAGAGCTGATAAAATGATGGGGCAGATTTGATGGGCTGAATAGCCTATTTCTGCTCCTATGTCTATCTCTATCTTTTCTTGAGTACAGTTAATTTTTGCACTACCAATAAATAGAAATTCTGCCTGACCCACAGGCAAAAGAAACTCAGTGTTATATGTGTTCTCATGTATTTATTCTGGCAATAAATCTGAACTTTGAAAAAATATATATTGTATAAAGTATCTTCACGTTCATGAGGTATCATAGCTGCATCAACTGGGTTGAATACAGAGATCACCTGACCTTTTGGAACAACTGTCTTGCATGCACATTCTCAATTGAACTTGCCAAATCATTTACAAGTTACTATTTATCTAATGATCTGGTCTTCTAATATTCGTTTGAATTATTATACATCCTGTGAGTAAAATCTTTTGACAAGGCTACCAGGTTTAACCATTCTATAAGTTTAGAATTTCCTTGATTCACATCAGTTGATAGGGTAACATTATAAAGTTACTGTTTTCATTTGTAATGAATGACATCTAGAATTTACAGTTGATTTTACCACCAGTAAAAATAAATATTATGAATGCTACAGCTATCTGCAGCTGTCAGCAGTGAGCCTATTACTTACAGGCGGGAGTGAATGTCTGGTACAGCAAAAGTGCATTGATTTGGTGGCAAGAATATTTTTAAACACATGCCAACTTTGAGAGCATACGCCATGACTGGTTAGAAGCTATAAAATTACTTGTCTTGTGAAATACTGAACTGATGTGTGGTTGTTCTTTTGAGACAGAGGAACTGATGTGCTTTGACTTGCTCCATAATGTGAGTTCATATTTTCTAAGTGTCCCAATTATGATTGAAGGTGGCACACATCTCACCCAATCATGACAGGAATAAGAGCATTAGACCAGTACTGAAAAAACATGTGCATCAACTGATAATATCATTCAATTTTTAAGCTTAAAAGTTGGGTAGAAGCAGATTACCTATGAGTACAAGAAGTTATTGATGCACCATCAACAACTCCAAAAGACTGAAGCTGAACAAACTGATAGGCTTTTATTAGATTTAGAACAAAAGTACATCCATGCTGCTCGACTGTTCTGCACTGGGCTGGGAGCTGTGGAACATTCTGGAGCCTGGGGGAGGACCCACAGGCACAGTCGGTCAATGGAACAAACATATGCATACAGTAATTTACCACATTCACCCCTTGTTTTTTTTTAAGAGTCCACCAGGGTGAAGTGGTGATGATACAGTTACAAATTATGTCTAGCAGGTGGTCTGGTTTATTCCTGTGACCGTCGTAATTTGGACTGAGGTTGCAGCACAGTGGCGGGGACCTGGGCAGTCTGGGGTACTTGTGTGCAGTCGTCGGTGTTGGGCTGCTGGGTACATGGTGATGAGTCTGGCATGTCCTCCGTTGGGGGTGAGGTAATGTGCCACAGTGCTGGTGCATCATGGGTGGGTAGGAGTGAGGGGGGTGTGGAGTGATCAGTGAAAGTTTCCAGAGCCCTCGAGGGTGTCAAATTCCTAACGGAGACTATGTCCTCATGCCTAGCAGGATACGCCATGCAGACGTATTGGGGGTTGGCGTGGAGAAGGTGGACCTTTTCAACAAAAGGGTTGGATCTATGGCTCTGGAGTAGAACTGACCCTGGGTTGTCAGCTATGCTGGCAGCATGGTCCCAGTCTCAGATTTCCTGGAAAAGGAAATCATATGTTCATGCAATGTGGCATTCATGGCAGTACATAGGAGAGACCTGATGGAGTTGAGTGACTTTGGGAGGACCGTTTGCAAGTGGGAGACTCAAAGACCCCCCAGACCATATGGCTAGGATGACGGCCTTCAGACCGTGGCATTCTCCCTTTCCACTTGCCTGTTCCCCTGCGTGGTGGTCCTGCTCGTGGCAATGCCTCTGGCCAGCAGGTACTGGTAAAGCTTGTCACTCATGAAAGAGGACCCCGATCGCTATGAATATAGCTGCGGAAGCTGAACAGAGTGAAGGGACTGCACAGGGCCTTGATGACTATGACAGCTGTCATGTCAGAGCCAGGGATAGCAAACGGAAAATGGGAGTACTCATCAGTAACATTTAGGAAGTAGACATTGTGGTCCGTGGAGGGCAGAGGTTCTTTAAAATTGACCGTCAAGCATTCAAATGAGTGAGTGGCCTTTATCAACTGTGCTCTGTCTGGCAGTAGAAGTGTGGTTTGCACTCCATGCTGTCTGGCAGCTTTTTGTCATTGACCTGATCGCTTCAATGGAGTATGGCAGGTTGCAGGCTTTGACAAAGTGGAAGAACCTGGTAACTCTGAGGTGGCAGAAATCATTGTGAGGGGCTTGTAAGTATTCAATCTGTGCGCTGGCACAGGTCCTGTGAGATAGGGCATCGGAAGACTCATTGAGTTTCCTGGGCCAGTAGAGGATATCGTAATTGTAGGTGGATGGTTCAATTCTTCTCCTCAATATCTTGTTGTTCTTGATTTTACCAGCTGCATTCAACGTGAATGCAACAGCCCATTGGTCAGTCAGCAGGGTGAATCATTTACCGGGCAGGTAGTGTTTCCAGTGCCGCTCTGCCATGACAATGGCTTAGCCTTCTTCTTAACAGAGGAATGTCGAATTTCGAGGCATTGGAGGATATGGGAAAATAAAGCAATGGGTTTGCCCGCTTGGTTAAGGTTAGCAGCCAGAGCAAAATCTAATGTATCGGTTTCCACCTGGAATGGGATCGATTCATCCACATTGTGCATTGTGTCCTTGGCAATATCTGCCTTGAGGCGACTGAGGCTGCACGGGCTTCAGGCATCAGAGGGAAGAAGTGGATTTGATGAAGGCTTGCTTTGTCTGCCACTGGCCCAAGCATCTTTTTCGGGCCTTTAGACTGTGGGGGAGGGGGATTTCCAGAAGTGGGCACATGTGGTCGGGCGCTGGACCAATGACTCCATTCTGAATGACACTGCCAAAGATGACATGGTGGGTTGTGCGAAATAAACACGGCCTTATTGTACGTGAGATTGAGGAGCTTGGCGGTTTTGAGGATTTCTTTCAGGTTGGCTTCATGATCCTGCAGGTCACGGCCACAGATGGTGACATTGCCGAGATACGGGAATATGGCCTGCAGCTTGTACTGACCTCCCACTGGAAGCCTGAGACTCCATTGATGACACCGAAGGGGACCCCATCCACCTCTGATGATATGAGGATTTCAGGTCAATGGTAGAAAAATCCAATACTATGGAGTGCAGTGGGCAATTTGAGAATTGCTTCTTACAGATAGTGAGGGGTGGATGGGGTCCATTGAACTCCATCGTCATGCTTTTAAGGTGACATTGAAAATCAAGTCCCAATTGTATGGCAGCACAAAACTGCAGCATCACCAAATGTTTAAAGTCTTTATAGTCTGTACCCCGCACAGTCAGAGTCACTACGCAGTAGGCACGGACACCCACCATATGTAACCTTGCAGCCAAGGAGACCTTTTGTTTTACTGGCCACACAACAAGGGAGTAGATGGATGAAGCTCTCCGTGCTCCCACTATCGAATAGGCAATTCATCACGTGGCTGTTTACCTGACTGTCCATCATTGACCTGGCGAGCTGATTTGGGCTGTCCTGGTTGGGTGTGATGGAGGCCATGTCAGAGGGCTGCTTGTGATTTTGGCAGAGAGGTGGCATGCTAATTTGGAAGATGGTGGTGTCCAAGATGGCAGCCCCTACAGCCCGCACGCAGCATTGCTGAATCCTGAAGATGGCACCCAAGATGGCAGTACCCAGAAATGGCAGGATCCAGGATGGCAGCCCCCATGATTTGCACGTAGCATCACTGAGAAGGGGTTTAGATAGTGTCCCTTCTTTCCGCAGCTGGAGCAGGTCGTGTCTTTCCCTGGGCAGCGTTTCCTCGAGTAATTTCACAGCCCAATGAAATAGCACTTTGGGAGTTCCTGGAGTACAGTGGTTGTGGTTGGGTCACTGACTGCACCTGGTGGGGATGATCTAAGGTGTTCCCGGGTTACTGTCACCGTGGTTGGATTGTTAGTGGGGGTGGGGCAGTGGTGCATCACAATATGGCAGTATGCAGAACAACCAAGATGGGGCCGCATTGTTGTTTGAGTAGGGCTCCATATTCTGGAGGGTAATCTCCAGCGTACCTGCCAGCACAACTGGTCCCAGCAGACTGAGCTCCTTTTGCTTCAATATCCTTTGGCAGATGTAGTTCGACCCGATCCCTGCAACATAGGCATCCCTGATCAGGTCCTCTGTGTACTCCACAGCTGTCACGGTCTTACATTCACAGGCCCTTCTGAGGGTTCACAGGGCCAGGAGGAACTCGGTGTTTAATTCCCCAGGTCGCTGCTTTCAGGTCACCAGGAAATTGCTGGCATAGATTTCATTAATCTTTTGTAGATTCTGGCCTTTAGAATGTCTGTGGCCTCCTGATATAACGTAACGTCCCTGATCATCGATTACACCAGGGTGCTGACTCAAGAGAGCAGAGCCCGTAATTTGTCAGTCTCTGACTGCACGTTGGCTGAAGATGCCTGCAGGAATACCTCGAAACAGCATAACCAGAGTTCAAGGTGGGTAGATGCCTCATGTGACTGAGGGTCGATTTCCTATTTCTCTGGCTTCAGGATCTGCTCCATTATAAAACTAAAGCTATTAAAATGGATGCACCATCAATAACTCCAAAAGACTGAAGTTGAACAAACTGATGGGCTCTCATTAGCTCTATGAGAAAAACATATACATGCAGTTCGACTGTTCTGCATTAGGCAGGGGCTGTGGAACATTCTAGGGCCTGTGGGAGGAGGCACAGACACAGTCAGCCATTGGGTGTGCACAGACAAACATAAACATATAGTAGTTTACCACAATTTTAAAAATATATATATATTATATTCATGAGTTACATTATTTTAACTATCTAATAATTTATGCAACAATGTTAATCCATAGTCAGAATCCTCAGGGTCTTTCAAAAAGCTAGTGCTTAGGCTTTGTAAGGGGCTAGATTGGATTGTGGAAGAAAAAATCTGAAAACAAAACTTTGTGGAAAAAACTAGGTGTTGAAACTAAAATGTTTGCTGATCTAATATCAGTTCACACACCTCTGGCACATTCTTCTCTGTTATTTTAGTTCAACTCATTATATGAATTTCTGCTCCAAGTGGAGTATTTGTTGATGTCCAGTACTGATTATAATCACCAAGGAAAAACCTTAATTCCTCCTGCTGTATTTCGTCTGAAAATATTTGGTCATGACACACAGAGAAGTAAGTGCTGTTAGTCTACTGTATTTGAAATTAATGTCAAATTTGACATTATTTATTTTTGTTGTACATATGAAACAGTAGATGATTGAGGGCGTAATAAGGTAATAAATTGGAGTTTTCAATTTATAGGATTATTGTAGGGACTGATGAATAGTGAAAGGTGATCCACCTGTTCCAAGGCTAAACAAACTCCTTGGTTGATAAATGCCTCATTGACTGCCTGACATGTAATTAAGATTAACAATGCAGGTTATTTTTTTAAGATTTCTTTATGTAATCATTTCCCTAATGATCACTTCTGTGCTTTTAATCATGGGTTTTCTCATCGATGAGGAAAGAAAACAGAATTGATATAGAATTCTCCTAGTATTAATGATTATCAATGAAGAGCTGAAAAGGAATATTGTTTCATGGAGATTTTATGGTGTTGGGCCCCATTCATTAACTATTTTCTGAAATCTTGCCTGTGATATCATTGTCAGACTGCCAATGTTGCATTAATGCCTGGTCATCCGTGGGAATGCCAGCAGAGCAACATGACAGATTAATGCAACATTGAAATGAGATTCGGTGGAGAGCTGTTAGCCAGAATCAGACACACACAAGGTAAAGACTGTACAACAGGCTTTAATCCACAAAGACTTCCACAGAGTCAGGCTGGTTGGAGCTGCAGTAACTTTGAGTGAGGCCTCGGGAGGCCGGCGGTGCAGGCTTGTATCCCGGAGAGTGATTGACACCCGACTGGGTGGGGCTTGATCAATTCAGGCTGACTGATTGACAGCCTGCCAGGTGTTTTCCTGTCCCCTTACACTCCTGCAGGTACAGAGGTTGCCCCATGCAGTAGGCTGGTGGTGTACCATCTCATTCACCTCCTTCTTTAAAATTGTCCCGGGAGGTCAGTAACAAGGAATTGTACCCACTATACAAAATACAATATTTACAGATTGAGATGATCTGGTGGCCGCCGGGGTCTCTGTGACTGTCGTAGGACTGGGTCCTGGTAATTGGTCGGAGGGGAAGTGGGGGGGCTGGCAGCAGGGGTCTGTGTGACTGGTGTGGTGCCGCGTGGAGGGGTGGCTAAGGGGGCCAGGGTCATCGTATTGGATGGGTGGGGGGGGGCGGGTTCATTCCCCAGGGCTAAAGTGGGCCCCTGGTGGTTAAGGAGGTCCAATGTGCCCCATAGCTGCCTGGAGATGGAGATGTATGCCCGGTCGGCGGAGTCCTGAGCTGAAGGATGCCGTGGAGTGGTGGGTGTGCCTGCTGGTGCCAGGTCCCTGGTTGAGACTGTGTCCTCCCTGCCACTGCTGAATCGAACATAGGCATAGTTGTGGTTCCCGTGTAGGAGGAAGACCTGCTCGACCAGCAGTTCAGCCTTGTGTGTCCATACGTGTTTATGCAGGAGCACCAGTCCCGGGGAAGTGAGCCATGCTGGGAGGGACATTCCAGTCGCCAACTTCCTGGGGAATGTGAACAGACATTCGTGAGGGGTCTCATTGGTAGCCATGCACAGCAGCGACCGAATGGCATGGAGTGCCTCAGGCAGGGCGTCCTGCCAGTATTCAACGGCCCACCCTTTTGTCCTGAGAGCCAGGAGGACTGCCTTCCAGACACCCCATTTTCGCATTCCACTTGCCCATTGCCTCTCGGGGTATAACTCGTCGTGTGGCTAGTCGTGATGCCCCTCACCGTCAGTGAAACTAGAACCCCAGTCGCTGTGGATGAAAGCAGGGTAGCCAAACATGGTGAAGATCTGCCACAGGGCCCTGATGACGATGGCCGTAGAGGTGTCCAGGCAAGGGATAGCGTAAGGGAAGCATGAGTACTCATCCACTACTGTGAGGAAGTAGATATTTTGGTTCGTGGAAGGCAGGAGCCCTTTGAAGTCCATGCTGAGATGCTTGAAGGGCTGAGAGGCCTTTATGACATGGGCCTGGGGCGGACGGAAGAAACGGGGTTTACACTCCGCACAGACCTGGCAGGCCTTGGTCATGTCTCTGACGTCCCTGATGGTATACGGCAGGTTCCGGGACTTAATGAAGTTGTACAACCTGGTGACACCCGGATGGCAGAGGGACTCATGCAATGCCTGCAGCCTATCATCTTGCATAGACATGCAGGTCTGAGAGGGCATTGGGGGAGTCGTTAAACTTCCTAGGGCAGTACTGGATGTCATAGCTCTAGGTTGCCAGCTCGACTCTCCAACGCAGTATCTTGTCATTCTTGATCTTGCTCTTGTGGGTAGTGATAAACATGAACGCCATGGCCCACTGGTCCGTGAGGAGGGTGAATCTCCTGCCGGCCAAGTAGTGGCGCCAGTGGCGGACTGCTTCCACAATCTCCTGGGCCTCCTTTTCAATAGCAGAATGCCCTAGCATGGAGCCGTGGAGGGAGCAAGAGAAGAAAGCGATGGGGACCCCCCTTGTTTGAGGGTAGTGGCGAAGGCTACCTTGGAGGCATCGCTCTCGACCTGGAAGGGGGAGTCCTCATCCATGGCCTGCATCATAGCTTCCGCGATGTACTGCCTGGTGCAGACGAAGGCTGCCTGCGCCTCAGGTGGGAGGGGAAAAGTTGTAGCTTGGGTCAGTGGGTGGACCTTGTCTGAGAAGAGAGGGACCCACTGCGAGTAATAGGAGAATAGGCCAAGGCACCTGTGGAGGGCCTTTAGCATGGTGGGGGGGGGGAGAGGTAGCTCCATTAATGGGCACATCCTTTCTGGATCTGGGCCGACGACCCCATGGGTCACGATGTAGCCAAGAATGGCGAGGTAGGTGGTGCTAAATACACACTTCTCCTTGTTGTCCACGCTGCTGAAGATCCAACTGCGCTGGGTAGGTCACGTCTCCAGAATGGAGGACCATCGCCTTCCCAAGATCGTTATATGGTAAACTCTCCACTGGCCACCGTGACAGAGGTGCACCAAAGAAGAGGT
The DNA here is from genome assembly GCF_036971445.1 of Narcine bancroftii. Taxonomy (NCBI): domain Eukaryota; kingdom Metazoa; phylum Chordata; class Chondrichthyes; order Torpediniformes; family Narcinidae; genus Narcine; species Narcine bancroftii. Next base: position 91,218,821 of record NC_091471.1, on the reverse strand, counting down.
ACAAGGACTGCCTAAAGAAATCTCTTGGTCCCTGCCACATTGACCACCGCCAGTGGGCTGATATCGCCTCAAACCGTGCATCTTGGCGCCTCACAGTTCGGCGGGCAGCAACCTCCTTTGAAGAAGACCTCAGACCCCACCTCACTGACAAAAGACAAAGGAGGAAAAACCCAACACCCAACCCCAACCAACCAATTTTCCCCTGCAACCGCTGCAACCGTGTCTGCCTGTGCTGCATCAGACTTGTCAGCCACAAACGAGCCTGCAGCTGACGTGGACATTACCCCTCCGTAAATCTTCATCCGCGAAGCCAAGCCAAAGAAGAAAAAGAAGAAGTGAGGTTCAGCTCCCTGGCCATCTGGAGGCATTTTTCCAGGTTAGTATCGTGGTCCTTCTGGTCACGGCCACAGATAGTGACATTATCCAGATACAGGAACGTCACCTCTAGCTTGTGCCAGTCTACCATGAGATCTATCTCCCGCTGGAAGATGGAGACCACGTTTGTGACTCCAAAGGGAACTCAGCGGAACTGGTGCAGGCACCCGTCTGCCTTGAAGGTCGTGTAGGGCTTGCCCTTCGGGTGGATGAGGATTTGGTGATACGCCGACTTCAGGTCAATCGTGGAGAAAACCTGGTAGCGGGCTATCTTGTTGAACATGTCGGTGATCCTTGGCAGGGGCTTGCCATCCACTTGGGTGTACCAGTTAATGGTCTGGCTGTAATCCACGACCATCCTCGGCTTATTTCCCCCTTTGACCATCAAGACTTGGGATCTCCAAGAGCTGTTACTGGGCTCTATGACACCTGCCTCCAGGAGTCGCCACACCTCCGCTTTGATAAATTCTCTGTCTGCGGCGCAATAGTGCCTACTTCTGGCGGTGATCGGCTTGCAGCCTAGCGTAAGATATGGGAAGAGCGCCAGTGGGGTGATGCGTAGTGTGGAGAGGCCGCAGGTTAGCCAAGGCTGGTAGGTTGGCGTGCTGTGTAACGTGATTGGAGGTTGGAGCCCCCCAAAGGTAAGGGTAACACTCTACAGGTGGCACTACAAATCTATGCCTAGGAGGACTGGGATGCAGAGTTTGGGCATGACCAGATGCCTGAACCCCATGTAAGTCTCCCCTCCCACAGTTATATCGGCCAAGCAGCACTCGAGGATACCAACAGTCTTATCCTTGGTGCTGAGGGTGATCGAGCAAGTGGTGGAGTGGACTTTTAATCTCAGGGAATGGACCATGCTTGAGTGAATGAAGCTCTTGGTGCTGCCACTGTTGAACAAGCATTTTGTTACCTGCCCGTTGACTTGCACGTCCATCATAGAGCGCCTGAGGTTGTGAGGGATATCCCTGGTCAGTGTGTCGGCAGCCAGGAACATCTCAGGGTTGAAGTCATCATTTTCTGGTTATGCGCGGTGATTTATGGCATCCGGACTTATGGGGAGCGTCGGTAGGGCAGCCTGGTCATCACCCGTGTTAACCACGTTGTTTTCCTCATCATCGGGGGCATTCCGTGTAGGCCGCTGCCAGGCCCAAGATGGCGGTGACACGTGGGGCCCATTGCGTGGCTGGCCTCCATCCCCAGTCATGTTCGTTGCATTGGGGAAGTGGCCTCGTTGCAGCCGGTGGCAGTGACGTCATGACATCTGCCGGAAGTGACGTCACTGTATTTCTCAGCAAGTAGCACTGGCTGATCTGAGTGATTGGGGCACACGCTGCAATCATCACTGGCGGTGCCGGATGCACCATCGAAGTCGGGGAAGGTGGAAGTTGTAGCGGGGACAATGGCGCCGCCTGGCACGCACCACGTGGAGGGGTCCGCGGGGGTGGTGGGGAAGTTATAGAGGGCTGCCAAGCTGCCAGCTGGTTTCGAGAGGCACACTTTAGCAAAGTGGCCTCTCTTGCCACATTGGGAACAGTACTGGTTTATAGCCAGGCAGATTCGGCGCGATCGTTGGACTGATCTACACCAGGACCCACCGTACTTACAGGGGTGCCGGGCACCTGCCGCAGTGACGTTCTCCTCCCCAGCTCGGTTTGGGGCTGCAGCTGCAGTGTGAGAGTGCCATGAGGGAGCCTGGGGGGCACCTGGAATTGAAGGCTTTGATGTGAAGAGCTGCAGCTTTCAGGATTCGGACCACTTCCACTGTCTTCGTCAGGGCTTAGATACTATCTTCCACCAGCTTCTGCCGGATGGTTCTCGAGCGTAGTCCTTGGACGAACGTGTCCTGGATCAGCCTCTTGACCTCCTCTGTGCCTACCCTGGGTTCAGCCAGACACCATCAGGCCAACTCCCACAGGTGTCCCAGGTAAGTCTCAGCCGTCTCCCGGGTTGCTGCGCTCGGGTGTTGAGGAGGTACCTTGTACAGACCACATTCATGGGGTGTCCATTACGCTCTTATACGTGGAGCAGCCTTTGGTTGCCTGGAAGGCGTGGGGACTCAGCTTTGACTGCAGTAGGACCAGTCTCTTCCAATCTGAGTCCAGGATGCCACCTGAGTGAGCCTCGATGATTGCCTCGACCACATGCTGCCAGATCTTGAAGCGTGTCTGGGCTTCCGGGTGGCGTGGGTCGACTTTGAGGCTCTCTGCGCTCAGGAGTTTTTCCATGGGAGCCGTGGGAAAATTTTGTGGAGTAAATTGTGGTGCGCTGTTAGCCAGAATCAGACACACATGAAGCAAAGTCTGTACAACAGTCTTTAATCCACAATGACTTCCACAGAGCCAGGCTGGCTGTAGCTGCAGCAACTCTGAGTGAGGACTAGGGAGGCCAGTGCAGGCTTATATCCCGGAGGGTGATTGACACCCAACTGGATGTTGTCCTGTCCCCTTACACTCCTGTAGGTACAGAGGTTGCCCCCTTCAGTAGATCACCACAGATTCATTAAGGTTATTATATGAGAGAATGAAACAATATGGACAAATATCAGGTTATAAGATTAATTGGGGTAAATGTGAGATTTTTCCATTAGCTGTTGGTGATTATACTCAATGTATGAAAATTGATCAACTTAAATGGTCAGATCAAATCAAATATGTTGCTATTAAAATTGATAATCAGTTAGATCATTTATATAAACTCAATTATTTACCTTTATTTAATAAAATTAAAGAGGATTTAAATAGATGGAAATATTTACTGCTAACATTAACATGTTGGGTTAATTGTATTAAGATGAATTTTTTTCCTAGAATTCAGTATCGTTTTCAATCTATTCCTTGTGAGGTTCGTTTAAAATGTTTTAAAGATTTAAACTCTATAATAAGAAAGTTCTTATGGGAGAGGTAAAATGGCAAGGGTTTCTTTACAAAAATTAACTTGGAAATATGAACTGGGAGGTTTGCAGTTTTTAAATTTTCAAAATTATTATAAAGCAATGCAGTTGAGGTTTGTTAATAGAATGTTTGATTTGGATCATTTGTTAGTATGGTCTAATATCGAATTATCTAATATTGGTAAGAAAAAATGATAATTTATTTATAACTGGAATACAAAGTTATTAATTATTAATAATGGTCCACTGCTTTTGAGACATTTAATTGAATGATGGAATAAGATAATTGATGAGGTATGTACCCAGGGAAAAATTTCAGTAAAAACATCTCTATCAGAATAAACCTTTTTTCTTTAACTCTTAATAATCAGTTTTTGAAAATATGGAATCAGAAAGGATTTAAAACAGTACAAGATTGTTATGAGGCTGGTTATTTTATTTCTTTTCAGAGAATGAAATAAAAATATGAAAATCCAAACAATACACTTTTTTGTTATTATCAAGTTAAAGTGTTGCTACTGGATAATTTTGGGCAAACCTTGAGGTTTCCAAGACACTCAAGTTTTGAAATTTTACTTATGGAATGTGGTAAAAAGAAATTTATTTCTGAAATGTATAAACTGTTACAAAGTAAAATGCATAAATTAGATATTCATAAATTGAGATTGAAATGAGAAGAGGATTTGGGAATTACAATCAACCATGATGATTGGAGATATATTTGTATGTCTAAGATTATTGATATTCGATTTAGGTTAGTCCATTATAATTTTTGCATCAATTGTAATTAACTCCTCAGAAATTAAAGAAATATAAGTTAAGTTCTTCAGATTTATGTTTTTAATGTTTTAAAGAAATAGGCTCTTTTTACATTCGACTTGGTTTTGTGATAAGGTTAAACATTTTTGGAAATGGCTTAAGGGATTTTAAAGCAAGTTTAAAATATTCAATTACCAATGGACCCAATATTGTTTTTATCAGGTAATGTTAAAAGGTTGAGTTTGATTTTGAGATTGACTAAGTATCAAATTGCGTTTTTAACGTTGACAATGGCATTAGCAAGGAAATGTATAGCTATTACTTGGAAAAATGAAATTGATTTGGGTTTGCAGAAGTGGCATATGGAATTGAGGTCATGTATTCCTTTGGAAAAAAAAACATATAATTTATGTGATAATTATCTTTTATTTTCTAAAGTATGGAGCCCTTATTTGGATTATATGGGTTTAAAATTTTGAATTCCCTGAAGCTTGTTGTGGTGGTGTTGTTTTGATCTATGGTGGTTTAGTATATTTTTGATGTTAATTTTCTACTTTCTTTCTCTTTTCTTTCTTTGTGGTCTTTGGGAGTGGTTTGTGGGTGGGTATGGGGGTTTTGGGGGGGGTTATACATTGTACATTTAGAATTTTAAATAAAGTATTAAAAAAACATTGAAATGAGGTCCAATTCCAGCAGATCTCCATTAAACAATACTCCTTTTCAGTTCTTATCTGAGAAATGATAAGCGTTTTGCTCTTGCCATGTAATTGAGTTTGTACTGGGCTAAAAAAAAATCATGATATATTTATTTACTTAAACATTTATCACCTAACTACAGGAAAGATATAAACAAGATTGAAAGAGTGACAGGGAAATGTTAAACAGGTTAGGACTTATTCCCTGGAATGTAAAAGAATGAGGGGGATTTGATCGAGGTATTTAAAATTATGAGGGGGAAAGACAGAGTAATGGTAGATAAGCTTTTTCCACTGAGGGTGGATGAGATACAAACCATAGGACATGGGTTAAGGATGAATGGGGAAAACTTTAGGAGTAACATGAAGGGGAATTTCTTCACAGAGAGTTGTGAGTGTGTGGAATAAGCTTCCAGATGAAGTGATGAATGTATGTTCAATTTTAATTTCTGAGAAGAATTTGGACAAGTAATGAATGGAAGAGGGATGGAGGGCTATGGTTAGGGGGGCAGGTCAGTGGACCTAGGGAGAATAATAAAAGGGCTGAAGTCCCTGTTTCAGTGTTGTACTGTTCTTTGGTTCTATTTTCTCTTAAAAGATTCTATTTGTTTTTGCTTCACACTGCGCCCCATGGCAAATCACTCTCTGTACATAGAGAACTTTCTCCTAAGTGCTGAGTAAAAATTACAATTTTATAATAGTATAATTCTGATAATCTGGATCTGTTGGATACTGGCAGTGCTGGTTTAGTACATTTTATGACAACTGGTTTAGTACATTTTATGACAATTGAATGTTATATGTATTAATATCCCACTGTACTTATCATTTGCCTTTTTGCTTAGTCATATAATAAGTTTTCCAGTTAACCTAGTAAGATTAAAGGGGTATAAGATCTTAAAAGATGTGCAGGAACTGAGGTTCTTATGGGTTTCAAGGAAGAGTAGGAGTCAGGGTGCCAGTGAGTTTAAGGGGATGCAAGAAACATCACCTGGTGAGCCAAATTAAAAACCACTGGGATATGTGAATAGTCAGCGAATTATCCGAGTTTTATGGTAGTCACGTAAACTACCTCCTCAACCAGAAAAATGGTCTTTCTTGTTCATTTTACTAATGGCTCTTTATTATCTAAATTTGACACGCTTAAACAAAAACAATTTAAAAGAAGAAAAATAGAGAAGGACATGCAACTAAGAATGAATGGAGCTTCATGTGGATTCTAAACACCAACTCAATTGGATCAAATGACCAGTCTTTACGGTTGTAAATTTAACATAAATCTTTGCTTAGTCTTTGCACAGTAAAAATAGATTACTTCTTTATTAAAACATTCTGGAGGAATGCTGCCCTTCGAGCCTTCCAAACATCAATATGCTCACAGTTGATTTTCCTCAGGTGTCATCTTTGGTTTATTTTTCCTATTGCCCTTGATTCCAAAACATTTTTAAAAACCTATAATCCTCTTCAAATATCCAAGTATTCTGCCATCAGATTGACTACCTCTATGAGAAATTCCAAGGGCCCCAGCTTTAAATGATTATGCCCCCCCTCAAATACATAACCATTCCCTCTTCTGAGTTTCTCAATCATTTAACATCCACCCTGCAATGCTCCAAAAGAATCTTTTATCTGTCAGTGAGAACTTCTTCCATTCTTCTGCACTCTAAAGAAATTAGACAGAATCATAGAACCATAAAACATTGCAGCACAGACACAGGACCTTCAGCCCTTCTCGTCTGTGCCCAACCTCCACCTAGTCGATATCCCTCCCATCCAGTTACTTACCCAAAATTACTTCAAATATCAAAATTGAGCCCATATTCACCACTTCAGCTGGCAGCTCATTCCATACTCCCAATGCTCTCTGTGTGAAGTTCCATCTAATATTCCCCCTAAATTTCTCCCCTTTTCACCCTCAATCCATGTCCTCTGGTTTGTCCATTTCAGTGAAAAAGCCTACTTGGACTTATTCTGTCTACACCTCTCATAATTTTTGTAGACCACTCAAATCCCTCCAAATTTTCTTCACTCCAGACAATAAAGTCCTAACCTGTTTAACCTTTCCCTGTCACTCAATTCTTCAAGTCTAGGCAACATCCTGGTAAATCTTTCAATCTTCACTGTTTGTGATGGGCTAATGCTCTCATCTCAGGAATTAACCAAATGAATCTTTTTTGGACTTCCTCTAATATCAATATATCCTTACTTAAATAAGGCAACTTATGCTGTGCATTAAACTGCAGGTGTGACATCACCAGTACCTTGTACAGTTGAATATTTGTAGCTCCACATATCTATATACATCGCTCTATTGGCCTCATTCCTTCGTCAATTACTAAATGTTATTTTCATTACACTGACAAGAAATCTGACATATTTGGTTACAATGTCCTTCAAATGCTGTGGCAGAGAAGCCTCGCGATTTCACATGGCATAAGGACCATGATGTTCAAGAAGTTAAGACCTGTGTAAAATCTTGTAAGTCATTTTAAATTTTATTGGTACTTTCCAGGACCTACTTACATAATTTCATATGAAAATCATAAAAATCAAAGATAACAGCTGAAAGGAAACCTAGTGATGAATTGGACCACAATGCATTCCACAGAAAATGGCAAAGCAGCAAACCAACATGATCACAACAGAGTGGGGACTTGGGAAATCCACATCGGTCGCTATTTACTTTTTTCATTGCAAGATCAAGATTCACTGAAGACCTTGCAAGATCAATTTAGGAGGTAGAGGAGCAGAGAATCCAACATGATGATTCATGTGAATTCTCATAACAGGAGACATCCATTTTTGAAATCATCAAGTGGTTTTCTAGCTGCCCCCTAAATTCACATTCCACATTAAGCAATCCCTTTGCCATTGGTGCTCTGTGGTTGGAAAGGGATTTCTTAAGGTGATATGTGAGCAAGAAGGGAAGGTTGAAAATCACTGCTCTAGATCCAATTGTGACTAAAATATTTTGCTTGAGAAAAATTGTCATTGGCCCATTTTCTTTGGAGTTATGAAAATGTGCACATAACGAGTCAATTAAGTACGATTAAAAAAGTAGTTTTCTTTTTTTAAAAAAAGATGGATTTATTAATCAAAATAAGCCATACAATCAAAATACGAGTAAATACATAATATTTTTCCCATTTAATCCCCCACCCCAACCCTAACACCCCCCCACCCCTCCCAACCCCCCCACCTCTAATCTACCCCAAAAGAAAAAAAAGATAAAAGAGAGAAGAGGAGATCAACTTACATAACAACCATCAACGATTGCCATGGTTTAGTGCAACCCCAACAACTGTGGAGAAAAAAAACTACTACAAATGCAAACCCATATATCTCGTATACAGGCTCCAAACTTTAACCAAAAAAAAGATACTTATTACATAAATTATATGTTATTTTTTTCCAATGGGATACAAGACCTAATTTCCGAATGCCACCATTGGATATTCAAATCAATCTAATTTTTCCAGGTAATTACCAAACATTTTCTTGTCACAGCTAATGCTAATATCATAAAATATCATATCCTCATACCCTCTATCAAATTTCCCTCAATCTTCTATGCTCCAATGAATCTGAATGGAGGTGGAGAAGAAAGCAGATCTAGAGTCTGAGGGACATGAGACAGATCTTGAACAACAGCAAGAGTTAGAAAAGCAAGAGGATGAAGGAGATCACTGGGGAAATGGCCCAGATGAACAGCAACCAGTCTACATGGGTATGGATATGAGAAAGTCCCCAATGCACACCAAACATACTTCTGCACAATCCGATCCATAACACTAAAAGATCATGATTCATACAGACACTGTTTATTATCATATAATAAAGCAGAAATGTAATATTACACAAAATTGCCTTTAGTCTGCCAGAAGAAAGACAAAGATTTGCCATTAGCATTGACCAGCATCATTTACAGTCAGAGAAAGGGAAGCAAAAAGGGAATCCCCCCAGAGTTACTGAATATCTGTGGGTTCATCTCCAGAGTACACGTAGTCTCTGCAGCTACACAAGACTCCAATTCAGTTCAAACCACCTCCAACAGAATGAGGAAGCCTTCAGTTCCAGGACCTTTTGGGAGCCCTTCTTGCCCTCAGCATCCTATTGAATCCCAGCACCAATACATAGTTCTCATGAGCCAATCTCCAGCAGTCGACAACCTATGTGGGTCCTGTAGCCTCATGTCGTCAACAGTCTGTAGCCTGTGTGGGTTCCTCAATAATGGCAATAATGGCTTGTCAACATTGTCTCATTAGCAGAGCCAACAAACCACATTGATTTTGACCTGCAGATCGACATATGCATTTCACATATCAATATATGGATCAGATAGGTAATCAGTGAAATGGAGATGCATCAAGGAGGTTAACATATCAAGCCCTTTAAGTCTATAATCAGTTAACAATGAGAACTCAGAATGAAATTCCAACTAACTCTTATTAGACCATTGCACCAATTGGCCAAATCAGAGTACAGAGTTAGACTTGAAATAAACTGTGAATGACAGAAACATACTGTTTCACTAAGCTCAAAATTACAATTGATGGTTGTTGGGTCACACTTTCCTCCAAGATCAGTTACTTTTCTGTAATGCTCCCTTACCTATTCTGGTCACTATGACCTTTATGAATAGGGGCTCATGAAAAATTAACAACATGAAATGAATATGTACTTTCACCATTCAACATTATTCATAATTCTTTATCACTAAAAATTTGGTTCATAGGATATATTGCATGTAGAAAGGAGAGAGTAGTAGTGGAAGGAAAGTATTCTGCCTGGACACCAGTGACTAGTGGATCTGTTCTGTGATCCCTGTTCTTTATGATCTTTATAAATGACCTGGATGAAAAGACGGAAGAATGAGTCAGTACATTTGTGGATGATACTGTAATGGATAAATATTGGCAGAATTTGGTAAGATTTAGAGTAGGTTACATACATACACACATTTTAAAACAGATCTTATTTGAAATACTGAAGAATTCATATTCAGGAACATTGCAGGATCTTTGAAGACTTTTATGCACAATTCACAACTAGGTGCTAATTGAAATGATGTCATGAAATGAAGAGATCGTTGTTTGGAATTGGAGACAGACTGGATGGTTGGATAACTACAAGGCTTCTGACCTTTCTGCAAAGTGCTCACAGAAAGGTCACTCCTGCGTTTTGTTTATCTGAGACAACAGCTTGACCAAGAGAAGAGAACTGATTTTCTGAAGAAGGTGGGGGTTTTTTGCAAGTGAGAAAGTCACATGGGCTTTCTGGCAGTCTCAGTTGGAGAAAGAGAGAGAGGGAGAGAAGACAAGCCTTCTCAGCTAGTGTGTGTGAGACTGAAAGAGACTGAACAGTCATGGCTGAAACAAGCCAGGAAAAGCTGGTTGGAAACAGAAAGTTCCAGAGCAGTGGATGGCTGGAAGTGCAATCTGTCTGATGTTTCGCTTGGAATAAGTGGAACAGAAAGGAACTCTGTGATAGCCTGAAAGAAAGAGGTTACCATCTGGAAAACCCTGATGGGGAAAGTTCCATCAGCGAGATATTGAGGTGACTAATGGTGGTACCTCAGTTGTGAAAATCCTGGAACAACAAATCTCTCTCTGCAAACCCTACAAGAACTTTCCTGAGTGGTAAATATTTACCTTTCAAGTGCCAAAGCCTGGTGAACTTTATACATGTTAAATTCTGTGCACAGTATAAGAATTGCCTGCATCCAGAGAACTTGGAAGGAGAAGTGAGATTGAACTGTGAACCAAAGAACTTTTCTTAAATCTATACACACATTAGAAGGAGGTTAATTTGGGTTAGTTAAGTATAGAGATAATTTAAAGTTTGATTCTGTTTTCATGTTTAAAGTTGATTAAAAACAACTTTTGTTTAAGTAACTACTTGTCTTGGTGAATGTCTATTGCTGCTGGGTTTGGAGGTCCTTTGGGCTCATATCAATATGAAGGTTGGAGGAGTTGTAGATGGTCCTGAATGTTGTCATAGATTACAAAGGATATTGACAGAATGCAAAATTGGGCAGAAAAATGGCAGATGGAGTTCACTTCGGATAAGTGTGAGGTCATGAACTTTGGAAGGACAAACCAGAAGGTTGAGTACAGGGTTCATGTTTGGTTACTTCGGAATGTGAACGATCAGAAAGAACTTGGTGTCCAAATCCATACATCCTTCAAGGTTGCCACACAGGTTGATAGGATAGATAAGAAGGCTTCTATGATGTAGGGCTTCATTAATAGCGAGACTGAGTTCAAGAGTAGAGAGGTCATGTTGCAACCCTACAAATCTCTGGTGAGACCATACTTCAAGTATTATGTTAAGTTCTGGTCACCTCATAATAGAAAGGATGTGAAAGCTATGGAGAGGGTGCAGAGGAGACTTACCAGGATGTTTCATGGATTGAAAAATAAGTCATATGAGGCAAGGTTAGCAGAGCTGAGACTTTTCTCTTTGGGGCATAGAAGGATGAGAGGAGACTTAATATAAGATTATGAGAGGCATATATTGGGTGGATAGCCTGTGCTTTTTCCCCAGGACAGAAACTGCAAGCACCAGAGGGCATATGTTCAAAGTGAAGGGAGGGAAGTTTAGGGAAAATATCAAGTTTTTTTGCATAGCGAAGAGTGGGTGCCTGGAATGTCTTGCCAGGGATGGTGGTGGTGGCTGAAACATTGAGACATTTAAAGCACTCTGAGACATGCACATGGATGGAAGAAAAATAGAAGGTTACAAAATAATGAAGGTTTAGTATTTTTTTTAGGATTATATGGGTCGGCCCAACATCGAGAGCTGAAAAGCCTGTACTGTATTTTAGTGTTCTATATTCTATATCTGGAGAGTGGAACAAACAGTGAATGAAGTTCATGAGAATAACATCAACTTAGCTTTCCCAAAATGATAAAGTAACCTTCATGTTGATCAAATCGTTTTGCAAAAGGTTCACCTCTGATTCAGTGGTATGAATACAACCAACCCATTGAGCCATTTATTTTAAAATTTAAGGAATTACATACGAGTTTACCTGTCCAATTTCTGGTGTGATGCAATTTCATGTTTTAAAGACAAAATTTATTGTTTCAATCTTTATATAAAATAGACATTGAATCCAAAAGGAAGAAAACTCCAAGCAACAAGTCAGTATTGTATCTTGCCTTTTATGACCAAGAGGATATCATCAGGTGTTTCAGGCATGATTAACTGGCAAAAGAGTTTTTAAAAATGTGCAATAATATGCATTGATTAAGTATGGAGGTTTTGAGAGTGTAAAAGGTGGTGAAACTGGATGATGTAGTGGCATCCACAGACACACAATGTCTCTGAAGGAATTCTCTTGGTTGTTCTTTCTCTTTTAGGTATGGGCACTGGACTGGTAGTATCGCTGAGTGCCTTTATGGGTAAACAAAAATAAATAAATTTAGTACATTATATAGATGATAATAAGGAACTTGTATAGCAGAATGAAAAGACAGTGAAAGTTTTAAAAACGTTGAAAAAAAATAGAGCTTTAAATAAATCTATATGTTAATTTTCATTAAAATACTTTATACTGATTATATAAATGCATTGGAGTGTCAGTCTAGATTACATGCTCACATTTCTGGAGAAAAGATTAAATGTTTTGACTCAGGTGACAATTGCAATTTGAACCAATTTTGGAAGGTACAAATCTTTTACAAACTCTGTTCTTTTCTACAAACTGCTGATTCAAAACTTGTTGACTAAGCTCCTTGTTCCAAATGGCAGCTACGAATTTCAGATGCTGAGCTTGCAGGCTCTCAGTCAGCTCAGTTACTGAAATCTGTCCTTCTTGACAGCTGGAATTTATAAAGGAAATTTATCCACCCAAGCCTGGATCTAAGCTGGCATTAGAAATTAATTTAAAAATATACTCTTCAATATTCATCCATTGTGATAGTTTGGAAATGAGAATCAAGTCTGGAAATGATATAATTTAGGCAATCTAAGGAGTTCTTTTCCAATAATATTAGGATTTGTTTCCTATCTTGGTATGTGCAAACTTTGAAAAGTCATTATTCCCTAGAAATAGCAACAATTTGAGTGGTAATAATTTCTGTTAAGTTCACAATAGAATGTTTCATAAAGATGCAGCTATAAATAACAAAAGTTTCATCAATTCTTATTTTAGATTTAAAGATAAGCAGTTAATGTATTGAATCTTGCATCACTTCACCTTGGTATTTTATTTGTCACACGGACTCTTGTTTTTTTTAAACTAAGAAAGACAGTTTAGGAAATTGGTATGGTTAATGTTTTCAAATCTTTATCTTACCTATTACAAAATTGCAGTTTATTTGCAACAATAAGATTATTTTAAATCATTTGATGAAATGTGCCTAAAAGTAAAGAACAGTAAGCTGTCTGTAAATCTGGTATAAAAGTTTTATGGATTCATGAGCAGTTTTATTAGTTCATTTCTCAGCTGCCATTAATCTTGTTCCCTGCCTTACATTTTGATATGTGACTTCTACCATTCTTCATGAACACTTCTCTCCTTAGCTGATAATAATTTCTATCCCTTTTCCTTCTTATGCATCTAGAAACCAGAATCATGGGCTTTGTTACCACGAGGAACAATGGGTGCTTGTTTAATTAAGCAACATATGCTTGCCTTGCAGCTAGGTATTGAGGCCAATTCAGCAATAGTGTCTGTTAGCCGAGTCTCCTTAAATCAATCCTGTAACATTGCAAGAATAATAGCTCCCTGAAGGATATATTTACCAATGTGCTGCAGTTTTTCACAAACCAATCTATTTTAAAAATGTGTAAAGTAAAAATATTTGAACAGTTGGTTAACTTAAAGTGTTATGTCGCAGACTAGCAGCAATAGACATTTACCAAGACAGTGTTATTTTATTGTTTTTCTTTTAAAACAATATATTTATTAATAACTACTAATAATATAACACTTTTCCAACTATGCACAAATATATGTGTGTGTGTGTGTGTGTGTGTGTGTGTGTGTGTGTGTGTGTGTGTGTGTGTGTGTGTGTGTGTGTGTGTGTGTGTGTGGAGGTGGGGGAGCACAGGGTGAAAAGTCTTTCCAAGGTTCAGTCTTAAAAAATTGTGTGTTGAAACGCAGAATCTTAAACTGATGGCCAGAAGTAATCACAAAGGAGGAGGGAGAGACTGAGTGGCTGGACTGCTGAAAACTCACAAATCCTTGTTGAGTTGCTTGCTGCGAAATATCCTTTTTGATGAACGGTTGTCACTAATCACCTTTTCCTTGCATAAGGGGAAATGAAAAACCTGGCTTCCACGATGCTCCTAAAACCCAGGTACAGTCAAAATGACCGTTACTTTGGTCATGATGTGGTTCAATAATTCCCCTGACAGTGAGAATCATGGAGAGTCACTCCACTACAGTGCTCCATGAGATGGCTGGTTGCCAATAATGATGCTGTTTCTTCAAGTTTTCCAATCATATGACTCCCTCACCTCCTGTGTCCCTGGATAAAGCAACAAATGTTCTTTATTTTCCTCCAGAGTATCAACTTTGGTTATAGTCTGTAATGGTTGTTGCCACCCACTCTCTCCACAGCTGTGAATGGTTGCAGCCGGTACTAGCCCTTAAAGTGATAATCACATTAAATGAAATGGGAGCTCATAATATAAGAAACATTGAACACTATTTAATTTTAAGAAAATTAGACATACAACTAGATGACAGGCCATTTTAGCCCACAAGTCCATGCCACCCAATGACACCCAATTAACCTACAACCTCCCAGTACATTTCAAATGGTGGAAGGAAACACGCAGACACGGGGAGAATGTACAAACTCCTTGCAGACAGTGCGGGCTTCAATCCCTGGTCTCAATCGCTGGTGCTGTAATGTCTTGTGCTAACCGCCTCACTAACCGTACCACTCACATGTCAACGACTTTGAAAATATTAAATAAAACTGAAAATGACACCTAATACATAAATTCAGATGTCATGTGTAATAAAACCAGAGCTCAGTGAATAATATTTTTAATGAAATTGGCTTGACAGAAAGCAGCCTCGTGCTGAAAACACTAAAGCTTCAATTTTCACCAAGCCATCAAGGAGGGATGCTGAGCCAGGGACAGGTGTCTCTCAACAGGGAGGCATGGAAAATCAGAGAGTGATTATCTTCAGCTGATCTTATGTAATGTTTGACAACAATTTACAGAGAAACATAAATAGAGAACTAGAGGCAGACTGGGTGCCAAGCCCAACCCAAAGATGGGAAAAAAGTCATTAATATTTACACAAAATATCATAATGGAATATAAAAGAAAAATTGTAACTAAGCAAATTACTCATTTTTTCATTTATTAGATTTCTAGGCTTCCCACGGTCAACAGGCTGTGTCAGCATCCTATGCTTCCACACCTCTGCCTAGCATTGATGTAAACTCTCCATTCACAGAACAATATCTGAATAGACAAAGGTCTCATGTTTGAACATAAAACTTACAGATTTCAGATTTCAGGTTTATTGTCACATACAACCCTAAGATTCCTTTTCCCTCTGGGTATGGCAGAATTACCTCTAATTGGTAGTGCAAAGAAAAAGCTGTACACAGTGTAACATGTGAACAAACAAAGAACTGTTAACAGATAACGACTATAAACACACTGACTGTGCAATTCAGAGAGAACAAAAAGAAAATCAATAAACTGCACAAGTAAGAATCCTTAAATGAGTCTCTGATTGAGTTTGTCGTTGAGGAATCTGATGGTGGAGGGGTAGCAGCTGTTCCTGAACCTGGTGGTGCGAGTCTTGTGAAGCCTATGCTTATTTCCCGATGGCAACAGTGAGAACAGACCGTATGCTGGGTGGTGTGGGTCTTTCATGATCGCTGCAGCCCTCTGATGGCAGTGTTCCCTGTAGATGTACTCAGTGGTGGGGAGGGTTTTCCATGTGATGTCCTGAGCTGTGTCCACTACCTTTTGGAGGGCTTTACACTCAGGGGTATTGGTGTTTCCATCCCAGACCATAATGCAGCTGGTCAGCACACTTTCCACACATTTCCATAGAAATTTGCCAGGGTTTATGATGTCACAGGAAACCTCCGCAATCACCTGAGGAAGTAGAGGCACTCTGTTGGGTCCTGGAATGATCCTTTAAGATGGTAACTCTCAAGAACTTAAATTTGCTCACCCTCTCCACCACTGATCCCCCAATGATCACTCTCTGATGTGGAACCAATGCCAGGCCCTATGTATCATCTCAACAATTATATTCATATACATATACATACATATATACATATATGTATATGTATATACATATACATTTATACATATACATGTATATATACATATACATACATATATACATATATGTATATGTATATACATATACATTTATACATATACATGTATATATACATATACATACATATATACATATACATATACATTTATTATTTTTTAATTTATTTGGAGTGAAAGATGCCTTACATTTCCAATGGTTATTTCTGAAAAAAATATTAAGAAAGTTATTTTATTTTCTAATTCAGTGGCCCCAAAATTGTTTAAGTCATTGACCCCTTCATGGAATCATTGATCATTGACCCCCCCCTGGCATGTAAAAAAAAATTAGTAGATGTGCAGTTTCCATATTCATCAATGAGGGAAACTACATACCAAGCCCTGTGAGACTGTTGTTCTGTATCCACTCGACCCCACACCACCCCCCCCCCACCCCAGCCCCTGTGAATATCTCTCATGAAATATAGGGACACAAAAAAAAGGAAAACCTGTTTACTGTCACTGGAAATCATGAGAAACCACAATACTATTGAATATAATGTTGGAACTCAACATAAAAGTATTAAAACCTGCCGAAATAAGTGGAAACAGCATTTACACAATAAATGCACAGCTATCAGTTCACTGACGCCACTCCAATAGATATGGGTGTTGAATATGCGCTGACTCTCTCTGGACTGGTTGACGCCATTGGACAGGAAATGACGCGGCCGGGATTCTCAGCCGAGCATTGCCCCAACCCTGATTTTCGTTATGTACTTGAAAATAGAGCTAAGGCTAAGGTAAAAAGTTTAAAATGTTACAAGACCTCAATGCTAATTATGAATAATATAGTTAAAAACTAGACCACACGAGTAAGGAAAATCCAAGTCTCTGGACTGGTTGACACCGTTGGACAGAAAATGACGCGGCTGGGATACTCACGGGATACCATGTGGAAACAGGTCCATTGTCTTGTGAGTCCAACTAATAATAAATTATTATATCTATATTACTATCATAATGTTTCAGCAACAGAATACAAAGTAAATATATAATACTAACTAATTATATATAAATGAGCAATGAGTATCAGCAAGTTGTATTTTGTGCATTTTTATTACTTAGATGAAGGTCAGCTTTCAACCCCAAAAGGTCAATCAATCCCTTTGGCATTAATCAACCCCCTTTTGACCTCCAGGCATTGATTGACCCTTTGGATAGTTCCATCGAACCCCAGGGGTCAATATCGACCACTTTGGAGACCTATGTTCTAATTAATTTTTTTTGCACTCTTCCTTCTCATAGTACCCAACAGTACGCAGCTTCTCTACGAATACTAGTTCATATCCAGTTCCTCGGCAGTGCAAGGAGGTATTACACGTAATATTGATTTCTACATCCACTGTGAAATAATTGGCTGCTAATAATCAATGATCAGAAAAATGGACTCATCTCAATCTGTTGCTGGTGCTATCGGCATTACCTTGGAAATTGGGGTTAAAAAAAAACATAATCAGGAGCAATAAATCCATAAAGACAAGGAGCAAGACTGTACTGTTTTTCACAGGGCGTAAGATAATCAGTGGCCTTGACCCGTTGCTTAGAACCTTTACGAAGCAAATATTGAGGGAGAGTCTGATGAGATAACCAGGCATTCGGCACTTGAAACAATAAAAGCTAATGGAATTATAAACTTAATAAGATGAGTGATAACACATACGAGGTCAAATTTTGCATTTTCCTTTTTGGCAAAAGTGAAACCGTAAATAAGAACATAAGACATGGGAGCTGGGGCATCTGGATCTTTAACCCTGCTCCACCATTTATTAAGATCATAGCTAATCTGGCCATGAACCGAGCTCCACCTGCCTTTACCCCATAACCATTAATTTCCCACTCTGCAAAAATCTATCTAACCCTGTCTTAAATATATTATGGGGAGGTAGCCTCTACTGTTTCCTTGGCAGAGAATTCCACAGATTCACTAGTCTCTGGGAAAGCAGTTCCTCTTCATCTCTGTTCCAAATTTTCTCCCCTGAAGCTTGCAGAAGCAAGTTATAAGTTGCAGTTAGACACGTAGTTCATAATTTCAACCGATATCTGGGCAACATTGCTTCAGGCGTGAGCCAAGAAATAGCACCTGGTGGATGTATCTAAAACTGGAGACTACCATAAACTGCAAGAGGAACTCAGAGGGTCAGGCAACATCTATGGAAGCAGTGAGCCGGATGCCATTCTGGGTTGAGATCCTGCATTAAGACTGAGTTCGTAGAGGGGAGATGGCTAAGAAAAAGAAGTGGGAGTGAGGGGCAGGCAGACGAAGCGTGGAACCAATTTATGATGGAGAGATGAAAGGGAGAGATGAAATAGGATTCATTTGGGGGAAGGGGAGGTGGGGGTAGAGTCATTGGCTAGAAGGTGATAAGTGGAGATACAAGAAATTGTAGATGCTAGAATTTGATAAATTATGAAGTGGACCTGATAAAGGAGGGATCATAGGCTGATGAAACGGGATGTAGGTTGAATAATCCTAATGTCGGAAAGTGTGAGTTTATATATATATATAGTAAGAAGACTCTCCAAAGAGAAAGATTGCAGATTAATGAAGAACATAAGGAATCATATGTTGCTAAAGGTTAGCAGGTAGGTAGGTGTAACACGTAAAAGGCAAATGCCATATTGGCTTTTGATGCAACCAGGTTGGAGTTTAGAAATGGAGGTATTGTTGCAATTGCACAGGATACTGGTGTGGCCATGCCTGGAATCTGTGCACATTTTTAGTTCTTTAAGTTAGCAACAAAAAAAAAAATCAACATTGAAGGCAATTCAAAGAAGATTTAGAAGGTTAATAGTAAATCATGAAAATCTGTACACACCGTGGTTGAAGTAAAAACACAAAATGCTGGAGAAGCTCAGTAGGTCAAACAGTCTCCTTTATGTTTCTTTCTTTGGCTTGGCTTCGCGGACGAAGATTTATGGAGGGGGTAAAAAGTCCACGTCAGCTGCAGGCTCGTTTGTGGCTGACAAGTCCGATGCGGGACAGGCAGACACGATTGCAGCGGTTGCAAGGGAAAATTGGTTGGTTGGGGTTGGGTGTTGGGTTTTTCCTCCTTTGCCTTTTGTCAGTGAGGTGGGCTCTGCGGTCTTCTTCAAAGGAGGTTGCTGCCCGCCAAACTGTGAGGCGCCAAGATGCACGGTTTGAGGCGTTATCAGCCCACTGGTGGTGGTCAATGTGGCAGGCACCAAGAGATTTCTTTAGGCAGTCCTTGTACCTTTTCTTTGGTGCACCTCTGTCACGGTGGCCAGTGGAGAGCTCGCCATATAACACGATCTTGGGAAGGCGATGGTCCTCCATTCTGGAGACGTGACCCATCCAGCGCAGCTGGATCTTCAGCAGCGTGGACTCGATGCTGTCGACCTCTGCCATCTCGAGTACTTCGACGTTAGGGGTGCAAGCGCTCCAATGGATGTTGAGGATGGAGCGGAGACAACGCTGGTGGAAGCGTTCTAGGAGCCGTAGGTGGTGCCGGTAGAGGACCCATGATTCAGAGCCGAACAGGAGTGTGGGTATGACAACGGCTCTATATACGCTTATCTTTGTGAGGTTTTTCAGTTGGTTGTTTTTCCAGACTCTTTTGTGTAGTCTTCCAAAGGCGCTATTTGCCTTGGCGAGTCTGTTGTCTATCTCATTGTCGATCCTTGCATCTGATGAAATGGTGCAGCCGAGATAGGTAAACTGGTTGACCGTTTTGAGTTTTGTGTGCCCGATGGAGATGTGGGGGGGCTGGTAGTCATGGTGGGGAGCTGGCTGATGGAGGACCTCAGTTTTCTTCAGGCTGACTTCCAGGCCAAACATTTTGGCAGTTTCCGCAAAGCAGGACGTCAAGCGCTGAAGAGCTGGCTCTGAATGGGCAACTAAAGCGGCATCATCTGCAAAGAGTAGTTCACGGACAAGTTTCTCTTGTGTCTTGGTGTGAGCTTGCAGGCGCCTCAGATTGAAGAGACTGCCATCCGTGCGGTACCGGATGTAAACAGCGTCTTCATTGTTGGGGTCTTTCATGGCTTGGTTCAGCATCATGCTGAAGAAGATTGAAAAGAGGGTTGGTGCGAGAACACAGCCTTGCTTCACGCCATTGTTAATGGAGAAGGGTTCAGAGAGCTCATTCCTGTATCTGACCCGACCTTGTTGGTTTTCGTGCAGTTGGATAATCATTTTATGTAGCAATGGTAAAAAGACATAACCAGCGTTTCGGGCTTGAGCTCTTTACAAAGGTGAGTCACACTCCCGTGCTCATATGACTGTCCATTGCCTTGTTCACTATCCCACCCTGACCACCCACAGATCGGAGGAACAACACCTTATTTTCTGTCTGGGCACCCTCCAGACAGATGGCATGAACGTTGACTTCTCTGCTTTCTGTTAAATGCTCACCTTTTTTCCCCCTTTCCTGCTTTCCTGTTCTTCCTTCCTTTCCCCCTTACCCACCTAGCTATTCCTCCTTCCCTTCATTGTTGCTGTCCCCTCCACCTATCATTTACTGCTTTGTCATCCCTTTGCCCTTTCCCCCACCTTTTTGTTCAGATGCCTGCCAGCATTCTCTCATACATTGATGAGGGGCTTACCCAAAATGTCTGTTATGTATTTTACCTTTTGTGGAGGCCCTTCGCAGCTCCCCCATGGGGCCTCACTAAATGAAGGACGAACGCGACGATCCAGCAGGCTGCACAAGGCCCACAGTGCTGCCCGCCAATTGGCCACAACCAAAAGAGCTTAATTGGCCTATCAGGGAAAGCGGATCACAAAAACACCAATCAGTGCTGAGAGGGTTTGGTCCACACCTCTCATCTTGAGAATAAAAGATGGCCTGTGAGCCCAATAAAGCTATCAGTGTTAATTATACTCAACTGGGTTTGTGTCATTCTGAGCTAACCTGCCTGCAGCTTTAACTTCTCCTGTGATATAGGCTTTGCAGAGCCATATCTTATAGCAGCTAGCTACAGTGGTGACCCCGACAGTCCAGACGGCATTCTGTGCCCAGCAATGGAGGCAGATTCTTCAATCAACGTGCTGACATTAAAGCTGCTGACTATCTGGACAGCGCAGCCCAAAGTGTGGTTCCGACAAAGTGAGGCACAGGTCAGCCAGAGAAAGTGGACTCCCTGCCAGGCGAGAGGGAAACAGCCTTCGCACACCACAAGATGTCCATGCCCTTCTTGCATGATGCTGTGCCGGCACTGCAGCACATGGGCTGCCAACCACCAACCAACTGAACAACCAGCCACGAGGACAGCAGACACCCTCGGTGAGTGATGCTGTCATTATCAGCAGTGGGGTGCAGAGGTCTGTCGATGTCTCTTCCCCCTGCACATTCCTGGGAAACGTTAAAACCAGCCCATTTGGACAATACATAGCCATTTGCCACCCACCCCCTGCAAAACAGGCTAGCCTTCCAAGAATAACAACATTCCGATCGCCAGTTCTGGGGGTGGGGTGGGGGTGTAGTGTGGCGGTTATTTTCGCAGCTCTCCCATGGGGCCTCACAAAATGAAGGACGAATGCGACATTCCAGCAGGCTGCACGAGGCCTGCAGTGATGCCCTCCAATTGGCCACAACCAAAAGAGCTCAATTGCCCTATCAGGGAAAGTGAATCACAAACACACCAATCAGTGCTGAGAGGGTTTTGACCACACCCCTCAGCTTGAGAATAAAAGATGGCCCGTGAGCCCAATAAAGCTGTCAGTGTTAACTACACTCAATTGGGTTTGTGTCATTCTCTATGGGAACAGCACGTTCTTCTGAGTTAACCTGCATGCAGCAATAACTTCTGTGCTATAGGCTCCGCAGAGCCATAGCTTGTAGCAGCTAGCTACACTTTGTTACATAAAGGACACTGTTTGACCTGCTGAGCTTCTCCAGCATTTTGTGTTTTTACTTTGACCAGGTTAACTCCTGGGAATAGAGGGTTGTCCTCAAGAGCCATTAAATAAATTAGATAAATAGTGTATGGAAATTAAAAGAATTAAGGGATGGTTTTGTTAAAACATTCAAAATTGCTTGAGGGTCTTACAAAATAGATAAGGAAATGTTTCTACCAGTGGGAGAATTTTGAAAGCGGGAACACAGTTATAAGATTAGGCGGCGGTCATTTAAAATAAAGTTGCATGGGAACTTCTTAAGGGAGGTGAACCTCTAGAATTTCCTTTCCCACAAGATATCAGCGGCTAAATTATTGGAGTTGTTGAAAGAAATTGGAAATGCTATTTGTTAAAGATTAGGAAATTGAAGGTTATTGGAAATTGGTACAGGGGAGGAATTGAGACCCAGGGTAGATCAGCTAAGAATATATCCAACTCCTTTCAACCCCAATACAGAATGATATACCAGGTGATAATTGAAATTCCATTCAGTTGCTACCCTATGAGAATTCTGGCTGAGTTACAAATGGACGCAATCATTAAGATCAAAATAATCATATTGTAAAACAGTACATGATGTCTTTCATTAACTTAATTGCATGATGGCTTTCAGACTGACCAGAATTAATGTACAATTGTGTAGGCAACACTTTCAGTAATTAATTTTATTATGATAATCACATCAAATCAAGTGGAAGATTTGCAATAGTAATATAGATCTTATTAAACTCTATCTGCACTTATCTTATTCAAATCAATGACAAGATTTAAAAAGCATTATAAACTCATTTCAGAAAATAAATGCTCATAAAAAGATACAATATTTATTGTATTTTTTTGTTTGCAATTATTTTTCATTTGTAGTGAAATTGTAAACCTGTTTATAATCAAGCAATGTACCATTTTCCTACAATTGGTGCAGAGGAACCTTTCTTTTCAGATGTTGAACAAATCATAAATTACAATATTTGGAAAAATAAAAATGCTTTGCTGAAAAATTCAAAAATTAGATAATTTGGTTAATAACATTGAGAAGATTAATATTGTTACTATGTGGTGACTATGTTAAGATGTTTAGATGCTCTTGTATTCCACAGATCATACACCACTTAATCAAACTGAATGATCACTCTTCTTTATTCAAGTGAAGACCAGGTGGCATGCACAGGAATTTACATGTCACCTTTGAGGGCTGGTCAAACAGGCATACACAAGTGCATCCTTAATAAGTTGAATGATTACTGCATGGTTGTGTGTGTGGGTGTGGAATGGGGAAGACCCTCACTCCAGCTCCAGCTGCCTCCAAATACTCCACGATGTCCATGGACAATACATTAATCTCTAACACATAAATGGAGTTTTCAGTGATCAAAAGCCCAATATTTAATATTTGGGTTTTCATGGATAGTGTAGGTGAAGATTCTCATTAGATATAATCATTTCATTTTATCATTTCAGTTTTGCTTAATTGCTTGCATTCTTAATGTTTTATAGCCATGGCTGCAGCGCTGGGTGGGTCATGTCTCCAGAATGGAGGACCATCGCCTTCCCAAGATCGTGTTATATGGCGAGCTCTCCACTGGCCACCGTGACAGAGGTGCACCAAAGAAGAGGTACAAGGACTGCCTAAAGAAATCTCTTGGTGCCTGCCACATTGACCACCGCCAGTGGGCTGATATCGCCTCAAACCGTGCATCTTGGCGCCTCATAGTTCGGCGGGCAGCAACCTCCTTTGAAGAAGACCGCAGAGCCCACCTCACTGACAAAAGACAAAGGAGGAAAAACCCAACACCCAACCCCAACCAACCAATTTTCCCCTGCAACCGCTGCAACCGTGTCTGCCTGTCCCGCATCGGACTTGTCAGCCACAATCGAGCCTGCAGTTGACGTGGACTTTTACCCCCTCCATAAATCTTCGTCCGCGAAGCCAAGCCAAAGAATAGTCATGGCACCATTCTCCTTTTGGTGGTGACTATTTTTTTTCCCTAAAATTAGGACAGGAATTCTATGATAATGATACTAAGTTTATAGAGTATGGTGCAGATATGCAATGAAATTCTTGCTTGCTGCAGCCAAACAAATATGTAAGATACATTAAATACAATGATATACATTAATTCACCCCAATACAGAAAGAGATAACAAATATAAAGGATGCATACATAAATATTCAAAGTTGCACTTAGTTAATGGGACAAAAGAAACTGGTGTTTCAATATTGCACAGAGGTCTACTTGGTGGTCCAGAATTAGAGTAGATTCAGAGAAGTGAGACAAGTTCAAGAGACTTATAACCATTAGATAAAAACTGTTCTTGAAACTAGAGGTGCTGGACTTCAGGCTAATGCACTTTATAGAAGAAGGTGTTAGCAAGAAGTTTAAACCAGGATGATGGAGGTCCTGCATGATGTTGGTTGCCTTCTTGAGTTAGCCCCTCACATAGATGTTTTCAATGGATGGGAGTTCTGACCCATAAATGACAAAGTTTGCTATTTTCAGCAGCGCTGGCCATGATGCAACCAGTGAACATACTTTCCACATGCACTTGTAGAAGTTTGATAGACTATTTGACAACATGTCACATCTCTTCAGACTCCTTAGAAAATGAGGCATTGGTGTGCCTTCTCCACAGTTGCTTCTGGGCTTACTCCAATACATGGACTTCCTGAAATGTGAAGGGACAAACTCACTCCACTGCTGTTGTATCAACGAAAACATGTGTATGCTTCCACAGCCTCCCCTTCCTAAAACCACAATAAGCTTTTCAATCCCGTGATATTGAGAGCAAGATTGCTCTTCTGGCATCACCCAGCCAAATTCTCAATCTCCATCCTATATTCTGACATTATGTCTTGTTATTCAATCAACAAATTTCTAGATAGCGCAGAAGTGGAACTTGACTATAATTTGTCTGTATGTAAGTTCTATCTGTTTGTATGTTTGCAGTGTTTTGCACTGAGGGATGGAGACCACTGTTTCCTTTGGTTATACTTGTACAATTGGATGATAAATAAACCGGAACTTGAACCTTCCAGTTGAGTGTACAGGGAATAGAGCTGGGACAAGCATGCAGCCTTGCGGTGTGTTCATTAATGCTCAGTGAGGAGGAGGTGATGTTGCCAATCTGTACTAATTGGGGTCTGCTGATAGGTTAGTCATGAATCTAGTTGCAGAGGGATGAACAAAGTTGAAGATCCTTTGGTTTGATCATGTTTTACTGGTATGATGGTATTAAAGATCGAGTTGCAGTCATTGATCAACAGCATGATGTAAGTTTTCTTGTGGTTTATGTGATGTAATGCAGAATACAGGGCCGCTGAGATGGCATCCACCAGTGAGTTATTATTAGGCAAATTGAAGTGGGTCCTTGTCCTTCCTGAGATTGCTGTTGATTTGCTCCATCGCTAACCTCTTGAAGCACTTCAGGACGGTAGGTGCAAGGGCCTCTGGCCAATAGCACTGGACAACAATTTTTTCCAAAAGGTTTGCTTCATAAAAAGAAAAAAATTGGGGATTATGATAGACAACTTCAAGCTGAACACAAAGATCATTTCAGATTTGCTGTATCACGTAGGAAGTTGGAGAAACCGGGAATGAACTTTTATTGAATTGAACATGTTTAATCACATGATGATGTTGACACATTGCGTTAATTCAACTGACCTAAAAATGTTTTGCTGGTGATTTTCATTTGCGCTCAGCATCTGGTGCCTCTTGTGTCAGTGTCCAACAATAGTTGCCCTGTTACCACCTTTCTATGGTTGCAACTTCCTGGTGAAGCCTTTCACCATTTTCATCACTGTTCAGCAGGGATGAAGTCCAAGTGCAAAGGCAGAAAATTAATTTTCAATGACATGCTGCACTTCATGGTTTGGTCTGCTTGAAGTGGACCTAAATTATGACAGGAAATCATAAAAGTAGGTTATATCTAAAAAAAAAGGTGTGCGATAGGAAATTTTTCAGCTGATTTTTGTGATCAGCAGAAGAAATTTCTTAAAATGCACCCAAAAGTGTTCAGGAAGAAAAAATCCTCATTGACCAGTGTAGTCTGTGAGGCAGGTGTCCTTTTAAAACAGGTGGAGACCTCAGACTGTAGCAGGGATAGGTTGAAAGTGCTCCCAAAAACTCCAGCCGGTTGATCCATGCAGAATTTAAGGACACAACCAGGTATACTGTCTCAGCCGGACTCTTTCCAAGGAATCACATTCCTGAAATTTCTTTTCACATCAGCCTGAGAAACTGGAATCAGAAACTGTCTATATTGTCTATATTTGTGGAGGATCCCACATAAAGTTAACTTTGTATTCTAATCTCTTCCGCAATCCGTGTTGCTGAGATGCATGAAATAATCCAACGCTTTGAAATCATTTGACTGCTGAGTGGTTTATTGGCAATCATCCTGAATTTTCTTTGAATCATAGCTATTAAATAATAAGTAAGTACATAAGTATATAAAGCATGGAACTACAAAAAGAGCCATGACTGCAACCATAATCAAAAAATGCTGACAAAAAGTTAGAATAAATCAAGGTCACAAAATATATCGTTTCATTATGCAAAAGCCAGCAAACAAAAAAGTAGTCAGGAGTCTTAAAATGATACACAACTGCTAAACAGTATTCGATCAAGTGAAAAATAGAATAACATAAAACAAGAAGCATTTTGCTTATTAGTAGAAAAGAGCCAACCAAAGCACAGTGTAAATGTATTTTATGTTGAGGGTTTGTCACTAAAGTGCTTCCATCAAATTCATCTCTCTTTCGGCAGTTCTGTTACTTCAATTGTTTTGGCCACAATATACATTACCTTTTTTTGAAGTATTAAGCTCTCAGAATATTTTCCATTTAGGAAACAAATGTAGTCAGATTTGTTCAAAGCTGGAGTGACAAAGCTGGACTCACAGCTGTGTAAACTATTCTTGTTTAAACATCATTTTTAGGACATGCCAGCATTTTGTAATCGCGGTTTTCTTTGCAACCATAAATGGTATTATTGGGCATGAAATATTATTTTGACAGCTTTCTGGGTCATCTGTTGTTTAATGCAAGACAAGGTATGTCCTTTGTCAATTTGCTATACTGCTTCAGTAGTGGAATACTAACTAGATCAAAAAGGTATGCATAATTAACTTTGAGCTGCCCAATGCATCGACATGAGCAGCAACTTTTATTTACGTTATAACTTTAACTTGGGTATAATGTTACAAAATATTTCATGGAAGCATCTTCAAACAAAGATTTGAAAGCAAGACTCAGAAGGAAAGATGGTTCAGATTTCCAAATATTAACTGGGAATCTTGCAGTTTCAAAGAGAGGATGGGTTTTTTTAAGGTGCATCCAGGAGAGATGTGGACGCTGTATATAGATAGGCCATCAAAGGGCTATTATTGAGTGTAGCCAGTCAGATTGAGGGAGCGTCAGAGAGGACAATTTTCATGATCATGAACTTAACTCCATTTATTTCAAATCATGGAAAAAAGATGAGGAGAGACCTGGAATAAAGGTCTTAAATTGAGAGAAAATGAATTTCCTTAAAATAAGGCAGAACCTACCAAAGGTAGACTGGGGCCATCTACATGCAGGTTGGTCCATACCTGCACAGTAAGAAGCATTCAAATGAGAAATAATGAGATTTCAGAGTCATTTGTTACTTTAAGGGAGAATATCTTGCAAAAAGTATAGGGAACATTGTTAAGGCGTATCGAGGGTTGGACAACGAGAGAAAAAGGAAGCCTATAGTAAGTACAGAGAACTAAGGGCTATCAAGAGTATAAAAACTGGATTGCAGGAGGCTGCAGAAAGTAGCAACTCTACCTAAGTCCCTCATGGGCACTGGTCTCCCAACCGTTGAAGACATCTAGATCAAGATCACAGGGGAAAGAAATGGGAGCAGGCCACTCGAATCTGTTCCATAAATCTACACTAAGCTACTCTACACCAGTTCCAGTTTACGGCCTTTTCCCCATATCCCTTGATGTCCTCATTAATGAGATACTTATCTACCTCTTGTTTAAGTACTCCCAGTGATCTGGCCTCCACTGCTGTATGCAGCAGTGAATTCCACAGATCCATGACCCTCTGGCTAAAGAAGTTCTTCCTAATCTCTGTTTTATATAGATAACTAATTTTCAGACTATGACCCCTTGTCCTCGATTCACCTACCAAAGGAAACATCTTACCCGCATCCACCCTATCTAAACCATTCAAAATATGAAATGCCTCTATGAGATCTCCTCTTATTCTCCTGTACTTCAATGAATACAACCCAAGAGCTGCCAAACACTCCTCAAAGTTAGCCTTTACATTCCGGGAATCATCCTAGTAAATCTCTTCTGCACCCTCTCCAACAACATCACATCCTTTCTAAGATAAGGGGCCCAAAACTGCACACAGTACTCCAAATGAGGTCTCACCAGTGCCCCATAGAGCCTCATCAACACATCTTTACTCTTGTACACTATTCCTCTTGAAATGAATGCCAACATAGCATTCGCTTTCTTCACTACCAATTTCACCTGGTCATTAACTTTTAGGTTTCCCTGCATGAGGACACCCAGGTCCCTTTGCACATCTGAGGTCTGAATTTTCACCCCATCCAAATAGTATTCTGCTTGTTTATTTCCACTGCTAAAATGTACAACTGTACACTTCTCTATGTTAAATCTCATCTGCCATAATTTTGCCCAGTCTCCCAATCTGTCTATATCCTGGTCACAATTTCTTCTTGCTGCTACCTACAAGCAGAAAGGACAGAAGCCTGAGGTCTATCATCTGTTTATTTAAGAACACATTATTTTTCAAATAGCTGTCAGGATCTTGAACCTCCCTGATCTATCCTAATAGAAGTGACTGTGGGACACTAAAATATCTGTCTGCATTATTGAAACGTTACTCCTTGCACTAACTACAACTGTAGATACTTATTCACCTGTTAAACAACAAAATCTGAAGATGCCTGGAGTTGAGTGAGATAGACACATGCTGGAGAAATTCAGCAGGTCACGCAGTATTCATAGGAAGTAAAACATAGCCAATGTTCTGGGTCTGAGACAAAAAAAACAATGTAGTTGCCTGAATAAAAAGATGAGGGTAGGGAGAGGAGGGAGGAAGGGAAGGGGGAGAAGTACAGGCTAATGGGTAAGAGGTAATGAGTGTATATACTGTATCTTCCTCTTACCTGTTAACCTGTGCGTCTCCTCTTCTCTTTTGTCCCTCCTCTCCCCTCCAGAGCTAAATAAAACTGGAAGATATAAATGTAGGTTAAGAATTAAAAGATTTTTTTTGGGGGGGGGTGTCTGATGAAGAATATTTTCATGAAGTGTGCTGAGTACCAGGAATGCTGGTGAAAGTAATGGAAGGAGAGTCACTGACCATGTTTAAGAGCGGGCAAGATAAGCACTTGAATTGTCTTATTATTGAAGACTATGGGCAAAATGATGGAACGTGAGTTTGTTATGGGCAGTTCCCATGGATTTGCCTAGACATTATGGGACATTATTTCCATGCTGTCTGATGCTGTGGTCAAATGCTTGGCCAAAATAAGAGGTGTTTTATAGTATCTCAAAGGAAGAAAGCGAGGTAGGTAAGTGAAAGATTTAGGGAACTTAAAAGAGCTCAGGAACTGATGAAACTATTATGTTCACTCTAAAGAAGTGGCCAGAGCAAGTGGGATATTGACACCTCTGAGAGTTATACACTTTTTATTTGCCTCTTTCAGTCATGGAGAGGATCAAAAACAAGTAGGATTTTGAAACCAAGGGTGAGAATATCACAAGGTTATCTTTTTACAAATATAGATCAGAATGAGTGATCATTTAACAAGGACATGGGGAAAGCTTATTGGTTTATTATCAATCGTGAGTTCCTTTCATCTGAAACTTGTTATTTATCTCCTGCTTAAATTATTCCTGGAATTATCATGCTTCTACATCAATTTCCTAATTGTATTTATTATTTTTAAAACTTGTTTTGCAATGGGGTGATCACTTAACAAATTGATTTCTTCTGCCTTTACTTAATGAATTCTTCCTTCAAAATAACTGTCTCATGACTGCAAATCACTTCAGAATGGCCCTAAGATAAGGAATATGTTGTGCAGAGAATGCTTATTGGCTCTATACCTAAGCCCATCAGCACAGTCATCTTGCACCATTAAAGTGTGGGGGTGGGGGGGGGGGGGGAACCTAGTTCATAACTTTATTTATTCATTCAATAAAGTTATTACATACAATAAGAAAAATACATATTATGAACATATCAGCCTACTCTCTTTAGGAGACCCAAAGAAAAAAAAGAAAACTGAAATATATTTACTAAAATCTAATCAAGGTAAATGTAAATGTAAATATTCTAAATATAAAGACCACTTATTAAAAAAAGAATAATTATAATGTAAAACATATGTAATTTTTTTCCATTACTAAACAAGTTTTCATCTCATTATGCCATCTATTAATCTCAATCACATTAGCATTTCTATGTACTTGCTATACATTTGTTTGCAACAGATAAAGCTAAATACACAAAAGCAATCTGAAATTTATCTAATTCTAAATCTTTCAAAGGATTCAACTCACCCAACAAAAATATTGTCGGATCCAGAGATATTTTGATCTTATACAAACGTTCCAAAAACAATTGAATTGCTTTCCAAAAAGATTGTATCTGTACACATAACCAAACAGCATGAAAAAAGTTCCAACCGAATTACCACACCTAAAACAAGAATCTGATTCACTAAAACCATATATTTTTTTTAACTTTTCAGGTGTTAAATATAATTGATGTAAAAAATAGTAATTAACTATTGCATTATGATCTAGCAACACGATCATGACAGATATCTAACTAATTATTCTCGGATAAAGTAAATTTGATATCCTTTTCCCATTTAATCTTAGATCTATTGGATCCCTTTTTTTCCATACTTTCCTGTAATATTTGATACATCAATGAAATATATCCCTTCACAAGAAAAGATTCAAATTTAGTCAATTTAGGTAAAATCATATTTCTACCAAATATTTGTTTTACCAGAGATCGATGTTGATAATAAACAAATAAAGAATTCTCATTAATACCAAAATCTTCCCTCATTTGATTAAATGATAAAAATTGACCTTCATTAAAATAATCCCCCAAATTTTTTATGCCTTTAGATTTCCAATGTAATAAACATTGATTATACATTGAAAAAGGAATAAGTTGGTTATTATATAATGCTTTTTTACAGGAGACTCATTTGAGTGAAAAATAAAGTATGAAATTGAAGAGGGATTGGGTTGGACATGTTCTTTTTTCTTCATTTAATTCCAAAGCTAAGGGAGTAGCAATTTTGATACATAAAAATTTATCTTTTGAATTACAATCAATGGAAATGAATGCAGGATGTATTCTTAGGTTGAATTGTAAGACTTTTAATGAATTTTGAACTTTACTTAACATTTATGCACCAAATGTGGATGATGAAGCATTTATTTCGGATGCATTTCTGCTTCTGGGACAAACTAATGAAAATGTTCTGGTTGGAGGAGATTTTAACTGTGATTTGGAACTTTTATTAGATAAATCTCCAAAAAATGTTAAAAAATCTGAAAATGGCAATTCAAATTTGAGCTTTGATGAAAGATTTTAATTTAGTGGACAATTGGCGACGTCTTAACCCAACAGAGAAGGATTTCTCTTTTTATTCATTTAGACATGAATCCTTTTCCAGAATTGATTTTTGTTTAGTATCGCCACATTTACAGGGGAAAATACTACAAGCAGAAAATAAAAGTTGGGTAATTTCAGATCATTCTTTGTTGTATTTTATTTATGAGAGTTCTGAAAAAGTTCGTGCAGCTTCTCGTTGGAGATTCAATACGACATTGTTAAAAAAAAGTGGGATTCATTAAAATTTTTTTAAAAAATGAATCTTTTTCTGGAAGAAAATGTTAACTCCATTCAGAATAAATTTATATTGTGGGATGCTATGAAAGCTTACTTTTTTAAATTTTTTTTTAAATTTTCACACTATGAACCATACTGACCAAAATACACACAAACATTTCTCTCACTTAATCCCCCTTTTCCCCTTCCCTTCCCTCCCTCCTTCACCCCCCTCCTCACCCACTCAACATTCAATATATATGTAACATTAAACCCATTAAACAATGCCATCTTACTTGAGAGGTCAAATAATTAGTTATATCTCTAAGGTTAAAAAGAATTATTTGACTGAGAGTCTTGAATTAGAGAAACAGAGTGATGAATTAGAAAAGGAATTTCAGAGAGATGCAACAGAAAATAAGAAGATAGAGTTGTCTAGATTGAAACTGAAATATAATATGTTGCAATCTTATCAATTTGAATGTTTGATTCATAGATCTAAACAACGGTATTATGAATGGGGTGAGAAAACACATAAGGTACTTGCATGGCAGTTAAAGAAAGAACAGGTATCAAGGGTTATTAATGCAGTTAGATGGAATTCGACTATTATTTACAAACCTCATGAGATTAATGATGAGTTTTATTCATTTTATAAGAAATTATATACTTCTGAGGAAAAATAGGAGAGTAGTTCGATTGACTCCTTTTTATTGGTGTTGAAATTACCAATATTAGGAGAGGAAGATATATTGGAGCTGGAGACTCCTTCTACTGATTTAGAAATTAAATCGGCTATGTTGGAAATGCCGAATGGAAAATCACCTGGTGATGACGGGTTTTCGGTTGAATTTTATAAGGAATTTTATGATGATTTATCTACAGTTTGGAGATGTGTTATGACAGATTAAGAAACATTATGATTTACCTGAATCATGCTCTAGTGTGGGGAGGATCCTTGAAGAATTTTGCTTTTTGATGTTAATGGTTGATTTATAGCTGCTACAGCCTTAGGAAAAAAAACCCATCTATTGAACTATATTGGTCTTAAAGTATCTCACCTGGTGGAAAACCTAAGATTGGTGTTACATCACCTGAAGAGCAGATTCAATGAGAATTTCTCAGAATAGGATATACCCTTACTCAGAATTTAACAATAAAAGAAACACACTTAAAGAATGAGTGCTCACAGTTGCTGATCATTGTCCTTTCTCTGCCAGTTATTCTTGCATCCACCTATCTTAAAATCAGATAATGGAAGACAGGCGGGGGACTGTACTTTGTGTTTTCTTACTCTAAAGGAGTGGTTTTCAAATTGCCCCCCTAAGCTCACATCCCACTTTAAGTAACTTCTATGTCATAGAATTCTGTTGACACCATGGCTAAGTGAATGTATCTTCACCTTTTGACCTGCTGAGTTTCTCCAGCATTTATGTTTTTTTCCCTATGTCATCAGTGCTCTTTGATTAGTAAGGGATTGCTTAAGGAGGCATGTGAGTGGAAGGGAAGGTTGGGAATCACTGCTCTAGATCCAATTGTTACTGAAATATTTTGCTTGAGAACAATTGTTAATGGCCCATTTCCTTTGGAGTTATAAAACCATGCACATAACGAGTCAATTAGGTATGATTTAAACAGTGGTTTTCAATTTTTTTTATTTCTACCCACATACCACCTTAAACAATGCCTTACTAATAACCATATAACCACTTACAACACAGAACAGGCCAGTTCGGCCCTACTTGTCCATGCCATAACAAATTCCCACCCTCCTAGTCCCACTGACCAGCACCCCTCGAGTCCTCTCCTCTCCATGTAACTATCCAGTCTATCCTTAAATGTAACCAATGATCCCACCTCACCACGTCTGCCGGAAGCTCATTCCACATCCCTACCACCCTTTGTGTAAAGAAATTTCCCCTCATGTTCCCCTTATAATTTTCCCCCTTCAATCTTAAACCATGCCCTCTAGTTTGAATCTCCCCCACTCTTAATTGAAAAAGCCTATCCACATTTACTCTGTCTGTCCCTTTTAAAATCTTAAACACCTCTATCAAGTCCCCCCTCAATCTTCTACGCTCCAGAGAAAAAAACCCCAGTCTGCACAACCTTTCCCTGTAACTCAAACCTTGAAATCCTGTCAACATTCTCGTGAACCTTCTCTGTACTCTCTTTATTTTGTTTATATCTTTCCTATAATTTGGTGACCAAAACTGTACACAGTACTCCAAATTTGGCCTCACCAATGCCTTTTACAATTTCATCATAACCTCCCTACTCTTGAATTCAATACTCCGATTTATGAGGGCCAACATTCCAAATGCCTTCTTCACCACACCATCTACCTGAGTATCAGTCTTGAGGGTACTATTTACCATCACTCCTAAATCCCTTTGTTGCTCTGCACATCTCAATAGCCTACCATTTAATGCATATGACCTATTTAGATTTGCCTTTCCAAAATGTAACACCTCACACTTATCTGTATTAAATTCCATCAGCCATTTCTCAGCCCACACTTCCAGCCTTCCTAAATCACCTTTTAATCTACGGTAATCTTCCTCACTGTCCACAACACCACCAATCTTTGTATCATCCGCAAACTTGCTTATCCAATTCTCCACCCCTACTTCCAGATCGTTAATATATATATATAACAAACAATAGTGGACCCAGGACCGATCCCTGAGGAACTCCACTAGTCACCGGCCTCCAATTGGACAAACAATTTTCTACCACTACTCTCTGACACCTCCCATCCAACCATTGCTGAATCCATTTCACTACCTCCTCATTTATACCTAATGCCTCCACCTTTTTTTCTAACCTCCTGTGGGGAACTTTGTCAAAAGCTTTACTAAAGTCTAAATAGACAACATCCACAGCTTTCCCTTCATCAACCTTTTTTGTAAACCCCTCGAAAAACTCAATCAGGTTTGTCAAGCATGATCTACCCCTGACAAAACCATGCTGATTACTCCCTATCAATCCCTGTACCTCTAAATATTTGTAAACACCATCCCTCAGAACACTTTCCATCAACTTACCCTCCACAGACATCAGACTCACGGGCCTATAATTCTCAGGTTTAAATTTGGACCCTTTCTTAAACAGCGGAACCACATGCGCCACCCTCCAATCCTTTGGCACTACCCCCGTGACCAGTGACATCCTAAATATCTCTTTTAATGGCCCCACTATCTGTCCACAAGCCTCCCTGAGTGTCCTTGGGAATATTTTGTCCGGTCCTGGAGATTTATCCACCTTTATCTTTTTCAACACAGCCATCACTACCTCCTCGGTTATCCGTATATGCTTCATGACCTCCTCAGAGAGCACTTCTGACATAGGGATTACTTAAATAATGTGAGTTTGGGGTGAGTTTAAAAACCACTGCTCAAGATGGATGGTTAGCAAAATTTTGCCATTGAGAGATTTTTTTTAAGACCTAGGAATTCTCAGTAGTAAAAGAATCTAAGGATAATTAAGTATCATCTCTATAAAATCCATTTATCTTCATAAAACAGGTCAGAATTAAAGTGCTATCAAATTTGGAAAGGTTCAAAATTTATACAAATGTAGCCTTTACATTGGGTTGTGCCTAAGATACCTACTTTTATTGGAAGACTTCACAAGTGCAGAAGTTTGGCTTACACATAGCATTTCTGTTTCCATATTAGAATTTGAAGACAGGACAGAGATGTGGATTGAACCAGCATCCAGTGGGATCCTTGAGAAAATGTTGGTTTAGATAAGCAAAATTATTACACGCATCAAATTACAATCAATTGGTTAGTGGTCTCCTCACCTCAAAAGAATGTTATAAAGATACATCTAACTAAGATTGATTGGAATCATGCAGTAATCTGAAATACTGTAAATCTATTTATCTCAAGTACCATGTTGGTTATTTAATTAAATGATATAATTATCAATCAACACTGACAATAACATGGATTAAATACAAAAATCATGAGCTTCTAATTTGACTTGGAATCTATGAGAGGTCTTCATCTCGGAGAGACCTTCTTCTATGTAACAATCATGCAATGATTTTTTGTCGTCAAATTTATTGTCAAGTCATGTTTATTGTCATCTGATTGTACAAGTACAACTTGACAAATCAGCATTTTCTGGTCCTTGGTGCAAAACATGTGATCACACAAGCAGACATATACACACATGCAGCAAATAATACATATGCAGGATAAGTATTTAATCTAAATTCATAAATGAATATTGTTTTGTAGATATGAGTCTCGGATGATTAGTGTAAGTAGTTCCTTTGTTCATTCGACATTCTCATTGTCCATGGGAAGAAGCTGTTCCTCAGTCTGGTGGCGCTGGCTCTGATCCTCCTGTATCTTTTCCCTGATGGGAGCAGCTGGAAGATGCTGTATGCAGGGTGGAAGGGGTCATCAATTATTTTTTTCACCCTCTTTAGACAATGATCCAGGAAGATCATGTTGATGGGGGGGGTGGGCGGGGGGGGTGGGGAGGAGAAGGAGACTCAAGTGACCCTCTCTGCCACTCTTATCATCCTGTGGATTGACCACCAATCTATTTCTCTGTACAAACTGTGCCACACCGTGATGCAGCCAGCCAGGATACTCTTGCTAGAGCTCTTAATGACATAATGGTGGCCAGTACCCTTCCCCACATCAATCTTCTCAGGAACTGCAGTCTCTGTTGAAACTACCTGACAAGTGAGGAGATGTTGTGTGTCCACGATAGGTCACTAGATAAGTGAACTTGATGCTCTGAACTCCCTTTACTACAGAGTGGTTGAAGTGTAGTGAGGGGTGGTCCTCCTGAAGTTCACGATCATCTCCTTTGTCTTGTCCATGTTGAGATTTAGGCTGTTGCTCTTGGACCATTTCATGAGCTTTGCTACCTCTTCTCTGTAGTGGAACTTATCGTTGGTCTTTCCATTAGGAAGTTTAGGATCCAGTTGAATCCCAGTGAGGACATCTTCTCCACCAGCCTTTGGGTATGGTTGTATTAAATGCTGAGCTCCATGTGGGGCAGGATGGAGTGAAGTGACAAAGCAACAATTCCTTCCATAGGCTAATTGAAATGGGTCCAACATCTGTGGGAAGTGTGCTTTAATGTGTTCTATCACCAGACGCTTAAGGCATTTCATAATGGTCAGTGCCACAGGGCTCTAGTCATTGTTGCCCTCTTGGGTACTGGGATAATGATGATGATGGCTGTCTTGAACCCTGCAGGAAAGAAAGGCTGCAGTGAGATGTTGAAGATGTCTGTGAAGACCTCCATCAATTGGTCTGCGCAGTCCTTCAGTACCAGTCCAGCTATGTTGTCTGTTCCTGCTGCATTGTGTGGGTTCACCTTGGATAGGTTTCCCCTTACCCTGGCTGTGGTTCATTCATCAGGGGGATATGAAGCTTTCTTTGGCATTATCTTGCTCTTCTCATCAAACCGTGCATAGAAGATGTTCAGTCTGTCATTGTCCATAACTCACAAGGTTAACTTGGTTGATTGATACATTGTTAATTCAAATCATTGTTTGCTAAAGGTAGGTTGTTATCATCTTGTGTTTATAAAGTATTCCTGAAAAAAACTTTGTAAATGTCACTTCAGAATCTATTTTATATTAAATACCTGACATCGATTAAAACACGAACATGCTGGAGAAACTCAGCAGGTTACTTAGCGTTCTTTATGGCAAAAAATACATAATCAATGTTACAGGCCTGAGCATTGGTACATGAGTAAAATGTGGCCAGGTGTCTAAATAAAATGGTGAGAGGGGGGGGAACACAAGGGGAGGAGTACAGGCCCATAGGCAAGAGGTCATAGGTGGATATGTTTGGGAGTGTGGAAGAGAAAAAAACTTGGAGGTGATAAGTGGAGAGGATATTTCTCTGAATGGAGAGGGAAGATGTTGGAAGCTGGAGGAAAGGAGAGAAGAAACATATGGAAAGGGAAAGAGACAGAGAAGGGGCCTAACAGAAGCTAGAGAAGTCAATGTCAGTGCCATCTGGTTGGAGAGTGTCCAGATGCAATGCTCTCCAACTAGTTGCCATTAGCATCAACTTCTCTGGCTTCTGTTAGACCTCTGCTCTGTCTCTCCCTCTTTCTCCTATCCTCCAGCTCCTCGCCCCCTTTCATTTCCATTCAGAGAAATATCCCCTCCCCTTATGACCTCCATTTTTTTCCTTCTTCCTCCCACTCATATCCATCTATGACCTTTTGCCTATGCTCCTCCTCCCACCATTTTATTCAGATGGTTGCCTGCCTTTTACTCACACCTCGATAAAGGTCACAGGCCCAAAACGTTGGTCATGTATCTACGCCATCAAAAATGCTGAACACCCTGCTGAGTTTCTTTAAACTACAATCACAGCATCTTCAGGATTTATTTTTTAACTCCTGACATAGATTATAAGTTTTTCACTAATGAAAATAATGAGCAAGTAATTGATTTGTTTTTCATGGCATGCTGATCTTCTACTTTAGTAGCAAGATATTTTAATGAATTTTATTGCCAAGCAGCTATTTCTGGATTTCTGTAGTAGGTCCATTAGCAACATCTTGTATATGACACAGCAAAAGAAGAATGTGGAATTCACTTTCAAACATAATGGTTGAAGCAAAATTCAAAATCGTTGCCACAATGAAAGAAGACTAGACCAGTTAGGTGAATGAGAAGTGGATAGAATGTATAGTGGGCAGGATGGATAGATGTAATTAAGCCTCTTTATCTGCAATAAACAGCATATCTTTGTGCAGCAAACCTCTGTAAAAGCTATAGTGGGATTAGTAGATGTACAGATCTATGCAGTGACCAGAGTTCTTTCTTCTTCTTTGGCTTGGCTTCACACACAAAGATTTATGGAGGGGTATGTCCATGTCTGCTGCAGGCTCGTTGGTGACTGACAAGTCTGATGCGGGACAGGCAGGCACGGTTGCAGTGGTTGCAAGGGAAAATTGGTTGGTTGGGGTTGGGTGTTGGGTTTTTCCTCCTTTGTCTTTTGTCAGTGAGGTGGGCTCTGTGGTCTTCTTCAAAGGAGGTTGCTGCCCGCCGAACTGTGAGGTGCCAAGATGCACGTTTGGAAGCCCACTGGTGGTGGTCAATGTGGCAGGCACCAAGAGATTTCTTTAAGCAGTCTTTGTACCTCTTCTTTGGTGCGCCTCTGTCTCGGTGGCCAGTGCAGAGCTCGCCATATAACACGTTCTTGGGAAGGCGATGGTCCTCCATTCTGGAGACGTGACCCACCCAGCGCAATTGGGTCTTCAGCAGCATGGATTTGATGCTTGTGGACTCTGCCAGCTCGAGTACTTCGATGTTGGTGATGAAGTCATTCCAATGAATGTTGAGGATGGAGCGGAGACAGCACTGATGGAAGCATCCTAGGAGTCGTAGGTGATGCCGGTAGAGGACCCATGATTCGGAGCCAAACAGGAGCATGGGTATGACAACGGCTCTGTACACGC
Organism: Narcine bancroftii; assembly: GCF_036971445.1. Taxonomy (NCBI): domain Eukaryota; kingdom Metazoa; phylum Chordata; class Chondrichthyes; order Torpediniformes; family Narcinidae; genus Narcine; species Narcine bancroftii. The sequence continues at coordinate 91,179,600 of NC_091471.1, read as the reverse complement.
TGATCTTTGTGTGTTTCTTCAAGTGGTTGTTTTTCCAGACTCTTTTGTGTAGTCTTCCAAAGACCAGAGAAATGCTGTGCCAAACACAACCTGCTGGAAGAACTCAACAAGTCAAGCTACGTCAATGGGAGAAAAAGAACGGTCAGCGTTTTGGGTCGGAACCCTTCCTTATGACTAGGCTGAAGCATTTACAATACTTTTACTCCCAATGTTCCAGCTCAGCGTTCTAAGTTCCTCCAGCAGGTAGTTTTTTTTGCTCTAGATTCTTCAGTCTGCCGTTTATCTCCAGTAGTTTGCAAAATTCAGTGCCTGGTGGGTTTGGAAAAATAAAGGCTTTGTATGAGAATCAACAGGAGGTAAACGGAACCATTTTGAAAACAGGTGGGAATGCTAGCCAGTAGGTTCAGGAGACTGAAGCATGATGGGGCCCGGTTTTTACCTGCCATTGTGAATGACATCTAAAAGGCCTCAGGGCCTCAGAATTGGTGGGTGGGTGGTCCCTGAAAGAACCCCTTTCTTGATCACATGGAAAAAAGGTTATGGGATCAGTTTTGTAGTCCGAGGAACCTAGAAAGAAGCAGGGAAAATATTTCATAATATTTGGAGTTTTCCACTACTTCTAAGACTTAGGTCCATGATTCCACCAGGAACAAAGGATGGATGGTATCAGAATTACCTAGTGGAGACAGAATTAGGAATGAATCCCAGTTATTCTGACCAGCTAAAGAAGGTCTGACATGAGAAGAGCAAGAGGAGATGTGATAGTCAAAATGGTGAATTGTCCCTTCACCTGTCTGTCATGTAAATATATGCCCAGCTACCCTTAATATCTCTCCAATATGTTCTCAGCAGGGTTTTACGGACCTTGCCTCCATTATGTGGATGACAGACAATGTATCTCATGTCAAAATTCAAGGTCACTGTGCCACACTCTTCTGAGGGAGTGCTCTTTCATCCTTTGTACCTGAGCTCTTTGAAAGCTGAGGCAGATCACAATGAGTAAATCACATTAAACAGCATTATGCCCTACCACTGAAATGGTGAGCTAATTTTGCCCACTGTCAAATTGTGCAAAAATAAGTCATCAGATACAAAATAATCATTAGATTTTTACTTGGGGCTCTGGTAAAATTGTCAACAGAAGTGTTACGGTTTGAATGTGATTAGAGGTAAAGAAAATAAAATCTGCAGAAGCTGGATTGAGTACAGTCCACAAAAGTGTTGAAGAAACAAGGAAGATCACACAGCCTCCATGAGAAGCAAAAGGCAGCCGACATTTTTGGGCACAGTCCTTCTTTAGGAAGCTGAATACATTGTCCATGCATTGCTGCTGACCGAAAAAAGATCACAGCTTCATGCCTGAACCTACTAACGGGCGCCCTGAAATACTCATGGGCATGTGATGGATGGTGAGATTCGAAGGATGCTGAAATTCGAAGTAGCCGAAGTGAATCTAGCAGATTGGCTCCACCTCCTACATATTTCTAAATTCATTGCTTGTGTATGCAGTGTCTAAAGTGTTAAGGGAAGGAGATTTTTCCAATCCAGGACCAAGCATCATCAATCTTTGTATCTATATTCATGTGGGATATTCAGTATGCATTTCTTGATAAAGTGTGATGTGAAAAATTGTTCCATACTGTCAAAACAAGCCTTGCAATAAATAGGAACAACCGACTAGGTTCTGCTTCTGGGAAGCTGCAATGTTTTTTAACTATTGGTGATACAAAATATTGTGTTCAATTTTTGTGCGCTGTATCATTGATCTGGAGAAAGCAGAAGCAATTTTTGAAGGTTGAATTGGTCTTCGATTCTGAGGGAGGCTATTTGTTTATTCCTATTCTGTTCTATCAGTGTGCTGAACCATATATAAATCAGAATTGTTCCCAAGTAATTGTTTGGAAATTGTCTGTCTAAAAGGAGCCCCAGGGGTCTGATGATCATTACGCTGAGTTCAATTTTTAATTAAATCTGATTGCCAGGTTTTTAATATGTATTTTGTTACAATGAGAATTCATTACAGAATAATATAAATCTAAATTAGAATCAGCTATTAATCAATACTTCAAATCTTTCTAATGGAAAATTGTATAACTGCATTTTCACTACTCAAAATGAAACTGCTTGAACCCTACATAAGTTGTATCATCTGAAACACAGATCCGTTTACTGTCGTGGTTGGCTGAATTCCAATCTGAACTAAACTCTTTGCTTCCTGCTATTTTGATTTTATATGTCCAATTACACATATATAATATTTCATGTGCACAATTTTGGCATTCAAAGGCATCATATTTCTGTCTGTGAGACATACTGAAGATTCATTTAGATTCAATTGTTACCTAGAAATTCATTCCCCAGTCAGAGGTACAAAATGCACTTTGGCTGCGGGTTGAATTGTGTCTCCGTAGTTCAGTTCCCTTTGAAGCCATTGGATTTCAGAGATTGTTGCAGAAGCACATTTTAGTGTATACAGTGCACTGAATAGTGGTGCTTTGTGCACATCAGAAATAAGCCATACCTTCTTTAGGTTTCTTACTCCACATCCTGTCTATTATAATTACAGTCTCAGGCAACACCCTGTCCAATTGACAGCAACATGAGTAGTGGTGGGGGATGGAGAGGTTATGGTTCTAGTTGATATGAGTGAGAAACTCAGAACAATTTCTGAGAACCCCAAAGGAATTGCTCTCTGACATTGCAGGTACACAATACAACTATCTTCATCTCCTAAGAGAATCAAATGTCTTTTAGAAAGATGGAATTGTGAGAAGGTAAGGACTATGACCTTTTAATTTAATTACACCATAACATATGTCATGTACAATGGGCCCCTGTTTATGTACAATCTTATTTACACCTTCTAATCACAATATTATATAAATCTTCATGCAACTTATAACAGAATCACACGATCAAGGGTGGGGGCAGAGCACAGTTGAAAAATGAAAAGTATAGAGTAGCCACATCAATCCTCTACAACATCCAGGTCCTGCTTTTTCTGCAAAAACAAATCAGGTCTAAAATGCAGCAGGGACCCCAACACTATTTAAAGGAATCATTCATTGCTTATAGATTAGAGAAAAGATCATTGAACACCATGGTATTGAACTTTGGAGCTGCCAAGAGTTACCCATACTACTGAATAAAGACCAGTAATTTTTTTTTTGAACAGTGATCAAGAGTGCGAAGAGGAGGGCCAAAAGCAAGGCTGCCTTGCCTGAGGAAACTGAAGAAGATAGGGGAAGATCTGGTCACGGTCTTGTCCACAAGAATATCTGAGGAGCAAGATTTATTTCTCCAGAAATCTAAGGGGCAATACAGATAGAGATTATGATTATTTTCCCCCCAGAGACATGTCACCTGCAGGCATCATATCTTCCAGCCATGCACCCATGGCTGCCCAACTTTTGTTGTGGTGGAGCAGTCCTAATCTTTTGTCTCTGGATATTTCCAGCTGACAGTATGCTGAATGTTCAAGCTTCTACCACACATGATAGAAATTGTACTTGAGGAGATGAGAATTACTATTTTTTTTTTGATCAGAGAATTCCTGGCAACATTACCTAATTAGTAAACATCCCAAAGGTTCAAGTTGGGATAGTTTGCAAATAGATGGCACTTGCCTCCAGATGTAAACTCTGATTAATTCTTTAACAGGAAAATCTACTGTTCCCAACACAAGGCACATCATCACACATCCAGACAAATTATACATTCATTCTGAAGGCATCTACTTTGTTATAATGAAGTATGGCTCCTGGAAGACAAGGGCTTTCTTGAATCTTTGGTTCTTCATTCTTTTGCAAGCTCCTGGAAATGCTGGAAAATACAGTCTCCCCCCCCCCCCCACCCCCACACAACCATTAATGTGATCTAATGCGATTGTCATTGGAAAAGGGTGCCCAAAATCAGTGAGGACCTATTCTATCCTGCACACAGCATCTTTCAGATGCTCCCATCAGGCAAGAGATACAGGAGAATTAGAGTCAGCACCGGGAGGCTGAGGAACAGCTTCTTCCCATGGGCTGTGAGAATTCTGAATGACCACAGGAACTGCTCACACTAACCATCCGATTCTCGTGTGCTCATGAATTCTATTTATTTATCTATCTATTTATTTATTTATTTATCTATCCATCTATCTATCTATCTATCTATCTATCTATCTATCTATCTATTTATATGAATACTTGTCCTGCATATGTACTGTTTGTTGGTATGTGCTTTATGTCTGGTTGCGTGACTGTGTGTTTTGCATAGGCGACCGGAGAACACTGTTTCATGGGATGTACTTTTACAATAAACTTGACTTTACTTGACTAATGAGACCACCAGGAACATTGCAGAATCAGCAGTTGCGGATCTGAGGTAGAGAATTTAGTGCCTGGACCAATTAGAAGGTGCACAACAGTCGACTCTCCATCACCAGTTCTATGTGCTTCAGACCAGCTACAAAGCAAAATGTCCTCATGTCCTTTACTCTACAGGAGGGGCACATGAATTTAAAAGAGCAAGGCAGGCAGCAACAGAGTACAGCCTTGAAAGGTTAGCCTAAAAGACCACTGTTCATTTTTCTATAAATTGTTTGAGGGCCTTGTTTCTCAATGAGTAAGAGGTCAGGCAAGTATGCTGCATGTATTCAGACTTTGCTAACAATCAAAATTGTGAGGGGAAATGGAAAGTTACCATAGCATCAGACTAGTATCTGACAGTTTCCCTTTGGCAATCAATACTACTCCCATTGTCTAGTTTCCAACTGCAATAGCTCACAGATCACTGTTGTCCAGAACTTGACCTGGACTTGGAACTGAATTACTGTGGCTGTAAGAGCATATCAAAGGCTGGATATTTTGCACAAAGGATCCCAAATTCCTGATTTTGCAAAACCTTTGCAACAATAAAAGCCACAACTGAAGACTACATTGGATTTTCAGTTCCAAGAAGAATCTTATTAAATTTTAAACACTTTCAAAAGGGTTTTGATGACATGTTAGATAATAATATTTTTGTTAGCAAAATTGAATCCCTTGAAGTAGAAATTGCAATAGTTGCATGTGTACAAAACTGGTTCTGATTCAGGAAACAAAGTCTTAATTATCAGTTGATTCATGTGATGAGGAAAATATGCAGTTAGTACCCCAGGGATTTGCAAGTTCTTTCATATCACACATGAATTAATTAGCCTTGAGTTTACAGGACACAATTTCAAACTCTGCAAAATACACTAAACTTGGAAGTGTAGTAGTCAGGGTGGAGGATCATCACAGACCCAGGGAATGTAGAGAAATCGCAGGAACAAATAAACTCAATTGATTAAGTTCAAGAATTTTACCAGAGAAGTGTCAGTGATGCATTTTGGAATGGCAATGTCATTCTAAGGGTCAGTTCCAAAGGGAGTCCAGCAGAGAGAGAGTGGCTTGCAAATAAAGACAAATTTGGCAGGATACCTTGAAAAACTGTGAATAACTCATCTAGGACCAGAGTTTAATGAATGCAGGCATAGAATACAAAAGCAAAGAATGATTCTTGATAAAGAACTGGTTAGTTGCAAGTGGAGTATGGGATTCCATTCTGGACTCTGCATTTTAGGAAAATGGTTAAGGCCTTAGAGATTTGCTGGAATGGTTTCAGAGTTGAATGACTTCAGTTATCCTTACAATCTGGAGCAGAGAAGATGGAGAGGAGATTTAGTCAAAATATTCAGTAGCATAGTTCAGAGAAAGTGAATATACTGAAATAATTCCCTTTTTGGAAGAGCAGAGAACTAGATTGCACAGATAAAAGATGATAAGCAAAAGAACAAAATGAGATAATAAAATCGTGGGCGATCTGATTTCAACCACAACTCTGCAATCCAGTCTGCTTTTGGTAATCTTTTCCTTAATTGTTCATCAATAATCTATCTTTCCTTCTTTTGGCTTGGCTTCGCGGATGAAGATTTAAGGAAGGGTATGTCCACGTCTGCTGCAGGCTCGTTGGTGACTGACAAGTCCGATGCGGGACAGGCAGGCACGGTTCCAGCGGTTGCAAGGGAAAATTGATTGGTTGGGGTTGGGTGTTGGGTTTTTCCTCCTTTGTCTTTTGTCAGTGAGGTGGGCTCTGTGGTCTTCTTCAAAGGAGGTTGCTGCCCGCCGAACTGTGAGGTGCCAAGATGCACGGTTGGAGGCGATATCAGCCCACTGGCGGTGGTCAATGTGGCAGGCACCAAGAGATTTCTTTAAGCAGTCCTTGTACCTCTTCTTTGGTGCACCTCTGTCTCGGTGGCCAGTGCAGAGCTCGCCATAGAACACAATCTTGGGAAGGCGATTGTCCTCCATTCTGGAGACGTGACCCACCCAGCGCAGTTGGGTCTTCAGCAGCATGGATTCGATGCTTGCAGACTCTGCCAGCTCGAGTACTTCGATGTTGGTGATGAAGTCATTCCAATGAATATTGAGGATCGAGCAGAGACAGCGCTGATGGAAGCGTTCTAGGAGCCGTAGGTGATGCCGGTAGAGGACCCATGATTCGGAGCCGAACAGGAGCGTGGGTATGACAACGGCACTGTACACGCTGATCTTTGTGTGTTTCTTCAGGTGGTTGTTTTTCCAGACTCTTTTGTGTAGTCTTCCAAAGAGGCTATTTGCCTATCTATCTACCTCCAATAATAAAAACAGAAAATGCTGGAAATACCCAGTAGGTAAGACCACATCTGAAGGATGAGCATCACAGGGCTATAATCTTAGTCCCCTGTTCCACTTCCTATACACCTATGATTGTGTGGCTTCGACAACACCATCTACAAATTTGCTGACAATACCATGGTTGTATAAAAAGCGTCAATGAGTCAGCATACAGGAGGAGACTGAAAAACTTGGCTGAATGGTGCATCAACAATAATCTCGCACTCAATGTCACCAAGAGCAAGGTGCTGATTATTAACTTCAGGAAGGAAAAACCAGAGGTATACAATTCAGTGATCATTGGGGGATCAGAGGTGGAGAGGGTGAGAAAACTTAAGTTCTTGAGATTCACTCTCTCCGAGGATCTTTCCTGGGCCCAACACACTAATGGCATCATGAAGAAAGCACGTCAGCGCCTCTACTTCCTTAGGAGTTTGCAAAGGTTTGGTATGACATCAGTAATCCTGAAAATTTTTTATAGATATATGGTGGAAAGTGTGCTCTCCAGCTACATGGGTACATCTGAGCAGAAAAAGTAATGCACACAGCTCAGAATATCACAGGCAAAACTTTCCCCACCATCGAGAACATCTACAGTGAACGCTGTCATCTGGGAGCAGCAGCAATCATCAAGGATGCACATCACCCAGCACATGCTCTATTCTTGCTGCTATGATTAGGAAAGAGGTATAGATGCTAAAAGAATCACGCCACCAGTTTCAGGAACAGCTGCTACCCCTCCACCATCAGACTCCTCAACAACAAACTCAATCAGGGACTCATTTAAAGACATTTATTCTTGCACTTTTCTTTTCTCTTGGTATTGCTCATTTACATGTATACATAACTTTTTGAGCACAGTTTTTTTGCACTACCAATAAGTGGTAATTCTGCCTCGCCCACAGGAAAAAGAATCTCAGGGTTATATGTAACATAATGCATGAACTCTGGAAATATATCTGAAATCTGAAAGTTAAAATTTTCAGATCAAAGATCCATCATCAGAACTGGGAAGGGTTCAAAGAAAGCTTGTTAAACTGTAAGGAGGATGGCTATGGTGGGGGGTGGGGTGTAAAACAGTGCAGGTCCTCCACTGCCATGTTGTCTTCCACATTTAATTAAATCTGGACTGAATTAATTGAATCCCACTTCCAGAGGATCATAAAGGGGTGAAAACAAGCAGGCTAGCATGGACAAAGAAATTAAGGTTACTGAAGTTGTATTTAATAATGATCTATTTCTGCTTTAGTTAATATTCAGATCATTTAGCATTTGAGGCAGAACATTCCAAAGACTCACAGTCTTGTGAAATAAAGGAATTCATGTATTTTCTGTCTTAGAATGATGACCCTTATGTTTACACAATGAGTCAAATTGCTGGATTCTGCAACAAGAGGAAATATCCTCACCCCATCCACTATCCAAGGCCTTTCATGATCTTGGATGTTTTCACTTTCTAAAATTGCCGCCAATATAATTCCATCAGGAGGGAATCTGCACATTCCAGGAACTAGTGTAATAAATCTTCTCTAATCCACTTCCAATGGTTGAACATCCTTCCTTAAATAAGGATGAGACCAGTACTGGGAAGAGGGGGTAGGACAGGGACTGAATGCAATAAATTGAACAAGATGCTCAGATGAAAACAGGTGGGGCGAAAGGTTAGTAGAGATGACGAAAGGGAGAAAAAAGCTGGGTGGACAGATGAATGCATATGGGAGAGCACTGGGCTTGCAGGTGACCTGAAACTAGATTGTAAGCTTCCCAAGCTCTTCCACCTGGGGGATTTGGATTGCCTATCACCTCCTCCCCATTTGTTTCCACCTATCACTTTCCAGCCTCTGGCCAACCTCTCCCCCATACAGCAATATTCTGGCAATCTTTCCTCTTCCCTCTCAGTTCTGATCTGAAGCCTCAATACCAAATATCCGTATACACCTTTTATCACTACTGTGCTGAGTTCTTTCAACATTCTATTTCTGCTTTATATCACAACATCTCCAGTCTCTTGTCTTCATTCTATGTTCTAACCTAAAACAATTGACCGCTGATGCTTGGAACTCTGGTCTTACACCAAAATCTCTCTGTGATGTCCCTGCAAAGTATAAATTAATGCTTCAAAGGGGGTCTCCATATCATATTGGCTGAACTTCAGTTATGTGTTTGAGTACAGTTTGGGAATTTGCTTTGGTTGCAGTCTTGGACCAGACGCTGCTTTTAGTTGGGAGCTAACTGTTATGTTTTTTCTTTCAAAAAGAACAACTTTACATGGGTTTAACACTTAACTGACTTTATTTTCCTTGAGCTGCTTCAACAGACTTTCAGTGACAATGCCCGCGACACGTAGCATATTCCTCTTCTAGTTTCGGCTAACAGCGTGATTTGCATGCTGGGAAATGTAGTTCTTATTTACACGCATGATAAACAGTTTTGCTGATAAGTCTGCCTTGTTTGCATTAGTAAGCAGCATCAGTGCAGATCATGCAGTTACTACATTAGGAATGCATATGCTACTTAGGGGAGGGAGTGGGGTCGGGGAGGGACATAAATAAGTATAAAGTTCATAGAGAAAGAGGTTCTCAAATCAGGGCAATGATGAAGGTAGGTTCTGTATGTGTTGGGTGCTTCGATGAGGTCACAAAAATCATGATGTATAGCAGACAGTGAAGAAAGTTACCTGAGAATCGAGAAAAACTAGGAAAGTACAGCAAAGAATGGCTGATGGAATTTAACTCAAGCAAGTTTGAAGTGCTGCACTTCGAAGATTAAACTATGGCAGGACTTAAACTTTTTTTGTAATACTCTGAAGAGTGGTGTAAAACAGAAACACAGGGGTACAGACACATAGTTCCATGAAAGTCTGTAAGGAGATTGCACGTTCTTCCCATGTCTGCATGGGTTTTCTCCGCGGGCTTCAGTTTCTTCTACCGTTCAAAACGTACCAGGGTGTAGGTGTAAATTGGATGGCACGAACTCATGGGCTGAAATGGCCTGTTACCAGTTTCTTCTACCGTTCAAAACGTACCAGGGTGTAGGTGTAAATTGGATGGCACGGACTCATGGGCTGAAATGGCCTGTTACCATGTCTAAATTTAAAAAAAATAAATTTCAAGGTGGTGATACAGGTGAACAGGATTGTGAAAAAAAGCGTTTGGTAACTTTCCTTCTTTAGTCAGGGCATTGTGTACAGGAGCAACAGCATTATGTTATACTTGTACAAGACATTAGTGAGACAATACTTGGACTATTCATGAGAATGTTACCAAGACAGGCCAGCTTGAATTTTAGATGGAGGCTGGATAGACTGGTATTTTTCTCCCTGATCACAGATGCTGAGGAGGGACCTTCTAGAGGGTTATAAAATCATGAGGGGCATTGATTAGGTGAATAGTCATCATCTTTTTCCCAGGGTAGGGAAGTCTAAAGCTTGAGGGTGTAGATTTAAGGTGAGAGAGGAACAATTTAGAAGGGATCTAAGGGACACTTTCTTCACACAGAGGGTTGAGATTAGATAATATGAGCTGTTGAGATAGGTTCAATTGTAACATTTAAAATATATTCAGACAAATACATGGATAAGAAAGGTTTGGGATATGATTGTGGTGAACTGTTGAACTGCTGTTTCCCTGATTACATGGTTCCACCCCGTTTTGTGACTGTACCTGTGGCCCCTCCCTCTTTGACCTTGTATAAAGCATCTAACATCTTGACCCTTCCCCAGAAAGTCTGGCAATACAGTAAGGAGGACAGGGCATTTATAAAGGAGGAGGTATGATGACTCCTAGATGAGGGGATTATCAAGGCCAGCACTAGTCCCTGGAGAGCACAGGTAGTGATGATGAAGGGTGAGGATAAGTGCAGGATGGTGATCGACTATAGACAAACCATTAACTACTATACAGTCAACCAAATCACCTAGTCTCATGTGTTCTCCACACCAGACCTGAAATCCACCTACCACCAACACCCCATGCACTCTGAGGATCATCAGTACACAGACCAGCAAGTCACCTTCCCATATCTGGATAACATCACAATCTGCAAGACCATGAAGCGAACTTCCAGAAATTACTTACAATCACCAAATCCCTGAATCTGAGACAATAAGGATATGTGTTTTCTGCACTACCTGACTGGCAATCCTTGGTTGTGTCATGGAGAATGGGGTCATTGACCCCTTCCCCTTCCCCACAGCCTCAAGGACCTGTAAAGGTGCCTGGGTTAATTTCTTATTATGCCTAGTGGGTTCCAAATTTTGTGGATAAAGCCCACCCCCTTATCAAGTCCAATTCTTTCCCCTTTACAAATGAAGCATGGGCAACCTTCTGCCGCATAAAGGAAGACATCACGAAAGCTGTAACATTTGGAGTGGATCAATCTTCCCCTTTCCAGATGGAGAGCAATGCATCTAATTTCACCTTGGCCACCACCCTTAATCAGGCAGGCTTCCCCGTCACCTTTTCCTCCCACACCCTCCAGGGCCCTGAAGTCCAACACACCTCAATAGAGAAAGAGGCTGAGGTAATAGTCTGGAGGCACTACCTGGCTGGCAGATGTTTTATCCTGCGCACAGACCAATGGGCTGTGAAATTCATGTTCAACAATAAACAGCGGGGTAAGATAAAGAATGATAAAATTTTGAGGTGGAGGATTGAGCTCTCCACCTATAATTATGACATCCTGTACCAGCTGGGGAAGCTCGTTGAGCCCTCAGATGCCATGTCACAAGAAACACGTGCCAGCACACAGGCGGATCACCTCAAAGCCCTCCATGACAACCTCTGCCACTCCCGTGTCACTAAATTTTTTCACTTTATCAAATCTTGGAATCTGCCATACTCCATTGGGATATCAGAGACATGACCAGGGACTGCAGGGTCTGTGCGGAGTGAAAGCCACACTTCTTCCAACCGGACAGGGCACTCCTGATAAAAGCCAAGCGCCTCTTTGAGCACCTGAGCATGGACTTCAAGGGCCTCCTTCCCTTCATCAACCCTAATACATGCTTCCTCACAGTTACTGATGAGTATTCATGGTTCCCCTTTGCCATCCCCTGCCCTGACATGACCACCATCACAGTCATTGCGGCCCTGCACAACCTGTTCACCCTGTTCAGGTAACTGTCGTACATCCACAGTGACTGGGATCCTCATTTACGAGCAATGAGCTGTGCCAATTCCTGCTGGCCAGGGATATCGCCACCAGCAGGACCACGGGTTACAACCCCTGGGTGAACGGTCAGTAGAAAGATAGCGGCACTGTATGGAACGCCATCCTCCTTGCCCTAAAGTCTAGGGGACTACCTGTCTCTCACTGGCAGGAGGTTCTCCCAGAGATTCTCCATGCCACTCAATCTCTGCTATGTACTGCCACTAATGCTACCCCTCACAGAAGAATTTTCTCCTTCCCCAGGAAGTCCACGTCGGGGACCACACTACCCTCCAGGGCCAATCCTCCTACAAAAGCATGAGAGGTGAAGCCATCAAACTGACTCCCTGGTTGAAAGGGGGCTCCTTCACGCAAACCCCCAATATGCGAACGTGGCCTACCCAGATGGGTGTGAGGAAACAGTCTCCATGCAGGGCCTCAAGCAATATAGTTACCCTCTGAGGAGCATACCAACCATGCAGAAACACCCCCCCCCCTTCTACAGACATGCAATGCATACCATTGTACCCTTCCCCCACCCCAGTTATTCCAACCAAGCTGTCACGCTCCCAGCAAGTCGACACAGCACTGGGGATCTGGGATGAGACAGCAGCCCTGACCGCAACCCAACAACTGGCGCTCTGCTAGATAGTACGGAAGATCAACCCACTGGACTGGCTTTACCTGTAAAACTTGGTGCCTGATGTCACCCACCGAACAATAAAAAACATCAAGGGGAGAATGTGGTGAACTGCCTAACTGCTGTATTCCTGATTACCTGGTTCCGCCTCATTCTGTAACTGTACCTGTACCCCCTCCCTCCTTGCCCTTGTATAAAGCTTTCTGACCCTTTGCCAGAAAGCCCAGGTCACGGCACAGGATGAGGTCCCTGTCCATTGTGAATGAAAGCCTGTAGATCGGTGACTCAGTCTCAGCCTCTCGAATTATTTACTACACATCAATTATCAAATGTGGGTAGTTGCAAATAGCTTGGGTAGTCAACTTGGTCATCATCAACAAATTGGACCAATGACCTTGAGAGACAAAATACACACAAAATTGATCAAATGCAGGTGATATTGTTGCTGATGTTATGGCTAGAAACACAGATATATCAATTAGTCTATCGGTGTCAAGAAAGGGTCTCCATGCAGTCATTGTTCAAAACCCTGAAGGGATATTTTCATCCAGCTGCTTCGAGTCTCAAGTTTTGTGACCAGGGATCAGAGGAACCAGTGAGCAAAAATGTAGAGAAACTAAAGACTCGGTCAGATGAAAGGTGAACGTTTCAGTGACCACATGCGTAGCTTTTGATAGGTTGCTGTCAGTTGAGTGTTGGTCATTTCAATAAAAGATATGTCATTGGTTACCCTACCTTGATTATTTGTGCTGAATAGCAGCAGTACCACACAGCCTACAGACACAATACTGCCAGACATTCTGCCAGATATCTGGGTCCAGTTTGTGCAAATTTTTGGATAACTAAATTTGATTGGATCACAATGTCTCCCCAACCATCAAAGGTCTGCCTGAACACAGAAAACACTTTTTATTGCACTGACCACGAAGGTTTATCTATTGTTTTATATTTATGAACCTTTTTCTCTGATGTGGTGATTTAATTATTGCTTGTTGCTTGTTGGTGTATTTTGCACACTTGTGTAGCTGCACTAAATAATAATCTCATTTTTTTTCTGTCTATTACACCTATGTGTATGGCAATTAACTTTCTTCATCAGCCTTTTCCAATGACATGAAATCAGTATTCAAATGTTTTAGTGCACTTCTTCAGTTATGGTGGTTCCTAGTAATATGATGATGTACAAACAAGGTGATAAATATCCTTTTGGTCTAGTGCCATACAACTCAACAAATGCTTTAGTTTTTAATTAAATTTGAGACTGAATTATTGCATATAAATCTCCTTTAAGTACTGAATAAGCATTGTGATAGGAAGTTACCGGGAAGAAAAGACAAAAATTATTCTTCAAATGTTGAAGCTTGGCCTTTTGCTTTAAACTGAATAGTAAGCTGTAAGATATTTAGATCTCAGTGCTCTGTTCTGCTGCATGGGACTCATGATAATATGACGGTTTCTCAGGCTCCAGTCCAACAGAACATCCTCCAGGAATTGTGGGTAGCTTCCAAAACCAAACTGCAGAAATGAATTCAAGCGGAAATTTCAGAAGCATTAGAGCAGGGTTCCTCAGATAAGATATTCAACTGCTAAGTTTTCAATTCAACACAAAACAAATCTATTGGTTTTTCAAATAACTGCAACAAATGTATTTGTAGTAGAGTTCATTTTATTTTCCAATTTGTTTGCTGTTGAAGTACACTTAACTCTAAATGGTGCATACTGAGAGCTACCTCATGGAACTTTAATCCTGACCGGACAATGTTCCCTGACAAAATGTAGTTATAAAACTACTCCATGGAAATTAATTGCTTGTACAGTGACCTTCAACTGACAAAGAAGTTCAGAGATATCCACCAAAGATTCAGGCTAGAAAAAAAACAAGAACTTTTTTTTTGTAGACAACATCCTGTGGTCAAACAGTAATAAATTAATTGATGGGTGATTCCTTACTGAAATGGCTCAGAACCCATTAGAGCTGGAAAACTGAAATTAGACCAAATTTACTATTGCTCTCAATCTTTCACTCTTGAATGATGCCAGTATTTTACATGATACTGCCATTTTTTACTTACCCTATGCCAAAAATTAATTATAATGGTAAGGCTTTGTTCTGCATAATTAGAAGAACTGTATTTAATTCTCTTCACCTTTCTCAACAGTCAGCACATGCTTTGCAGCTCCTAGATGAAATATGGAGAAAGTATATGAAGAATATAAATCGGAATAATTTGATATTTAGATTCCAGTAAAACACCTGTCTTCCTACTTGCCTTGAGTAGCTGCTCTAATTCCATCAAGGTTTAAATCACCATTTTGAAATGAACGGACTGTCACTTCATAGAGAACACAAGCAACTGGCAAGGAAATGATGCAGTATGTATATAATGGATGTAGAAACTAGATTGTGTGGGGCAAAGTTTTGCATGCACAGCAATTCAATTGCAATAAAAATATCAATTGTAAAGGAAGATACTGAACTCACTCTGGTTCCACCAAGTCTCCAAGTTTCCACCTTGAATCTCTGTGCATCAGGCACACGGATGCCTACAGGAGATTGGACATGTGAAGTGGCATTTTATACTGTGTAATGTAAACCTAGACATGATTCCTTCACTTGGGTCATCCAGGCATGGCTCATGAATAGCGTAGGACCTCATTTAGAATTGCGGGTCTATTTGAGCAAGACCCAAGATGCAATGCTGACCACCATTCAAGGTAAGTCTTAAAGCAACATAGCCATTTTCTTTCTCTGAACTGCCAGCCCCATATCCTCCCACCTTTTATCTGGCTACTTTCCCCATCCACTATCTCAGCACATGATTCAACCACCTGCCCCACCACTAATCTCCAGCACAGCCCTCACCATTCCTCAGCAACACAATGCAAACTATTCCTCTTCCCAAACTATATGTTTGATACACCTAACTAATTGTGGAAGACCCTCATCCCCATAAACTATTGCTCCACATAGCCCCAGCTTATAACAATATTTGTCCTCAATCTGCAGTGAACTGAGATTCGTTGGTGATGTGTTGTACTGATGGCTGACTCTGCCTCCCGGCTCTGTCCGCATCTACCCATATGCAACCCTGGTTTCTTGCCTAAACCCTGAGCCCTTCAGAAGATCACTGTAAGACCCTACCCTCAGTTATAAGCAAATAAAAGTGTGTGTTCTCCCTCTAGTCATGAGAGCTTTTATTCACGTTACAATTTTATTAGATTATATCTCTAGAAGATGGAAGCACTACTCAAGCCAGATCTGCTGCTGATGTACTCTCTGGCCCCCAATGTTGCTGAGGAGTTCACGACAGCTTCCAGGCCTACCTGAACGTGACCAGAGATGTCTTCCACACTGATGAACTTAGGAGGTCTGCACTCGTTTCAAGGGTAGGAATTAAAGCATATGCAATCATTAGGGATTGCACTACATATGGTGCTGCCATCGAGGCTTTGAAGACTCAGTACCAGAAGTTGCAGAACGAGGGTCCTAGTGAGGCACCGACTCAGGAGAGACCATTGATGATTACCTGTTTGGATCTGTGGACGCTTGCCAAGAAGAGCAGGTACGAAGCAGCTACAGGCCATGTTTGGGAGGAAGAACAAATATGCGATTCTCTAGAAGCAGGGGTCCGCTCGGGATACGTGAGGCAGCGACTGCGTGAGTCGAGTAAGAAGGACCTGGCTAGTTACATTGAACTGGCCTAGTCTCAGGAATAGGCCAAGCTCGAGACCGACAACCCCGAAGCTAACAAACTCACTCACCCCAGTGAGCCCTACCAAGGACTGGCAGTTTCCACTACCCCTCTCCTAATGGCTGCCACTTCCCGTGCTGGGGATCATCCTCACATTAGGGAGTGCTTCTTCTCTGGTAAGAGCCAGCATCCTTGCTCCAGATACCCAGCACAAGACTCAGAATGCTCCAGCTGTGGCAAGAGGAATCACTGGGAGAGGGTCTGCTGTGCAAAGGGCCAGCACAGCTCTCAGATCCGATTCCAGCCCCAAGCTGAATTCGCCTGAACCCATTTACTGCACTACACACCGACAGAGGATGGCAGTTAGAAAACAGTGCGAAAACATTTGGCGGCCATCTTTCTGCAACTCAAATTCAAATTCAGCACCTTCATCGTCAGAGGAGGAAAGAGAGCAGCCATATTGCCACATCATGAGATTGATGCCATCTTAATCATGGGTAACAGGATGCTGGGGGGCATTTGAGTGAGGAATATTGAGTCTCCAGGGTCCTAGCCTCTTGGTTCTGGTTCAGGACAGACCTCATCAACTTAAGAACTCCAGAGTGACTTTCAAGGTAAACAGAGACTTTACTAAATGCCTAATCGACACAGGCTCTACTGAAAGCTTCATATACTCACAGACTGTATGAGAACACAACCTGATGGTGTATCCTTCCAATTACCATGTATTCCTCGCACCCCTTTTGCCCTCTACCTGTTTTCATGAACAGTATATTTGTCGTTTGAAGGGGGGGAATTCTGTAAAATATGCCTGTATGTACAATGATTTGTGTGCTGTTGGTTCTGGACTTCTTGTGTCACCTTAAAAGCGTGATCTTGGAGTGTTCTGGCCCTCTCCCCCCATAATGGTTTGGAAGGGAGGGCCTCTAAAATCAGAACCCACATGTAGGCTCTCCACACTTAATATCGACCCAACCTCCTCTCTTCCCGAATCTGTCCCCAGACTGCAAAGCTATTGCTACCAACAGTAGGTGGTACAGCATAGCTGACCGAGACTTCATAAAGGCTGAGCCACAATGTCTACTCAATGAAAGTATTATTGAACCTAGCACTAGCCGTGGAGAGCACAAGTGATGGTGGTAAAAGGGCTCAGGCTAGTAAATGACTATAGCCAAACTATTAATCTGTAAATACTACTGGACATATACCTCCTCCTTCAAATTCAGACTTGGTGAATGGTATCATGCAATATCAGATCTATTCGACCACTGACCTGAAAGTTGCTTATCACCAGCTGCCAATCCATTTTGAGGACTGTCCCTACATAGTATTTGAGGCAAACGGTTTTCTCTATCAATTCCAGAGGGTCCCTTTCAGAAATACTAATGGGGTTTCTATCTTCCAGAGTCAGATGGACAGAATGGTGGATGAGTATGGGTTGAAGGCTACCTTCCCCTACCATGACAACGTCACCATCTGTGGCCACACCTTGGAGGATCATGATGCCAATCAGAGCTTTCTCCATGCAGCAAATGCCCTGAACCTCACTTATAACTCCAGCAAATATGTGTTCAGGACTAAATGTCTGGTTATCCTTGGCTACGTGTTGTAGAATGGTATAATTGGCCCAGACCCCGATAGGAGGTTCCCCCTCTTGGAGCTCCCCATTCCAAGGACCATGAAGGCTTTAAGGAGATGCCAAGGTTTTTTTTTCTCATATTACTCCCAGTGGATCCCTCATATGCTGATAAGGTTCGCCCCCTTCTAAAAGCCACTATGTTTCCACTCTCGGCTTAAGCCCAAACAGCTTTTAACTACGTCCAAAATCACATTGCGAAAGCTGCTATGTATGCAATGGATAAGAATTTACCTTCCCAAGTGGAAAGCGATGCTTTGGATGTAGCCCTGGCTGTTACCCTCAACCAAGCAGGCAGGCCGGTTGCATTTTTTTCTCAAACTTTGCAAGGCCATAGGCTCCGAAATTCCTCTGTGGAAAAGGAGACACAGGCCTTTATAGAAGCCATAAAGCACTGGAGACACTACCTGGCTGCAGGAAATTTATGCTCCTCACTGACCAGCACTCTGTCACATTTATGTTAAATAACATCAAGAGGAGCAAAATTAAGAATGAATAAGTTGATAGGTGGAGGATTGAGCTCTCCACCGACAATTATTACATCACATACCAACCTTTCTAACTTCTCAGGTCAATTTTAAGGGACCTCTCCTGGGGGTACGGACAAGTTGAAAAGGAAAATGCCACAATCTGGAAGGCAGTCAAGCTAGCCCTGAAGTCAAGTGGCCTTCCAGACTCATGCTCCATTCTATCTGGTCACTACTATGTACCGTGACCAACCCTACTCCTCACAAGCTCCTATTCAATTTTGAGAGAAGGTTGACATCGGGAATTACACTCCCAACCTAGTTCACCTCTCCTGGTCCAGTCCTTCTCAGGAAGCATGTGAGGAGAAGCAAGACCGATGCCCTGGTGTAAAGGGTGAAACTGCTCCACACCAATCCCATGTATGCCTATGCGGAACGGAATACCCAGATGGCAGGGAGGACACTGTCTCCATCAGGGACCTGGCATCTGCCAGAACAGAGAGTCTGTTGCCTCAAATGCCCTACGAGCTCCAGAGCTCATTCTCACCACCCCCAGCCAGTGCCTCGGGGGATCTGGCTCAGGACCAAAGTGCATCCCACCCCCCCCCCACCATAGAGCTGGAAACCCAGCCCACTTCTCCTCCCTCACAAGGGGGCCAGGAGACCCATAGAACCCAAGGCCCTCCACCTGAATCTCCAGACCCCCAAAATGCTTAAATCTGCAAATAACAATATAATTTTCAATTTTTTTTCTTCTGAATCTATGTTCTCTGTCTTCATCCACAGATCCTCAATTATGCAGGAAGGGGTGAATGCAGTGAACTGAGATTCATTGGTGGTGTGTTATACCGATGGCTGGCTCTGCCTCCCTGCTCTGCCCTCATCTACTCATATACAACCCTGGTTTCCCGCCAAACTATTAATCACTAAACACTCCTGGACGCATACCCCCTCCCTCGAATTTTGGACATGGTTAATGATATTGCGCAATATTGGGTCCATTCGACCATTAACCTGAAAGCTGCTTATCACCAGCTGCCAATCCATTTTGAGGACTGTCCCTACATGGCACTTGAGGCAAATGGTCATCTCTTTCAATTCCAGAGGGTCCCTTTGGAAAACTACCTATTCCCTGATCCCTTCTGAAAACCACTGTAAGACCTTACCTTCAGTTATAAGCAAGTAAAGGCATCTGTTCTACCTCCAGTTGTGAGAGCTTTTATGCGTGATACACAAACATGTCCAGTTAATTTCTTGCAACAATGCAGACAGCAATAAAACAAGAAGAAAGGAAAGTGCACCGAAACTGTCAGTTTTTGCCTTTTCTTTGTGTCATTCTTTGCCTAGAATTGAGGACATTTATATTTTATTGAAAATGCCAGCTGCCATGTATTAATGCTTTTAAAAAAAAATAGAAAGGCCAGTTCTGTTAAATTGAGTTTAATTAATGTGCAGGAGATGAACCCTGCTTTGTCAGAAAGTAACTGTTCAGAATGAGGTTTGAAATAAAATGTTGTGATTTCATCTTATTGCAGCCAAGAAAAAGAACTTGGGTTGTATAAAAGTCCTGAATCTCAAGCTTCACATTAGCTATGATGAAAAGAGGCCATGCTAGAAAGTGAACTATTCTAGTGACGGGGTAAAGGACAAGGGGATGAATTCTGTGGATAAGATAGTTGATGGGAATCACCGGTTGGTTTTATACATTTAGTAGTTCATAGAAATAGATGTGTAAAAGGACGTGGGTGGATATGCAAAATAGGCTGCTCGTTCTACTGCTAAGGGCCAGGTTCTGCCTGACACACGCAACCCACATGGCATGGGTCTCCAAACAGTCCATTGGCTCCATTAGAGCAAACATTGGAATGGTACAAATGTGAACTGGTTTGGGGATGATTGCGCTCTTGTATCCATATGACAGACTTACAGACAGGAAGCAAATTGGCCTATTGCTGGTGTTGGGGAGGACTCTTGATCAGAAAATGTTCAATAGTCACTCTTCTCAAAAGGCCAATTCTGAGCAAAATATCTTCCTCAACTAATATCAATACACCAGGGGTATCCAAAGATCTTTAAATAGTTGCCACTTTCCTTCAAAAATAAGTAGTCAGAAACTTTGATTTAATGTCAACCATTATTATGAAATTACATTGCTGTTTCCTTTTAACAAAGTTGTTAACCTTTTAGTTCATGAAATGCAAATGTCAGACTTTAGGTTTATTACTGTTGACAGACTTCACTAAATATCAAGGCAGGAACAAGGGGATTTCATGATCTCCTGAAGTTTGTTCATCTGTGTTTGTTCAGAGGTGCTACATTATCTGTTTATAAGAAAGGTTTCCTCTTGGTGCTTGTTAATAAGATACTTTACACTCCTTCGAAACTATTTTAGCACAGCATTTTGGATGTGCTATCTACTCAAAATTTGGGGGCCAATCAGCAGTTTTGAGTCCTTTTCTACCTAGTCAGATATGAGCTGCTTGTGATTACCAATCCTGGATATTGGATGAGGACTAGTGTGACCAGGAACAGCCACAGAAACAACAGGAAGAGACTAATTGTTAGACACCTGTGGCTATGGAAGGCATAGAGCTGTATCGTGCAGGAATACCATACAGCAAACACAGGGAGCCAAGCTAAGGTGTAGTTCTTTCAATATATTGAGCCATCATTCTTTCAATATATTGGCTCTTTTCCAGTGGATGTAGGAGTCACCATTGCTATCATTATCTTTGAGGGTCTTCTGGAAATATTTGCTGGAATTCCCAGACAGCAAATCACAAATATATGAGATAAGGGATTATAGAGGCTTCATTATCAAGGGTAGTAAGTATGTCAATTCTTTGTGCCACAAAGCCCCCCCCCCCCCCCCCCGCCAGAGTGAGATGTTGCTCAGGTTTCAGTTCCGGCTAGTTTCTCATCTGTTCAGGACATCATACAGTTGGCTCCAGATCGCCCAGGAGTTCTCAAATAAAAAACAATCTTCAGCACGAATGTGTAGTCAAAGTAAGATCTTTCTGCAGATTTCTGTTGGGCACCTAGGAAGGCAGTTATGTGTGAGGTGGCTTCATACTCATGCAGGTGAGCAAGTTTAAAATGCATTGCTTTATGAGGTTTCCAAGTGCAGATTGGAAGAAAGTGAAATATGAATGGATACATTTCTATATTAGATGTGGAGACAGAAAGGTAAAAGAGGAAAGAATGATTAAAAAAAAACATGGAAAATTATTAGTAATAAAAACCATACCCCTCTGAATTATTAACTTCAAATCCAAACCCCTTCCTGAACTCTGATTTTAAAATTTAGATAGAATTTTATCTCCTTGCAAATACCAGAGGCCACCAAGTCACCGGACAATAAATTTCTCAATATAAATGGTCTCTATATGTAATTGTATAAGAGGGATACCTTAGTTATGAGTTCCTTTATTAAGTGCTTCCTTTTTTTCCAAGTGTATATTGGGATAAATGCACCGTTATAAGTGAAAGAAGGATTAATAACTCAGGGCCCATTTAATTGAATGAAAACATGAAGTAGATGATATCAGCATCCCAGAAATTTAACTTCCATCGGCCTTCAAAACCTGCCAAATGTGTTAACTCTTTCGTTTTATCATAATGTTGTTTTGCAAAATTATTTTAAAAGGGGCACACACAGATTAATGATCATCATATCAGAGAAGTGACAGTTATTACAGCACAGAAAGGCAACATTTGATAGACCAAATTTTTTTGGGCAGAGTATCCCATACAGTCAGTCTTATTCCCCTATTATTTCTTGAGAGGCCTGCAAATTATTTTGCCTTATGTGCCCATTAAATTTCCTTTTGAAAAAGGTCTAACATTCTTCGCTGTCTCAGAGCCATTGATATCCAGATCATTTCCGTTCTCTGTGCAATAATGTTTAGCCAAGGTTATGCTCTGTGTCAGTTTTCCTATCATTTTGGATCTGTGAACTCAATGGTAGAAAGGTCTGCTAATGGAAAATCATAATCCTGTACATCTCTATCCAATCACCTGTCAGCCCTCAATATCCATTTAATTCTTCAATCGACTTAAAAAAAATTCTTAACAGACCAAGTCCAAGAGCAGTGAATATAAATATATATGGGTTTTCAAAGAAATGATGTAGATAGATTCCTGCAGTAGAAAGCATCACATTTCTCCCTAGAAAATTAGACAGATAAAAATAATTTGAGGTTTTTGAATCAAGATCAAAACAACAGACTAAGATAAATAGCTCATTATCCTTATATCTCTATTTTGATGCCCAATAGTCAGTGAGAATTGGAGCAACAAATCTGTAGAGAGACCAGACAGTTGGAAGAAACATAAGGTTGTGACAGTCAGAGATTTTAACTTTCCACGTATTGACTGGGACTCCCATACTGTAAAAGGGCTGTGTGGCTTGGAGTTTGTCAAATGTGTTCAAGAAAGTTTTCTAAATTACATATAGAGGTATCAACTACTAGAGAGAGTGCAATACTGGATTCTCATTAGAGAACAAGACAAGATAGGTGACAAAAGTATGTGTAGGGAACATTTTGGGTCTAATAGTCATAATACCATTAGTTTCAAGTTAATTATGGAGAAGGATAGGTTTGGGCCTCAGAATGAGATTCTAAATTGGAGAAAGGCTAATTTTGAGGAAATGAGAAAGGATCTAGAATGCATGGATTAGGATAAGCTGTTCTCGGGCAAGGATGTGCGAGGTAAGTGGAAAACCTTCAAAGGTGAAATTTTAAGAGTATAGAGTTTGTATGTTCCTGTCAGGATTAAAGACAAGGTTAGCAGGCACAGGGAACCTTGGTTTTTGAGGGATATTGAGGATTTGGTTCAGAAGAAGAGAGAGGTGTATAGCAGGTATTGGTAACATGGAGCAAATGAGGTACTTGAGGAGTATAAAAAAGGAAAGAAAAACCTCAAGAAAGAAATCAGAAAGGCTAAAAGAAGACATGAGGTTGCTTTGGCAGACAATGTAAAGGAAAATCCTAAGGATTTCTAAGAGCAAAAAGATAGTAAGGAACAAAATTGGTCCCCTTGAAGATCAGAGTTGTCAGCTTGATATGGAGCTAAAAGAGATGGAGGAGATAATAAATGTTCTTTTTCATCAGTATTCACTCAAGAAATGGGCAATGAGTCATGAGAAGGAGGAAAACAAGCAGTGAGAACATGGAACCTATACAGATTAAGGAGGAGGAAGTTCTTGCTGCCTTAAAGCAAATAAGGGTGGATAAATCCCCAAGGCCTGACAAGATATTCTCTCGGACTTTGATGGAGGCTAGTGTAGAAATTGCAGAGGGTCTGGCAGGAATATTTAAAATGTCCTTAGCCACTGGTGAGCTGGAGGTCTGGAGGGTAGCTTATGTTGTTCCATTGTTTCAAAAAGGTTCTAAAAGTAACTCTGGAAATTGTAGGCCAGTGAGCCTGACATCAGTATTAGGTAAATTATTGGATGGTGTTCTTGGAAATTGGATATACAATTATTTGGAAAGCCATAAACTGATTAGCAATAGTCAACAAAGCTTTGTGCATGCTAGATCATGTTTAACCAAATGTAAAGATTTTTGAGGAGGTTATCAGGAAAGTTGATGAATGAAAGGCTGTGGATTTTGTCCACATGGATTTTAGTAAGGTATTTGACAAGGTCCCACATGGGAGGTTAGTCAGCAAGGTATTAAGTATTAAGTATTAAGCATTAAGTATTCATGGTTAAGTAGTAAACTGGATTTGACAATGGCTGGAAGGGAGAAGCTAGTGAGTACTGGTGGATGATTGCTTCCTAGACTGGTTGCCTGTGACTAATAGTGTGCCTCAGGGATTGGTGCTGAGACCATTGTTGTTTGTTATCTATATCAATGATCTGGGCGATAATGTGGTAAATTGGATCAGAAAGTTTGCAGAAGACACTAAGTTTGGAGGTGTTCTAGACGGCAAAGAAGGTTTTCAAAGCTTGCAGAGGGATCTGGACCAAATGGAAAAATGGGATGAAAAATGGCAAATAGAATTTAATGCAGACATGTATGAGATGATGCATTTTGGAAGGACAAACCAAGAAAGGACATACACAGTAAATGATAGGGCATTGAGGAGTGTGGTAGAACAAAGGAATCTGGGAATACAGATACATAATTCCCTGAAAGTGGTGTCACATATAGATAGAGTTGTTAAGAAAACTTTTGGCCCTTCATATATCAATGTATTGAGTATAGGAGTTGGAATATTATGGTAAAGTGGTATGACATTGGTGAAGCCAATTTTGGAGTGTTGTGTACAGTTTTGGTCAGGTAACTACAGGAAAGATAGTAATAAGATAGAAAGAGAAAAGAGAAGATTTTCTCGGATGTTGTCAGGGCTTCAGGAACTGGTATACAGAGAAAGGTAACAAAGATTAGGATTTTATTCCCTAGAGTATAGAAGAATGAGGGGAAATTTGATAAAAGCTTTTAAAATTATGAGGGTGATAGACAGAGAAAATGTAAATAGGCTTTTTCTACTGAGGGTCAGTGAGTTACAAACCAGACGACATGGGTTAAGAGTGAAAGGGGAAAGGTTTAGGGAAATTGAGGAGGAATTTCTTCACATAGAGAGTGATGGGAGTGTGGAATGAGCTTCCAGCTGAAGTGGTGAATGTGGACTCAATTTTAACTTTTAAGAAGAATTGGTCAGGTACATGGATGGGAGAGTTATGGAGAGATATGGACTGGGTGCAGGTCAGTGGGACTAGGTGAAAAAAAGTGGTTCGGCACAGACTAGAAATGCTGAAGGGGGCCTGTTTCTTTGTTTCTGCATTGTAATATTCTATGGTTTTATGCACTTTTATCTGTAATGGACCTGCTGTGATTATTCAGGTACTCAATCTGTTTTTTTAACACACCTCATTCACTAACTCGGTGCATTCCTGTAATCATTTCTCAGCCTCCAATGATAACCTCCTGGTTTTCCTGATCTTTGCCTTTTAGGCTCTCACTGTATACAGGTCGCAGGAACTTTGCCAAGTGGTCCAAATTGTCAAAATGCAATTTCAGGAAAGAACATTAGGCATCGCTTTTCATAGTGTAGCTGTGATCAAGTATGCTGGAATCTTTGGTATAACAGGTTATATGCTGGTGATAACTGAGCCGGGTTTACAGACAGCCCGAATTAAAAGTTACCCTCTATAATTTGTAATGCATTGGAATTGTCCGTTTCTTGTTTGAAAAGAACAAACATGGTTACTGTAATAGTACAGATTCTATCACCAATGTGTATATGTACAGATGGTAGTGTAGGATGACTGTGATTGGCTGAGAGCATAGCCACACCTACTGGCATGTCTTAAAGGATTGATCCGAACCAGACCAGGTCATTCTGGACTGGTCAACCTACTTGTGATATGCTCCAGTCTTTTAGTTAATAAAAGCCTTGGTTTGGATCAACAAGTCTTTGGTTCTTTCAACATGCTCTACAATTTTATTAACTAAAAGGTTTTGAAGATATGGAGTGTATGCTACGGCTGAAATGATTCGACATCGACCCACAGTCAGCTAAAGCCTCGAATGACTTTAAGCGCTGGGTGAGATGCTTCGAAACATATTTACAGCACCCTGACCCTGCCGTGATAGAGGGCAGCCATCGACTACTAATATTGATGACTATGGTGTCCCTGAGAGTCCACCAGAGTGTCCAGGACGCAACCACTTACACCGCAGCCATGAAGGTGCTAAAAGGGCTCTACGAGCTACCGACGAACAGAGTCTATGCTCGGTACAAACTTGCTACGAGGAGGCAATAGCCCGGTGAGTCCTGTAGAGCTTATATTCAGGCACTAAGAGCAATGGGCAGGGACTGTGCCTGCACAGACAGAACTGCTGCGGAGATCACAGACGATCTCAGTTGGGATGCCTATGTGGCCGGGATTTAATTGAATGAGGTGAGGCAGCGCCTGCTAGAGCACGGGGAAGAAAACCTAGAGGATGTGAACTGGATCGCAGAGACGATGGAGGCTGCGGTCTTAAGTATGGACGTGTACTCTCGGGGCTGGACCCCACACTCTGATGTGAGTAGGATGCCCTCCCTCTACCCTACTACTGTTGCTACGCTGCCCGATGCAACCCCAAAGTGTTACTTCTGTGGGAGGAACAAGCACACCAGGTCCCAGTACCGGCAAGAAAAGCCAGGTGCCAGAAGTGCCTTAAAAACTGCCACTTTGCTGTAGTCTGTCGCTCCAAAATGGCCACCGTCAAACACAGTGCCTCTTGTGAAGCCTAATCACCACCCTCCATTTCAAACACTTCTTCCTCAGTGCTCTTGTCCAACGAGAGTGATAGCTCCACCGCGTGGTAGCGCCTGACGTCACAGGGCAGACGCCGAGTGCGGAAGGTACAACCCACCCTCGCCGCAATGACATTCAGCCTACCTCACGAAACAACGCCTGACCAGGCCCCAGCCCCGACCTCAATGGCTGCTGCCACTGCCGACTGGTAGCCTTCTTCTCCAGAACCCTCCAGGGTCCTGAGAGCCGACACTCCTCTGTCGAGAAGGAGGCCCAGGCCATAGTCAAAGCAGTACGTTGTTGGAGACACTACCTCACTGGCAGGCGCTTTACACTGCTGACTAACTAATGCGTGGTCTCCTTCATGTTTAGCAATACCCAGTGAGGTAAGATCAAGAATGATAAAATCGCCAGGTGGAGAATCGAGCTCTCCACCTGTATAGGCCTGGTAAACTCTACAACCCGCCAGATGCACTCTCCATGGGGACTTGCGCTAACATACAACTGGACAGGCTGCAGAGACTCCACGAGGAGCTCTTTCATCCAAGGGTCACTAGGTTTGCGCACTTTGTCAAAGCTCGCAACCTGCCCTACACGGTCGAGGAGATTCGCTCCATGACCCGAGCCTGTCCGGTGTGCGCTAAGTGCAAGCCCCACTTCTTCCGTCCAAAGAACACCCACGTCATCAAAGCCACCCGCACCTTTGAGTGTCTCAACGTAGACTTCAAGGGGCCCATACCGTCGACCAACTGTAACACCTACATCCTTTTCGCCTTCGATAAGTACTCCCACTTCCCGTTCACTGTGCCCTGCTCAGACATGACTGCCTCCTCAGTCATAGAGGCCTTGCACAGCATCTTCGTCATTTTTGGGTACCCCAGTTACATCCACAGTGACAGCGGGTCCTCGTTTATGAGCGCAGAGTAGCGGCAGTTCCTTCTGGAGCTTGGTATTGCTTCAAACAGGACCACCAGCTATAACCCACGCAGTAATGGGCAAGTCAAAAGAGTGAATGCCACCATCTGGAAAGCGGTTTCGCTTGCCCTCTGGTCCAAAGGTCTCCCCATCTCTCGCTGGCAGGATGAGCTCACTAGTGCCCTACACTCCATCTGCTTCCTCCAATGCACTGCGACCAATGCCACCCCCCCATGAAAGGATGTTCTCTTTCCCGAGGAAATCTGAATCAGGAACGACCATACTGGCGTGGCTCACGGTTCCCAGTCCAGTCCTCTTATGACACCACGTCTGGTACTCAAAGAATGACCCCTTGGTTGACCGAGCGACTCTGCTCCATGTGAACCCGCATTATGCCTACATTGAGTACCCGGACAGGCGGGAGGACACAGTCTTGGTAAAGGACCTAGCCCAAACAGGATCAGGCACAGCAGTGCCTTTAACCCAACCTCCCCCTATTCCTTCTCCCCCAGGTCATGTGCTTGAACAAAGGGACCAGCATCACCCCACCAGCTCAGGCCAGACCGTCGACAATGCCATTGGGGAATTTAGCGAAGCAGTGGCCACCCCCTTAGAGCCTGCCGGCGACACGACTCCGATGACCCCAATCCTGGCACCATGGCGGTCACGTCAGATGGTCAGGCCCCCTGACCAGTACAGCCCCTAACCTCCATCCACCCTGGGGTCAGTTCGCAAAGAAGGGGTGAATGTGATAGTACAGATTCTATCACCAATGTGTATATGTACAGATTGTAGTGTAGGATGACTGTGATTGGCTGAGAGGTAAGCCACACCTATTGGCAGGTTTTAAAGGATTGCTCCTAGCCAGACTAGGTCATTCTGAATTGGTCGGCCTACTTGTGATATGCTCCAGTCTTTAGTTAATAAAAGCCTTGGTTTGGATCAACAAGTCTTTGGTTCTTTTGACGCGCTCTACAGTTATTTAAATAAAGAAATAATGTATTAAAGTTAATTAGTATTGTACTTGGGAATGGAAAATATTCTGCAGCATTTCACATCACGGTGACCTGATGAGAGATTGCGTCCATAATTTTCTCAATGGTCAGTTTCCCCCCGACTACAGGAGTCTTTCCTCCTCTCTAGTGAAAGGCAGCAAATCAATCTAGTGAATTTCTCAAGTCTCTTTTGTGGCTTATCGCACAATGGCATTTCCAAAAGTCTGATGCTGTGAAATTTCCCTACTCCCATCACTGAGCATTGGTCGCAGAGGATATTAATCCTTCGTCCTTAAGCCCGTTATGGAGCAATAACTATAGTTTTACATTCAGACAGGTAGACAGAAAGATGCTGCATGAGAAATGGCACCAGGAAGAAAACAATCAATAGCAGGAAAAGGAGAAAATAATACTTCTGATTCAGTCATGTTTTAAACAAAAATAGCTTTGTGCTTAGGAATGTTTTAAATAAGTGCATCCACTCTATGTTGTTTGAAACATGATCTTTGTTTATTTAAATTTTAAGGCTGCATGTAAGCTATGACAATGTGTTCTTGTTCAATCAGTGACTCATTGTTGAACAAGGTTAAGAGAGAATTAAACTGTTTATTTCTAAAGTGGTAGTAGCATGAATAGACTTCCAGCTTTCATAGCCACAGATCAGAAGGATGGCAGACAGCCAAAGGACTGATCCATTGGCCCAACAGGAATAAGAATAGCAATTAGATATATCAGTCAAATAGTAAGAAGTATATCTAATAGTTTGGTACGGACGAGATGGGCAAAAGGACCTGTTTCTGTTCTATGGTTCTTTATTGCCAATCTGACATGGACATAATACTCTTTATTGGACTAAATAAATAAGAATCTGAGTTAGATGGCTTGATGTCCAGCTGCAGGATTTACCTCACACTCTGGGAATCTTGACTAAGCAATGTAAAAAGTAATTATTCTCTTGGTGCTTGGAAACTAAATTAGGGTTCCAGGGGCATGCGACACCAAAGCAGGTTCTTTGGCTCAATTTGACCCTGACTGTGATATGGCCCTATTTGGCCCATATCGGTCCAAACTATTCATATCCATGACCCTGTTCAAATGTATTTTTTGGAAGTTCCTTCCATGTACATAGCAACCTCTGCGTGGAAGCTGTTGTCCGTTAGATCCCTTTTAAATTTTTCACCTTCAACCTGTGCCCTCTTGTTTTAGACTCACCTACCCTGTGAAAAGGTCTGTGATTACCAATCTTATCTATGCCCCTCAAGACATTATAAGGTCAGCCCTTCACTTCCTTTGTTACTAATCAAACAGTCTCAGGCTATTTTGCCTGTCCTCACACCAAGCATTCCTGTCTCAGCAACATCCTCCTGAGTTTTTGCTGCCCAATCTCTGGCAGAATAGCATTCTGCACCCTTTCTCGAATTATTGTACAAAATGTCCAACTTGTGTCCTTATGAGATTTCATGTTGGAATAGAGAGTTGTGTTGATTTGAAAGGACCCTAACATACAACTCATTGGTTTAATAGCTACAATTAGCTGTTTGCATATAACCTTAACTGAGACGAACCAGCAGTTTATTTTTGTCAAAGGTAAAATTACATAACTGATGCTTCAGGCTAGAGCCCTTCATCAAAGTATGGAAAAATGTCAGCAGGTGTCCAAACAAAAGAGTAGGGGGGAAGGTGTGGTCGCAAAGGCACACCTTCCCCAATGGCAGGTGGAGAAAGGAGAGAGAGGACAGCAGTGATTAAGGGGAGGAAGGATGGCTAGGTGAATAGAAGGGGAAGGGAGGGAGGAGAACTGGAAAGGGGAAGGGAAGGGGAGGGGGAGAGGGAAGAGGAGAGCAGGTTAATTAGCAGGAAAACTGAAAAGTCGATGTTATAGTTGAGTGAGTCACCTACATCCGGCATTTTCAACAGGATCACACTACCAGACTCATCTTCTCCTCTCTGCCCCTCTCTGCCTTCCATAGAGACTACTCCCTCTGTGAATCCCTTGTGCACTCATTCCTCCCCGCCAATTGCCCACCCAACACCTCCCCCTGTGTCTGTAGGAGATGCCACACATACCCACACCTCCTCGCTTACTATGGTCTGGGGCCCCAAACAGATCTTTCAAGTGAAGCAACACTTCACTAGTTTATCCGCAGGACTGATTTACTGAATCCGGTGGTCCCTTTGTGGCCTACATCTGAGAGACTGGGTGCAGATTGGGAGATTGCTTTGCTCTGTCTGCACCAGTAACAGGGACCTCCCAGTGGCCAACCATTTCAGTTCTGTATTACGCTTTCAGACTCACATGTCTGACCATGGCCTTGTGTAGTATCCCACCAAGACAACCCTCAAATTGGAAGAGCAACACAATTTTCTGTCTGGGCACTCTCCAGCCAGATGGCCTTAACATCAATTTTTATGGTTTCTGCTAACCTGATCTCCTCTTCCCCCTCCCCTTCCCTTCCCCTTTTCAGTTCTCCTCCCTCCCTTTCCCCTCTATTCACTTAGCCATCCCCACTCCTCTTAATCACTGCTGTCCTCTCCCTCCCTTCTCCACCTATTACCTCGAGCCTTTGTGACCACATTTTTCCCCCACTCATTTGTTTGGATGCTTGCCAACATTTTTCCATACCTTGGTGAAGGGCTCTAGTCCGAAACATTAATTGTGTATTTTTACCTTTGCTGTGCATCTTGGCGCCTCACAGTTCGGTGGGCAGCAACCTCCTTTGAAGAAGACCGCAGAGCCCACCTCACTGACAAAAGACAAAGGAGGAAAAACCCAACACCCAACCCCAACCAACCAATTTTCCCCTGCAACCGCTGCAACCGTGTCTGCCTGTCCCACATCGGACTTGTCAGCCACAATCGAGCCTGCAGCTGACATGGATTCTTACCCCCTCCATAAATCTTCGTCCGCGAAGCCAAGCCAAAGAAGATGTGAAGAACACTGCTTGACCTGCTGAGTTTCTCCAGCTTTGTGTTTTTACTTCAATCACAGACTCTGCAGATTTTTGTGTTTTTTACTTCTGTTTCTTCTTGTCAGTCAGTCAGTTCCACTAATATCTCAACCTACATTTCAAATTATGAACCAGACATCCATGACTTTAAGGACCATCTTGAATCTGGGTGGAATGTGTGTGAGTGCTTGTATATGCATACACATGTGAACAGGCAGTAAGGGTTGTTAGTTAGCTCCAATAGAAATGCATCTGACAGTTCATTGATGAGTTGTTTGCCTGTCACTAATTTTGCAAAGTTTGCAGTCCGAACAATTAGGCATCCTACTTTATAACTTTAGCTAGTTTCCCTGTATGTAGGGCAACCATTCGCAACGGGGGTCCTATGCCTCCTCCAACCCCCACCCCCACCCTGGGAGCCACAGTACATTTAAGTAAAAGCCTTGCTTTCTTTTCACCTCACATAAAACATTTTTTTTTAATGCAGTCGGTAGGAAAGAAGTACCGAAGAAACTAAAACTTGACTGCTTCACAGGGAAGGGGGCCCATAAACTTTGAGCAGAGTCCTAAGGGAGCCATAGCCAAAAGGAAGATTGAGAAAGGCTGGTGTAGGGCATCACCTCCGCTTGTATGACGATTAGTCAACTGGGTAACTTGTGAACCGAGGGGTGCTCTATTCCTTCTAATGGTAGCTGGTGTGGAACCACTAGGGAGGCCTCACCTGGGTATACATCAGATCCTCAAAGAGCTGCCACAACCTCTTGTCCCACAGCATTCCTAGTTCCCTGATGTTTTACCCTCCTCATTGATTCAAGGGATTGATAGTCAGAGACAAATATTCCTGATAACACTAGTATGAACCCCAACTAATGGTGTCCAACATCACTCCAAAAAAATCCATGTTACAAATAGATCTATGATGGAGGAATGAATAGGCCCAGGGTACCCTTCCAATACCAGAGCTTCAATAGATTCATACTCTAGTACTCTTCATCCAGAATCTCCAGAATAACTGGGCTGTTCTCTGCTCTGTACAACATTGTACAGCAGCAAAATAATTACAGCAGGAACAAGGAACTATGCCAACAGCAAATCAATTGTTTCCATTTGAGATTAATCTACCTGCTCACCGATAGGAACTCCCCACAACTGACCACCTTCATACTGCTTGCCTGGCCTCCACACAATGCTTGGTTCTATTTGTGAGCTGTGGTCCATCTGTGGAAAACCCAGTGTCAACCTAGCTGAGCAAACTGGCACAATGTTCTGTGCTGGGGCTGATTGGCTTGAGTCCTGGGATGTCGAAGTCTTAAAAGAAATTTGTATAACTGGTGTAATCGATATGTGGAAGCTTTACTGACTGCTATTGTCCAGAGTTGAAAATAAATCAGCACTGGGAACTAAGGAAGTATCATATTCAAAGATTACCATATTTCTTTCACTGCTGGAAAGGCAGTATTACTGAACACTTGGTGGGGTTGTCCTATTTCCTGTCTCAAATTATCACGGACACCAGAATCCCATTGATTTCCAATGTTGTTTCCTCTGCACATTCACTGTGTGATCAGTCACGGCCCAACTCTTCAACTTTACTTCTCTTTAGTGATCTCACTTCGGCAATAGAGAAATAGCAGCCAAGATGTAATTTATTCACATGTGTAATCCAGATTATCTGGTGAAGGAAAAAAGAGAGGCCTCAAACAGTATTTTGAACACAGTAATCACATTGTGGATGGAGAGAAAGATGGGAGTTTACTGTATATCTTAAAAGAAGACTAAGTACAGTAAGGACAATTCCAGTGACCCAAAATCAATCCTGCCCTCAAGTACTGCTGGTGTGGAGTTTCCAAATTCTCCCTGTGCTGGTTTTTCTCTGGGTGCTTGATGTGCCAGATAATGAAGAGATCAAATGCAGGGCAGTTAAACACATATCATGGCTTTTATTAGTAGAAACTCAGTAGTACAATAATGAATGATAATGGGTGCGTACACTGTTATAATCAAGGGGAATGCCCTTGATTAATATCCTCTGCGACCAATGCTCAGTGATGGGAATAGGGAAATGCCATTGTGCGACACAGATTTACCACAGTGCTTCAGTTTCTTTACACATTCCAATGACTTGAGGGTTGAGAGTTCTAATGGCCATTGTAAAGAGCGTTCGTGTTTAGATCATTCTTTAAATATGGGAGGATTCTCAGAAAGTGGGGAGAATAAAATGGGATAACAACACGTGGAAGAGTGAGAGTGCAAACAGGTGAAGGTGCTGTGTGGATGTGTAATTGGATGTGTAATTTCCTGAATTGCAACATGTGCACTGAATTCAACAACTTGCACGTGTTTCAGCTGCTGAATAAGCCACATCCCTTCTTCCACACCCTTCTGAAAAATTATTATATCCTGAAGCGCTTCTTTGAGTGCCTATTAAGACCAAGAACATTCACCGTAAATGTTAACCGTCAACACCACATCTCTCTTCTCTTCCATATCCCATCACCGGAGTAACTGTTGAATAAGTAAAATGAGACTGTAGCCTATGGTATGACTACGATGCTTACTCAAGGCCAAACCACAAAAGTAGAACGAGCCAGCTGCATAAGAATACAAGCATGCTGAACTTCCTAAAATGCTTTCCATATGTTCTCTGATCCCTTAAGGTGAACTTACCTTTGAGCTAATACTATGGCCAAGGAATCACAGCAGAGAAATTTTTAAAACAAACATCTTTACTGGTCCCAATAATCACCTCTGTTTTTTCCAGCAGAGGAGCGGGACAAATAAGAAAAAAATTATTAACTAAACTGAGATTCAGTTACTAAGTTCCACAGGTAATAGGATGATCACCAAAACTTAAAGAGAAATGGGAGTTGAAAGGAAAGCATTCATGTAACACATATGTCAAATAACCGAATGAGTAATTGTACAAAGAGCAAAGTTTTCACCCACTTCGGTGAATATGTGGGCAACAGAGCTGGAGCAACGAGAAAAACAAAATTTCGGCCAAGCTGTTTGACATCTAAAAACCTGAATTATCCAAACTATGTTCTGTTTTTGTTATATCATATTGACTATTTTTTCCCCCCCGATGTGCATGAAATTGATCTCCATTTCTCATAGTGCTGTAGTTTGGTAATGTATTAAAACCTGTGATGACAATGGATCTCAAACATTCCCTTTCTCTTTTGGGTCTATGAATATATAAGTCTCGGAAAATGAAGTTCTCCTGTTGTGGTTTTCTTGACCCTTTTCTTTTTCTTTTTTTTAGATTGTAGGGGGTGGGGGGGAGATTTAGAGGAAGTTTTTTTTCTTTTGTATTCTTTACATTTTTAAATGTAAAATACCACATGTATTTGGATTAAGTTTGAAATATCGTGATATGTTTGTTAAGTTTTATACTAAATAAAATATTTTTTTTAATGATCTGTAATGACGCTTTTAACATCTTTGGAAGAATTCCTTCATCTGCTTTATTAGTTTTGCCAGAGGGTTGCTCAAATAAGTTAGATGCATTTTCCACAGCACAAACCTCCAATAAACTACCCTTCCTGTCTCCTATACTGAGAACGTTGTTCCCAAACTTCACTCACAAATGTGAATGAAAACTATGACATTTGATTTTTTTTTAAGAGCAAACTGATGTAGCTGGAGTACCCAGTCTATTTTTTTTTTCTTTGCTCAAAGGATTAGTGAGAGAAAACTTGGCAAAATAGTAATGAAGAGGGGACAGGACAACCTTGCATGATCAAGGCTCCAGCAGTCAACGCTGTTAGATATAGACAAAGAAGTAGGCTTGGTGCTTGTCACATTGGAAGCATACAAGTCATATCCCAGGCCAGAGGTCCTTCATTCAGCTTCTGATGGAGTTCACTTTATCAATGGCATGTATCTGTTATTCCAGTTGTATTCGTTGTACCCCTGGAGTTATATCAGTCTGACTTTTTTAAAATTTATTTTTGTAAGGTGGTTTATATGAATGTTTGCAGTGTGATGCTGCTATAAAACAAATTTCATGACGTTCATAACAATAAATCCTGATTCTGAATTTTTCCTCGCTGAAGATCCACAATGAGAAAGTTCTATATGTTTAGTCTTAGTTTGAAACATTTAAGCATTATTTTTAAATGTACATTGATTAACTACACATTTCAACAGAAAAATTACATACGAAGGAATTGGAAATTTATCCTGGATGCTAATTTTTTTTTGTTAAGGGACATCCAGGTACCATTGGAATCCATTATGAAAGATCTTGTTCTGAATTTAAAAGAATGCTGGAGTTCCAAGCAATGTAACCCACTGTCAAGGGCAAAGGGAAGTAGTTAAAGTATTTAGTTGATCTTGTCTAATGAATGCTTTTTTCAGACATAGATTTAAATAGTTTTCTTTGAAATAACACTGAGGTTATTATTCACCTGTTCCATTGAATGTGTCTTTGTTTGAAATTCTGGCATGATTCCACTTGTTACATAAATATGAGTCTTGGTTGAGCGATTATCATTGTTCTGAAAGACTTTTTGTTCCGCTGTGATTTGGCAGTTAAAACATACAATTATAACTTGAATGGGCCAATCGTTTATGCCGAATTGTATATATTAAATAAATATTTTAAACCCTGAACAATTAAGAAGTAAATTCTTATTTTTGAGTTGCTCAATTTAAAAAAAAGCTGAGTGAAGAGCCCCTGGTGTGATAACAACAACACTGATTCAGCTAAATGCACTAAGGCAAGCATAGAGTCTTAGACAACACAGAAGATGGAGAACTAAAATTGAGCAGAAAATATTGGTCAGACCACATTTTAGAAAACAGAATGTTTTAATAGTGCAGTATTTTGCAACTGCTCTATCTCACCAAACATTGGAAGCCAGCTATTGATGCCATGTTTAAGGCCTTCTACTAGCTTTCTGCCCAGCAGTTGTGAATCTCTCTGCTTAATTAAATGAAGTAATTATTGTTGGTTGTGACAGTGCAACAGACTGGTCTCTGCCTTTTATCCAGATAGCTGGAATTGTCTTGCTCGTTATAAGGTTTGCAAGCTTATTTCTGCTATCCTGGCATAGTTATTCCATTTGGTTGAGCTGATTATGAAAACAGTTCCTCTTTCCAACAAGTAACTTATACACAAGCCTGAAGAAATAAATCACAAGCAATAATCCAAAAGTGCATGGAGACTCCACCTTTGCCTTATCGTGCACTGAAAATGTTGACCATGACAAGCATATACCATGATAACAAATGTGAGATTTGAGATCACATGCTCAGGAAGAAATGCTAATTATTCTTTTATTAGTGAAAAAAAATGTTACCCATGTCTGCATTTATCTTGACTGTTTAGGTGCTATAGGATTACATTGTCTTAAAGCAAAGCTTGTGCAATGAATGCCAGAGTTTTCCATGCCCTGGTCTTCCCACCCTCTCCCCCTAAAATTGAGGCTATTTTGATAATCCTTCCATGTCCCTCTCAGGCAGGAAATGCCTCACTTTCTTCTCAAATGATGACTAACTTAAAATGAGTGCTCCTGTTGAAATTATTTTGCATCTTAGTTATTTTTCAGTACTTTAAGGTAAAACAGCAACGTGATTTAGATGTATAGAGTTGTGGCGGTGCACATCTCTGTGAGCGAACCGGCCCCATTTGTACCACTGCACTAGCGAGGCAGCTGCAGAAGCTGGCGCTGTCAGGGCTTACTCAGTGCCTCGTGGCTTAGGCCACTGCTCACGCCCCAGGCCACGTGATGATGTCACCGCAGGGAGGGGCGGAACTCCCGTTGGCCTTAAAGGGGCATGCGCGAAATTCAAATAAACAGTGCTACTGGAAACCCCACTGAGTCTAGTGGTGTTTTCTGTGTATTAGCAGCTGCTACATTGGTTACCCCGATGAGCCCAGATGATATCTGGTCTCCAAACATGGACTTTTCAGCAATTACCGTCGCCTCAGTGAAGCTCCCTCCCTTCTGGACCCACCGGCCCCTCACATGGTTCGGGCAGGCAGATGCTCAGTTTTGACTCCAGTAGATTACCTCAGACTCCACCATGTTCTACCATGTGGTGAGTGTCCTCGATGAAGAAACAGCACCCAGAGTGGATGACCTGATCCATGATCCTCCCAAGGAGGGAAAGAACATCATCCTCAAAACTCTCCTCCTCAGCACATTTGGGCTCTCCCGTCAGCAGAGCGCAGCCAGGCTGATGCACCTCAATGGCCTGAGGACAGAGCCCTGTCCACATTGATGGATGAGATGCTCACACTGGCAGAGGGTCACAAGGCCTGCCTGATATTTGAACAAGCCTTCCTCAAACAAATGCCGGGGGGCATCTAGCTCCTGCTAGTGGACAAGGATTTTTCAGACTCTGGAAGGTCGCAGATGGCACCGACGTGCTGTGGCGGATGAAGAGAGGGAACGAGGCCACTTTGAATCAGGTTGCCCGCCCCGCACCCCGGCAGCCACAACTGCCCCCAGACAAAAGATTGAGGAGCACCAGTCGACCTGGAGCTTCTATAACAAGCGCTAGGGAGCACAAGCTCGCAAATGCCGCCAACCCTGGTTGTACCAGGGAAATGAGCAGGCCAGCCACCGCTGATGGCTGCGACGGCTGGCTACACAAACAGCCTCCTCCATGTGGTGGACAAAACAAATGGTAGGCATTTCCTAGTGGACACCAGAGCAGAGTTAAGCGTGCTGCCCACAAACACCCTTGAGACCCGCACGAGAGCATGAACCCCAACCCTGCGGGCAGCAAACAGCACTAATATTAAGACCTTCGGCACACGGACTGTTCAGATACACCTCGGGCAGGAGAAATACGAATGGAAGTTCCTACTGGCCACCGTGAGAACTGCATTGTGTAAGGTAAAAACATCATGAGATGGGACCAGAGAAGGAGTCACCCAGTACTAAGGAGTAACAGGATGCAGGTGTGACCTTGTACGCTCAAGATAAGTTTGGCACTAACAAGCTGATGAGCAGCAGACTAACAGTGAAGGGTAGCAACAGCTTATTCATTGGACAGTGTAATGGTATGATAATTTACTAAGTGTGTGTCCTGAGGTATAAAAAAAACACCACTTGCTGATATCAGGAGAATGTGCCTTCTCCAACTAACACTGTTAGTTGCAAGTGTTACAATCCAGTAATAAAGAACCTTGATTTCGACTCAGTCTGGTGTCTGACTCACTCATTCTCGAACAAAGCAGACCTAACAATTTGGTGACCCCGACGTGATGGGTGAGTGGACAC
Organism: Narcine bancroftii; assembly: GCF_036971445.1. Classification (NCBI taxonomy): domain Eukaryota; kingdom Metazoa; phylum Chordata; class Chondrichthyes; order Torpediniformes; family Narcinidae; genus Narcine; species Narcine bancroftii. The sequence continues at coordinate 91,141,002 of NC_091471.1, read as the reverse complement.
TAGACGACGGTTTCTGTTTTTCATCTCAGCCGGCTGACAAAAAGGTCCAGAGAAGCCTGTTTTAACAAAATTCTCTCTCTTAAAATCTTTATGATTGTCAGTAAGAACTGGAGATCGGACAAATTAGACGATCATAATTGAAGGTCGTCACCTGCCAGGATTGTAACACGTAAGTGTTTACAGACAAAACTATAAAAGTCCTTAAGGTGTTTTAGTGACATTTGATAAGTGCTTCGCCGACAAACTACTAGAGTTTAAAAAGTCTTTATTGTGACGTTGCAAAGTCAAATAGAGTGAGAAGGTGGTCTAAGAACAATTGGGGACCTGAGTTTTCTGCCCAAAACTGGTTATTAAGAGGAGAAATCTCCCACGTGAAGGTTGGGCTTTGAAAGAAAACGAAGGTTCAGGCTTATTGGTCTCAATTGTATAAGACTCGCTTATAAATGTCCGGTAGGTATGATAATGTCTGTACACTTGAAAACTTAAGAATTTATTTCCCAAATTCGCCATGGTGGAATACCACAGCGGACATTAGAGACCTTGAGACGACAAAAAGAGTACTCAGAGATGCCTGCCTGGTGAACAACGACGACGACCAAAGACTGCAAAAGCTGTGTCCGGATCAGGTAGGAGATATCAATGAAAAAGTTGACAGAATCTTAAGAGACACACGGTTTATTCGAAATATTTTTGACAAGTTAAATGAAGGTATTCCCAGCATCTCCAAGGGGATAAAGTTACGTAAATTCATAGATTGGTACAGGGAAACTGGACAAAAATATAGCCCAAAAACTTGGTTTCCTAGTTATAACCTAACTTTCAGACCTCTTTGGGAAAACAGAGAGTGGAAGACGAGCAATCAAAGTATACAGGACAGTCTGAGGTCCACCGGAGGACCAGACTTGGAGACTGTTTCACTAAAAAACTTTTGTCATCCGGCCTGCAAGGAGACATTTTTAAAGGCGATTTTTGTTAACATAGATCCTCTAAATGGACAAGAACCTAAATTAAGGGAGGCATTAGGAAGCGACCCTGCAGCAATGGCTGCACAGTTGCCTGCTAAGACCTTTGACCAAGTTATTAGGGAAATTAAGCAGGAATTAGAGAAGCGAAATACCAGTAAAGAGGCATTGGAGAAACAAAGAATTCTCCGAATATGTGTAGATCGCTGGAGGAAGATGGGGTGGTTACCCGGGAGCACCGAGATGTTCCTGACAGGTGAGGGAAACAAAATTCTAAAGTGTAGGGTCTTAGATAAGCTGGAAGAAACAAAACACAGAAGGGAAAGGAAAAGTGCCTGTTTCCGGTTTCCAGCCACGAAGTGTCCGGGTTTGCTCTCTCCCTCCCTCCTTTCTCTCCCCCTCTCTCTCTTCTCCCCCCCCCCTCCTCTCTCACCCACTCCCCCTCCCAATCCCAATCTGTGGCAGTGCTGCCCTGAAATCCCCAGGTGGGGCAGGGCAGAGAAATACAATTTGGTTTTAATTTTGTGCCCACAATTCCAGCTCCACGTCAAATGGGATCCTGTTTTATCCTCTTTCCCTCCCTCTTTCCCGCACCCCCACCATTGTGGGATCAGGGCAGATATTGTGGGCTGACGCGTAGCTCACTCGAGGTGGGAGGGAAGGAAGGAGTGGTGGTTCCCAGTGGTGGGAAACCCAATCTGATCCAGACCAGTGATCACAGGATGAGAACCTTTTAAAGGTGTAAACATGAAACGGAAGTGTTAATCTGAAGACTTTTCTCCCAGTGGGGCCAGTGCAAGGCATTTTCTCTCGCTATCTCTCATGCTCTGTGTATCTGCCTCTCTATCTCTTTCTCTCGCTGTGCTCTCTCTCTCGCTGTGCTCTCTCTCTCTCTCTCTCTCTCTCTCTCTCTCTCTCTCTCTCTCTCTCTCTCTCTCGCTCACAGTCTCTGGATGTATGTGATGTTATGTATGTACTCTGATCTCTCCGACATGATCTGGTTTTACGGAGACTTGTCAGGGCAGTCATGCTTCCCCGGGCTCTAAGCCTAATTAAGGTGGCAGGCCATTCCCTACAAAACACAAAGGAAGGGAAAGGAAACACGGCGGCTGACAGAGCAGCCAAACAGGTTACTGGATATCAAGAACCTCTACAGGGGATGATTCTGAGGTCCAATGGCAAAAAAAGAGGAATTAGAGAGAAGAGAAAATAGTAGCAAGTTGAGTGACCAAAAAGAGAAGGAGGGAGAGGGACCCCCATCAAATATTGAACACCTGATAGAAATACAGCAAAAAGCTAGCCCAAGTGAGAAAGAGGAATGGATGAAACGCGGTGCTACACGACAGGAGATCATCTATGACAATCGGACAGTACATGTCTGGCGCTCCCCAATAGGTACGATAGTTGCCCCCCGCCAATTACTTCCGTTATTATTTGAAGAAGCACATGGGCCGACTCACATTAGCGCCACCAAAACTTATAATACGCTTAAACAACATTGGTGGAATCCCCACTTACGCGAGCACATTGACAATTTTAGAGCTGAATGTACTATCTGCAATGGGCATAACCAAAGGATCACCTTACCCCACCCGCTTTTATGATTTCCAGTACCGACAGCCCCATGGAAAGAGATCTATATTGACTATACAGATATGGGTACTGACCTTAGGACAAAGGAAGGATACCGATATCTCTTAGTGGCGGTAGATAGGTTCTCACGGTGGGTGGAGGCTGTCCCAACGAAGAGGGAGGATGCGGATAGTGTAATAGGCTGGCTGATGCGAGAGTTGATACCTCGCTACGGGGTCCCCAGCAGAATATGCTCTGATAATGGGTCCCACTTTAAGAATGAGCTGATCCGACAGGTTGAAGAATACTTAGGGATCAAACACCGTTTCGGTAGTGTCTATAGGCCTGAGAGCCAGGGGCTAGTAGAAAGGGCAAACAGGACGATAAAATCCAAATTAGGAAATGTTTTGGGTGGGACCAGGTTGAATTGGGTCGAGGCATTGCCATTAGTACTGATGTCTATGCGACAAGAGAAGCCAAAGATACCTTCCTGTCACCACACGAGATTCTAACGGGTCGACCCATGCCCGGTCCAAAGACTGATCCAGGCTGGGTAAAGATTTGGGAAGAAAGGGAAGTGGAACTGGACCATTATATGCAGATGCTGGGTAATATGGTTGCTTTAGTTTCACAACAGGTGGCGAATGCAAACAAGGAGAACCCGGACACTTAAGAAGTTCCAGCGAAGGAGGGAGACCTGGTGTATATCTGTAAACCTGGGAAGGTATATTGGACTGAAATTAGATGCACTGGACCATACACTGTTACCGCCGTGACAGATTGGTTGGTAAGAATTGACAAACCAGGGGATAATAATTGGCATCATTTTGCCTTTTGCTCGAAGGCAAAACAACAAGTAGCGAGTATTGGAAAATATGATGAGACTCATGTGGACAATGCCGAGGGCCGTATGGGCATTCCTGCTGATGGGTTGCCAAACAAGCCAACAGAGTAGTTCGGATCCATGCGAGGCCAAAGTTATTCTGAAGATAGATAAAGACAAGGATAGCATCTTCCAGTTCGATCTATGCTGCACTTCTATCTCTAATAACGCAGGGCCAGATGGGTCACTCACTAAGGGGCTGACAAAACTTAAGACATTGGCGAAGGAATTAAAAGCCCAATCTGGAGTCTCTAACCCTGTTTTGTCCTGGTTACATGGAGTGCTTGGGAAATGGGGCACAATGTTGGGACAACTTTTCCTAGGATTGTTCATTTCTGTATCCATTTTTATCACTTGTGGCTGTTGTTGTATTCCATGCATTCGAACGTTGGTCACAAGGACCATTGAGAGAGCCTTTGCCAACCGCGATGAGCTACCTCCAAAATATCAAGCTCTACAAGCTACGGAGCGGGACTATCTCACGTCACAGGAGGCGTCAAAAATTGCTGAGATCGATCCGGAGTCTGATGGAGAATGTGACGGGGAGGAGGGATTATAAAATAGATTGTAGAACAAATATTATAAAATAGATTGTAGCACAAATGTTAACTTTTATCTTAACTAATTACTAATGCTTAGAAGGGATAGCTAGTTATTTGCTTGGGGGCAAACGGGGAGAAAACTTGTAAACGGGCAATGGGATCGGGGAAACGGATGGGGGGTATACGCTAAAGAGGGTTGGGGGGGGTCCTCACCCACCAGCCAAAAAACCCCGTGAACAGAACCCGTATAGAGCTTGGCAATAATAGGCGAACTAATGTAACGTGGTGGTAGCATAGTCAGGGCAAGATTGTCCTCTAAAGAGGAAAAAGGAGGGATTGTAAGGTAAAAACATCATGAGATGGGACCGGAGAAGGAGTCACCCAGTACTAAGGGGTAACAGGATGCAGGTGTGACCTTGTACGCTCAAGATAAGTTTGGCACTAACAAGCTGATGAGCAGCAGACTAACAGTGAAGGGTAGCAACAGCTTATTCATTGGACAGTGTAATGGTATGATAATTTACTAAGTGTGCGTCTTGAGGTATAAAAAAAACACCACTTGCTGATATCAGGAGAATGCGCCTTCTCCAACTAACACTGTTAGTTGCAAGTGTTACAATCCAGTAATAAAGAACCTTGATTTCGACTCAGTCTGGTGTCTGACTCACTCATTCTCGAACAAAGCAGACCTAACAATTGTTAGGGGCCAACTTCCTTCAGGCGCACAGCCTGTTGGTCGACTTGAAGGGCAAGAGGCTTGTGCATGCCCGTAACTTCCAGACCCTCTGTCTTGAGCCGTCCAATGTGCACAGGCCAGGGATAGCAACCGTCTGCACGCGCAAGGACAAGTACTCCCGTATCCTTGACAAGTTCCCCGCCATCTCACGAACACAGTTCACCACCTCCATGCCGCAACATGGCATCCACCACCACATCGCCACACAGGCCAGATGATTGCTGCCCAAGAAGCTGCAGTTGGCGAAAGAGAAGCTCTCCTGCCTCCGAGCTCGGCATCATCCGCAGGCTGGAGAGCCGCTGGGCTTCTCCCCTGCATATGGTCCCCAAGACCTCTGGGGGTTGGCTCCCGTGTGGGGACTACGCTGGCTCAATGACACATCCAAGATTTCATGGCCAATTTGCACGGCGCCAAGATTTTCTCCACGGTCGACTTAGTCAGGAGCTACCACCATATCCCCGTACACCCCGATGAAATTGACAAGACCACCATCATCATCCCGTCTGGCCTGTTTGAATTCTTTTGGCCTGAAGAACATGGCCCAAACCTTCCAGCTGCTCATGGACATGGTGGGCAGAGACTTGGACTTTGTGTTCATCTATCTTGACGACATCCTCATCGCCAGTCGAGATCACCAGGAGCACAAGATCCACCTTCACGCACTGTTTGCCTGCCTGGCAGAATTTGGCCTCACCGTCAACGTGGCCAAATACCAGTTCGGGAAAGAGTCACTACAGTTTCTGGGCCATACCATCACCACAGATGGAGCAGCACCATCACAGGACAAGATCAGGGCCATACAGCAGTTCCCCAAGCCGGACACCCTCAAAGGCCTGCAGGAGTTCACCAGGATGGTCAACTTCCACCACTGCTTTATCCCGGGGCCCCGCACATTTAATGCACCCACTGTTCACCCTGATCGCCTCTAAGCAAAAGACACTGGAGTGGTCGAAAGAGGCCAAGACAGCTTTCACCCAGACCAAAGCCACCCTCGCAAATGCCACCTTGTTGGCCCATCCCCAACCTGACGCCCATACAGCACTCTCTGTGGACGCATCCTCCATGGCCATCGGAGGCGTCCTAGAGCAAGAAGTTGACTGGCATTGGTGCCCCCTGGCATTCTTCAGCTGGCACCTCCGACCACCCGAGTTGAAGTACAACGCATTTGATCAAGAACTCCTGGCCTTGCACCTCGCGATCTGGCACTTCTGCTACTACCTGGAGGGCAGACCGTCCACCGCATTCACAGACCACAAATCACTTGCTCAGGCCCTCACCATGGCTAAAGACACCTCGTAAGCATAGCAGCAACAACACCTTTCCTATATCTCGGAGTACACTACTGACATCCAACACCAGGGTGGTAAGGACAATGTCATTGCCGACGCACTTTCCAGACCATCCATTCACAACTTGTCCCCCAGCCTGAACTACACCCAGTTGACTCATGCCCAGATGGATGATGAGGAGACACAGGCCTTCTGAACCGCCATCACCAGCATGAGCCTAGAGGACCTGAATCTGCCAGGCAGCCACGATACGGTCCTGTGCGACGTCTCCACAGGCTCGCCGCACTCAGTAGTGGCCCCGCATTGAAGGCAGGAGGATTTCCAGGCGATCCATGACCTGGCTCATCCCTCGTTCAAGATAATGGTGCACATGGTAGCAGAATGCTTCATCTGGCATGGGTTGAGTAAACAGGTGGTGCAGATGGCGAGGAACTGCACGCATTGCCAAGCATCCAAATTTCAGCACCATTTCAGATCCATGTATCCACGTCAATATAGTGGGCCCCCTATCCAGGGATGCCAGCTACCTCCTGATGGACAACTGAGGTGGACAGAAGCCATCCCCCTCAGGGACACTTCAATTGAGTCCTGCGCCAGAGCCCTGCTCGTGAACTGGGTCACACGTTTTGCCGTCCCAGCCCACATTACTAGTGACAGAGGCGCCCAGTTCACCTCCGCCCTTTGGGCGCATCCAGTGACCTGCTTGGGGATTCAACTCCACTAAACAATGACCTATCATCCCCAAGCGAATTGACTCGTAGAATGTTTCCACTGATACCTCAAGGCAGCTCTCATGGCACGGCTGAGAGGACCCAACTGGGCAGACGAGCTGCTGTGGGTCCTGCTTGGCATTCGAACGGCTCCGAAGGAAGACCTCCAATCTCATATGCAGAGCTCGTCTACGGTGCACCACTGTAATAATAAGTAATAATCAAATACTGTACAGTAAATTCCAATATTACTTAGATCTTCTTTCTTCATTCTTCCTAAGGCCAGAGGTTACCAGCATATAGCCTTGAAAAGAGTGATCTTTAGCATCACTTGGTCAAGTAAAATATGTAGCCTGTGTGGAAGTTAAGAGGCAAGGTCCCAAAATGAAAATAAAGTCAGTTTGGGCTTGTCAAAGTTATTCCATCTCCCTTAGAAGGCAGAACTTGCTGTGTCTGATGTTACCATTTCTGTCCTGATTTTTAAAGTCTTTCTGGTAGTGTCTTAGCCACAAATGATCGGTTTCTTCAACTAACACCAGTTTGTAGTACTTAATATGACATAGCTGATCAGGGGTACACCACTCCAATACAGGTTCAAAGATTACAAAAGGCACTTCTGCACCTTTGTGAATAGAGTCCACATTATTTTGAAGAACTCGAATGCACTGTTCAAATAACAACATCATCATCTTTAAAAGATAAACAATCTTAGAACCAGAATTTGAAGGAGGTTTATTTGATCCTCTTGATTTTAATGAACAAGTCTCTTTAATCTTTCCAGCAACAGATTTGTTCATCTTTTTCACAGTTGGTCATAGATAAGGGAAGATTCAAACAATATTGGTTCTTCAAACTCATCAACAGCCATGGCATTTGTAGAATTCTTCTGTAAAGAAGCAGGCTGACTCCACTTATGGCTCCTTCAACTAGAAATGCAGACTTTCCCTGCAATTCCAAATCCAATCTTGCAACTTCCAATTCTGTCTAATTTTCTGACAGTTTATTTTGAAGCCTTTTATTAAGTTGTCTTTCTGCATTGAATTCTTTCAATAGGAAAGCAATTCTTCCATTATCTTCTGAGAAGTTAGTAATTTGACCCAGAGCGAAAGGGTCATGTGATGCATTGATACTTCTGTTTTCAGCCCTACTGTAGTAAACTCAGACTGTCTGAATTTCTTCATCTTGATTTTTACATTGCTGAAATGCAACACTGTATCTCTGTATCGTTATTAGCTGGGCCTTCAATGTATATTCTTGATTGTTTTCTGTACTCAACTATCTTGTGTTATTAACCAATGACTTGTTTTCTTTCAAAAGTTAAATCTCCTCCAACTGTATGCATCTTGATATGGCTGAATCCCTTTCCTCAGTTCTTCCGCTGTTATTCTTTTCTTCTGCTCCCTGACTTTGTGAATTCTATCTCTAAATAAATCTCCATTCTTGTCAACTGCTCTTGGCCTTTTCTCTTGGTCACTTTCAAAACTGAAGATTCATTAGAATCTTTCATTTCCATTTTTCTGAAAATCAGTTTTGTTTCCAAGTACAAAGTTAAAATCTTTCTGGTTGCTGTTTTCGTGATTATCCAATATTTCCAAGTCCTTTTTAGCATTTTGTTCTCTAAAGGTAGTTGCACCAGTTTTGCTGCCAAATGCTCCTTTATTCCTTCAGTGCAATTTTCTGTGTTCACCAGTTTTTCTGCATGCTGTGAGATTTTTTTTCATTGAACTACAAAGAAAAATTTCACGCTCACGCTTCCTTCTTATCTGGTTGAATAAAGATCAAGTTGTTAGTCTTGGTGGATATTATGACATATGACATCATAGTCACTATGTAACACTATGTTTTTAACTTAGTTAATCTTGTGCCTGTCTCTTTAAGAGAACTATTGTTTGTAGTGTTACCATAGTGTCTATGATGTCATATGTCATAATATCCACCAAGACTAACAACTTGATCTTTATTCAACCAGATAAGGAAGCGTGAGCGTGAAATTTTTCTTTGAAGATTTTGTCTCTTTAAATTTGTTTATCTCTATCTTTTGTATCTCTTTAAAGTTTGTGTATTTTCATTTTATAGTAAATGCTTTATTATGAAAGCCTTAATCTGAAGCTATGCAAAATGATTATCCATTTTGTCAACAAATTAAAGCTACATAAAATAACAGCCACAGCGTTTGATTTGTTGGATTAAAGAGATCAAAATTCAGAATATCATAGCTCACGCCTTGGAAGATCACATTTTGAAATGAGGATATATTAGAATAGGAAAGTGTCATCTATATTTTGGGATACAGAAGCCACCTTCAGATTTGTTCTCAGTCATTTGTTTTCGTCTTGCCTCAGATTCAGTTTTACAGGAATAATCACCAGCTGTATTTGCAGTATGATTTTCATTATTTTCACATTGATCTTTTTTTTCTTCATAAGTGCTTTCTTATTTACAGTCTTTTGCTGCAGTGTTGACTTTTCCTTAACACATACTCTGAACAGAGGCTCCCCAGAAGGATTTGAATCAATCAACAGAAGGAACATCTATTTACTGCCTTTTATTTCCTTCTGTTCTCTCTGTTTCAAGTATGCATATTTCTCCTTTCTTTAAAGGTAACACAATGCAATAATGACCATCGACTAGCTTGGTAGATATTGATACTAAATCCAAGAACTGTTGTATTCCCCTTCCTAGCCTTGACTTGTTTAGACACTATTGAAAATCTGCAGTTATTTTCACTGGCTGCAAAAAGACCACTTGTTTGGATTGAGCTGTAGCACTGTTTACAGCTGCTTCTTTTGTTTCTGCTTGCTCATTTTCCATTTCTTTCTTTGGTGGATATGCAGCATTCTGGGATGCTTTAAACTACATCTGTTGCAGGTGAATCATTTCCTGAAGTTTTTGCTTATGTGTCCTATTCACAGAGAGCCAAAACATACTCTCTTTTCTTTTCGGAAAGCAATTTCTCACTATGTTCCCTCTTTTCCAGCGGCGGAAACATCTCCAAAGGATGTCTACCCTCACAAAACAAATAGGGCAAACGCTCCTTTTTTCCCCAGTTCCATTATCTTTTTCCTTATGTGCAACTGACACTGTGGTAACAAATATACTTTCTTTTAATCTTGGATGAGGTTGTGACATGCACCACATTACGTCTTTGCTCACTGTTGGAGAGTAGTCCTTGATAATTACAAATACTGGCTGTGTTGCAATCCTCACTTGCCTTTCAAGGAAATCCACCATATCCTTAAAGGTAATTCGATTGTGCTTTTCCTTTATTCATAGACCCACAGTTCTGCACATATCTCTCAGTCGGTATGGAAACTTCCTTATGACGACTCGCATATTAGCAGCCATGTTAAGCTCATGAATGTAGTCAATATCTTCCATGGCATTACAACATCCTCATAAAGAGGATATATGCTTGGAGAGCCTTTGTGCCTTCCAGTTTTATTGGTGACCATGAAAGAGTTTTCTCCATATAAGCTGTCACAATTTATGTTCATTGCCAAAATGCTCCTCATAGCCATCATAAATCCTCTGTCCAAGGCCATATGTAGGCAACCCCTTACAAGTTCCCTTGGCTGTCCACTTGTGTACTGTTCCAGATAATAGAGTTAATCACTGTGGTTTTGTTCTTGATTTCAATATTGTGAACACTTGGTACTGAAGTGGGATCACCATCAAAAACCTGAACCTCCTTCTTGGGCATGGAAGAGAAACACTGTAACTGAATTAATGATGTAATGATTTCATTTTGCTTTTCCATTAATGAGAATAAATTGCTCTGTTCACCATTGCTTGTAGCAGGTAATGTAGCTGGAGATGTCATGTGTGCAATTTCATCCGGATTTCTGATGCTTGACTGAAGTGTCAAGGGAGCTGCGGCAATAGACCGGACTTGAGCCATAGCTCTGCCTGCTGTTGTTACCATTGGTGCTTGTGGATTGGTAACACCATGCCTTGGGAGAATTTTTCTATGTGTATTCATGTCTTGTAACTGTGGTTAAAAAAAAAAGAATCTGCCTTAACATTTTAAATGTTTTCCTTTCCTGCTGTTCTTTCTCCAGATATGATCCCAATCCATTGACACTTCAGATAAGTTACTTTGAACGCTGGATCCTTTTGAGACATCTAGTACCCTGTCCTCAGCCATATTAGCAGCAATGTTTGCATCCAGCTCCAGCTGGCTCTATTTTCCCTCCTTCTCCTTCTTCTAAGGCATGTTTATTCCTAAGTCATTTTTGTGGTGGAACAAGGGCAGCCACTACAGCCTGAGCCTTTAAACATGCAGATGTTGGACTGGGAACTCTGGAGCTTGATCCAGAAGAACTTTGTTTGCTTCTCCTGCTTCCAACATTTGACACACTGTCACCTGGTTTTATTTCATCCTGCAAGTCAAATGTTGCCTTAATACTTGACTCTTTCTCCATTTGGAATTATACATCCTTTGCATCTTCATCTTTTTCACTACCATTTTGTGACACACCTTCAACCATTTCCAAGTTCCTGACCTTAAGATCAGTCAAGGCTTTCTACAGTTGTTTTAATTACGCCTCAGCGGTGACATCGGCGGCGGCAGCGGTGGCCATTTTAAGTGTCTGTATCCGAGCTTGAGCACCAAACTCTCACAGCATGAGCACAAAATCAACAGTCCCCCCAATGGACAAGCCATAGAACTTCCAAACTGTGTTCAAAGTAAATAGATACACAGGAGTCCACAAATGTAATCTTACTGCTTCTGATGACTGTAATATGCTGCTGTAAACAAGCAAGTTTCCACCGCTGTTTCTCAGGAAATGGCTCTACCAACATGTCTATAGGACATTCTGCTCTAAGATTAGCAGCTCTGGACCCTCAGACCAATGGAGGCAGATTGCTGTCAGCAGCCTGTTCTTGGCATTTCCAGCATGGCCACCATAATGTTTTCAGTATCACTCCAAGCCAAAGACATTTCTTCGGACTGTTTCCTCTCTAAATATTCCAAATATAAATTTCTGTTGACAAAATGTAGTGACTACTGTCCATAAAAAAATGCAGCTCTGAGGCTAAGTGGGTTCTTTGATGCATTCAAGGAATTCACGACTAAGTACAGGTGAGTTTTAAAAACAGTTTATTTTTAACACAAAAAGACTCGTAATATCTGTGGTTGTGGTGAGACATTGAGTGCAAATGCACAGATGGAAAACAAGAGGCCTAGCTCAGATGCCAGTTGACCTTCAGTCATTGTGCATGCATACTCTTTCAAACACACCACACTGTTCACAACCTTTTGGAAGGGCATGTCCAGATCTCAGAAGCAATTTTCCATTTTTAAATGCTGATGTAAACCAAATAAAACTACAAAAATCCTAAATTTCCTTTGAAGTCCAGAATTCCAGCTATGTTTCTAGTCTATCATACTTTAGATAACTTCAGAGTCAATTTATTTTATTGATGGTGTAGCAGAAATGAAAGTTCTCAGTTGATATCTAATGACATCTCTGGGCATTCGTCCTGGTTGGTAATCTCGGTCAGTGATATTTCAAACCTCTCCACGTCATCCTGCTCCTGAAATGGTTACATCAGCTTGATTTCACATTCTTGATTCAGTGAAAAATGTTGACTTCACTGTTTGATCTGAACATTTTTGAGCTGGGTATAACTCCTAAGAGGAAGAATGTTAAGGTGCTGGAAACATACTGTGGAATAGTCTACATCTGAGAAAGGGAGGTTAATATACATTTTTCTCTGTCATTTGAAACCTTTCAAATTTTAGCTTTTAAAAGATTTTATTTTTTATCCTCAGATAATGATAGTTTGAAAAATATTAATCTTGGAAGTCTGAAGTTGCAGAAAAGAGTCTAGGATTTGCTGTAATTTTCAGTACATCAACAGAGTTCCAATTCACTGAATATAAAATGCATTTGGTGGGGAAAAACAGCACAGAGGCTCTGAGTCAACAAGCAAATCTGCAGATGCCGGGGTCAAGTTCACTCCACAAAAGTGTTGGAGAAACTCAGCAGGAAACATCTATTACAAATGAAAGGCGTTGATATTTTAGGTCTGAGCCCATCTTCAGGAGTCCGACAAATCAGACACCAAAATGAAAAGTTTGGGGTAAGGGAGAGGAACACAGGCTGACAAGTAATAGGCCGATACAGGTGGGTGGGTTGAAGAGAAAGAAGCTGAGATGATAAAGGAGAGTAGAGGGCTAAGAAAGATAATTCTGAGAGGAGAAGAAAGGGAAGGGGTGGGAAGCTGGAGGAAGGAGAGAGAGAAAGAAGATGGAAAGAAAGAAACCTTTGATGGAAATTGGATATTGATGCCATCTAGCTGGAGACAGCCAAGATAATGTTCCTCCAACAGGGCCAAGAGGTGAGAAATTTAAGTGGTTGGCCACAGAGAGGTCTTTGCTGTTGCAGCGGACAGAGCAAAAGTCCTCAACAAAATGGCCCCCAGTCTGCGCACAGTCTCCCCGACATGGGGGAAGCCACATCATGAGGTTTGGATGTAGTAAATGAACCCTCCAGGTTTACAGTAAGGATCATTTGGAGTCCCGTAGAGTGGTTAGGAGGAGGTGCAAGTGCAAGTGTGGGATTAATCAGGAGCAATGAATGGACGAGGGAGTCATCCTGACAGAGAGGGAAAGAGAAGATGTAATCTAGTGTTGGGATAACTTTGCAAGTGGCAGAATTTGCAGATAATGTTGGATGTGGAGGCTGGTGGGGTGGTAGGTAAGGAAAAATGGAATGCTGTGCTGGTTGTGTCTAATAGTCAGGTGAGAAAGAGGCTAGAGGAGATATGCAGGAAACTGAGGATATGTGGGTGAGGGTTGAATTAATGACAGTCAGGGAGGGGGGGGGGAACACATTTTCTGCAGAAGGTGGACATCTCAGATGTCCTGGAATGGAAAGTCACATCCTGGGAGCAGATGGAGAGGAGACAGAGGAATTGAGAGAAAGGAAGAGAATCCTACAGGATTAATGTCCTTCCAATAAGTGGATGACCAGAACTGCACACAGTATTCCAAGAGCAATAACGTCTTGTAAGGCTCAATCATGAGGTCCAATCTATGCCAATTGATACCCTACCCAATGTATGAACATGTGCCATACATCCTCTTCACCAACTTGTTCACTTGGATTACAACATTCAGGAAACTATGCCCACATACCACTAGGTTTCTCTGTCATGCAATACTTTCCAACACTTTTCCATTTACCATTTACCCTGGTTTGATTTACTGAAGTGCAGCATCTCTCACTTCTCAAAGTAAATTCCATTTACCACTCCTTTGGCCATTTTCCAAACTTATCTAGATCCTGTCGTAAACTTGGATATGCTTCCTCACTGCCCTCTGAACCACCAATGTTGGTGCCATCCAGATTTGTAGAGTTAACTACATTTGAGTGGTAATATAGTTAACACAATTTAATCATGTTAACTGCATTGCCATCTAATTGTTTATATTGATAACAAACAATTGTGGACCCAGCACCAATCCTTGCCGCACACCACTGGTTACAGCCCCCAATCTATGTAACAACCTTCCACTGGCACCCTCTGTTGCTGCCATCAAGCAAGTTTTGAATCCAATTAGCCACCTTTCCAAAATATTTTCAATAGAGCAAGACTTCCATGAATTGATTTTGCACTATTATATCAATTGTCTATTGACTATTATCAGTTGAGTAATTTCTAAGCTGCTGTTCTATAGCAACTGCAACAGAAAAATATAAAATATGTCCAAAGTCAATCAATTTAAATGAAATTTAAATTTTAAATATAATGTTAGACCATTTAAATTTCGAATTTCCAATGAAATGGAACCAGTGGTAAACCGTGCACTATTTGTCTGACCCCATTATTGAGGAAACAAATACTAATAGATCAAAGCTGAACCAAGCAGGTCATTTAGAAGAGAATACTCCTCGTTCTTCACATGTGTAGATAGTGAAATCACTTACTAAGTATGTTATTATTTACAGAGGAGTGAGCATCTGAAATCACTGACAGCAGATTTTTTTTCCTGATGCCTGCATTTGAAATATTTTGTTGAATTCAGAGGCCGACAGAGTAATTCATCACAGTTCTGTGCTAAATAGATTATTAAAAGATGATGAGGAACATCATTTTCAACGATGTGTTTGCAAGGAAAGGAAATAGTTCAGATCAAAGAGATGGAAGTTTCTGAGCGCTAGCTAGACGTAATTATATTATCTCCACACAGTTGCTGCATTTGCACTCACCTCCCTCCACACACACAGAACACACCTCAATGAAGATAATTTAAGTTTTCCTTTCACATTAAATGGCATTAATTCAATCATCACTTCAAAGGAATTCATCCAATGAAAATAAATCCTAGTCGTTATTTTGAGTTGAAATCTCAGAACAATAGGAGATAGGAGCAAGACTCACTGTGTTCCCTCTGTCATTGGACAAAATGTTGGTTGTTTTGATCTTATCGTCACCTCTTCTTTCTTGCCTCTTCCCCATGACCTTTCACTTTGTCAAAATTTGAGCCACAAAATTATGCACCATCAAATCACTTAACTTATCCATATACCTTTGTGGAACTGTTCTGTTCTTCTCAAAAATTTATTTGTTGCCTTTCCTTTAATTGTCAGCATATTTGCCTACAATCTTCATTATCCCTTCTTAGAATCGACTGCACAGAAACTGGTCCACAGTTTCAGCTGGTCCACCCTGAAAGTTGCCTTCAAAGTTATTAATGTGAATGTAAATAGATGAGATTCTTGCACTGACCTCGCTAGTTGCTCATTAACAACCCAAAAAAACATATTTATTCCAAATCGCCATCATTGTTAGTCAGCTAATTTTCTGTCCATACTTACATAAATGGGTGGTTGATGGCTGAAGAGCCTTTCCTGTGTGCATGCCTTTAAGGCCCCATATTATTCAACACTTACTTATCTTTTACTGTAATCTTTAATGTAGCACCTAATAGAATCAAAGAGAACCTTAGAACACTAGCACCAGAAACAGGCCCATCAGCCCTTCGAGTCTGTGCCAAACTATTATTCTGCCAGATCCCACTGATGCGTACCAAATCCATAGCCCTCCATACTCCTCCCATCCATCTACCTGTCCAAATGTTTCTTAAGTGTGAAAAATGAGCCCTCATTCACCATTTCCGCTGGCAGCTGGTTCCACACTCCCAGTACTCTCTTTGTGAAGAAATTCCCCTGGATGTTTCACCTAAATATTTCACTTTTCACCCTGAACTCATCTCCCCTAACCTCACTGGAAAAAGCCTAATCTACATTTACTCTATCTATACTCTTCATAATTTTGTATACCTCTATTAAATCTCCTCTTATTCTTCTACGCTCCAGGGAATAAAGATTTCAGATTTTTTTTTCAGATATCAGATTTATTGTCAGAGTACATATAATGACATCATAAGATTCCTTTCTCTGCAGGTGAGGCAGAATTACTACTTATTGATAGTGCAAATAAAAACTGTAGACAAAATTCACAAGTAAACAAATGAAGAAATGTAAACAAACTGGCTGCAATACAGAAAGAAAAAAAATCAATAAAGTGCAAAAGTAAAAGTCCTTAAATGAGGCCCTGATCGAGTTTATAGTTGAGGAGTCCAATGGTGGAGGGGTAGCAGTTGTTCCTGAACCTGGTGGTACAAGTCTTGTGGCACCTGCACCTCTTTCCAAATGGTAGCAGCGAGAACAGAGTATGCGCAGGGTGGTTTGAATTCTTAATGACTGCTGCTATGCTCCACACAGTTTCCTCTGTAGATCAGTGGCTCTCAACCTTTTTCTTTCCACTCATACATCACTTTAAGTATTCTCTATGCCAAAGGTGCTCTGTGATTAGTAAGGCATTGCTTAAGTTGGTATGTGGGTGGAAAGAAAATGTTTGAAAACCACTTTCGACCCTAATTGACTTGTTATGTGCCCGGTTTCATAACTCCAAAGGAAATGAGCCAATAAAAATTTTTCTGAAGCAAAATATTTCAGCAACAATTCAGTCTAGAGCAGTGATTCTCAACCTTCTCTTTCCACTCACCTACCTCCTTAAGCAATCCCTTACCAATCACAGAGCACCTATGGCATAGGGATTGCTAGGTGAATGGAAAGAAAAGGTCAAGAATAATTCAATTGCTGTAGATGTTCTGATGGGGGACTGTGAGGATAATGTGAACTATTTTGTAACCATGTAAGAATACACACCTCTCTCACTGTAGTAACTGTAGTGCACTGTGGGACATGTGTGTGTGTGTGTGTGTGGGTGTGTGGGTGTGTGTGTGTGTGTGTGTGTGTGTGTGTGTGTGTGTGTGTGTGAACAGTTTTCTGAGATAGTGGAGGGCATCAGTTAATAAAGTCTCTTCTAATATTTGGATCTTGCATCTCTACGTTATTTAAGATGTCTCCCAAGTAACTCAGAGATATAACATGGTGGCAGTGGTATAAGAGAAAAGGAATAAAACCATACAATTGATTGTAGGTTACTGAAATATGAAAGGAGGAAGAGGCAAAAACATTACTGAAAAAAGTGGCTGGAGCAACAGCAATTCACCAGTAATGGACTGGATGGCTGAAGACATTGATGAATCACTTAAAAAGTTTCAGCAGAAGTGCAATTTAGCAATCAAAAGGTATGTTAAAAATGCAAAAGCAGTTATATACTTCTCTGGATAGGGGAGGCCTTGACTTGTTTAATAGCTGGAAGCTTACAGAGCAGATATTTGCAAAGTTTGCTTCTAACCTTTGTTTCTAATCATAGAATTAAATCCTATGAATTTCAAGGCTTAATGCAAGAGACTGATGAAACTGTTGATGACTTCCTCACTAGACTAAAATTTGTTGCTTTAAAATGCAGATTTAAGGATATAGAGAAAAGATTAGTTGATAAACTAATATGGGGATGTGCCCATCCCGAAATGCAAAAGTCTCTTATAGCGAAGGGTAGCTTGAAGCTAGCCAAAGCTATAGACACAGCCAGAGCCTTAAAAGCCATGAGGATGCAAATGAAATCCCTATCTATGTAGACCCATCCACAGTAAAGAGAAGGAAAGGTTGATGTTATAAAGAACAATCAGAAAAGTGCAACCCTCCCCCACCCCCCCCCCCCCCCCCCCAAGGCTTGCAGGAAATGCTGTAGACAACACCATTTTGATGACTAAAACAAATTCCCTGCTTACTGTTCTGAATATAGAGCCTGTGGTAAAACAAACTTCTGGGTAAAGATGTGTAAATCTGGAATGAAGAAATTAGTAATACCAGTGAAGAGAAAAGACTAGAAGATCCACGACATAAAAGGAAACAACAATGAGGTCTCTGACACCTAGATACTGGACATAGAATCCTTACACCTTCACGAGATATCTGGTGAGATGAAAAAGGGAAGTGAGATATCAAGTGAAGATACCACAACTACTAATACAAAAACATCAACACAGCAGTTGTCAGGTGAAGCACAACAAGCTACATCACCTCCACCTGTACCAGCAACACAGAGCCCAACGGTCACAGCCAAATCCAAATAATAACCTCTATTAAATTTAAATCAAATATCGCCAGTGCGATATTGATAATAGCTATTTAAAAATAGTTGTGTATATAAATTAGTGTACATGTTCAGTTACTTAAATTGCACTGGAAAGAAAGTGATAAAGCACACTAAATTGATCTTTATCTTGAGAAGGAGGGATATTGGGGGTGTGGCCTGATGGCAAAGGAAGAAGAAGTATAATTCCATCTTCCCCCAGTTGTCTAATAAATACTCGAATTAAAATATTTTAAAAAGTCTGGAAAGTTTGCTCTGAAGTTGTCTGAATGTTAATAGACTACAATGGCTGCTAATACAAAAAAATGAAAGCACAGATTCAGAAGAAACTTCTTTTTAAGAGTACTGAAGAAATGAGACCTACTTACCAAGTAGAATCCATGGAATCAATTGGACAGCCACCTAAGCAGCAAATCACTCCAGCTCGTTTAAGTATTACCCCGGTGCCCTCGCAAGATGGCACTGGGCTTCCAATTTTTTCCTCTTATCTTGATCAGCAGGCCCGCGATGACGGGCGGGCTGTAGAGTCGCCGGAGTCTATAGTGTCGGGCCTGACGTGTGACACCGCTGCATGTCCTGGCAGTGTGGAGGCCCGAGGCAGCGCGTCAGAAGACGCGCATGCATGGTGCTTCTCCAGTCTGCGATCTTTTGTACAGGGTCTGGGCTGTCAGCGAAGTTGGCCGGCAGTGGCCTGAACATGTCGGGTCTGGATCTGTAGGCATGCAGACCAGAAGTAAGGTGATGAAATTGATGCCAGAATCAAAGGAACAACAAGGAAAAGCATATTTTCAAACTGAAGAAATGGAAGAGTCATGACTGTTACTGAAGTGAAAGAAGGTAGGCCTCAAGACTAGTGATACTACTTTTGATGCTGTTTTTACAATTTTGGAATCTATAGCTCATTAAATGGGTAAAATGTCTACTCAGATTGATTATGGATTTATGAACATGACTGAAAAAATGAATATTTGTGAAGAAGTTTCTTCTGTTAAGAAAGATATCTCTGTCGTTAAAGCTGATGTTGATATATGTTGATGTTAATGTTGAGAGATGCTTGAATATGGTGAATACAGTTCAAGACAATTTTAAGAAAACGGAAGGTGCCTTTCAAGTTTGTAAAGAACAAATGGATCATAACAAAGAATAAATAGAAAAAGTGGAAGATTCTTTTTTTGAATGGGAAATTCAAAGGAAGGACTTATTGAAGAAGATAGATTCTTTGGAAAATCAAAACCACTGGAATAATGTTAAAATAGTGGGAACTCCCAAAGGGATTGAGGGTTCGGATCCAATAAAAAAAATTAAAAAGTAGATCCCTAAAGCACTGGGATTGGAATGTTTTCCAGAAGGTTTGGAAATAGATAAGGCACATTAGACCTTAAGAAGTAAACCATATCCGGGTCAAACTCCATGAGCTGTTTTGATCCGTTGTTTATGGCACCAAGATAGGGAAACTATTTTGAGAGTAGCAGTCGAAACTACATGTAGATATCAGTCTCTGTTGATGGCACAGGGAAATAAGGTATTTTTCTTTCTGGATTTAAGTCAAGAAATTATTAAAAGGTGTAAAGAATTCAATTCCTCTAAAGAGGTGCTTTGGAGGAAGGCTTATAAATTTTATTTCAGATACCCTGCAGTTTTGAAGATTTTTTATGGTAATTTCCAATCACAGTTTTTTGAGAGGGATCATGATGCTTTAATTTTTTCCACTTCTTTGCCAGACAGGACTACTAAAAGGCACTCTTCACCTAAGAGGAAGACACCTGATAAGAAGAATGGAAATGGGAACGGGAAGGCAAACATGCCAAAGAGTTTGATTGATATTGATGATCCGGAACAAGCTTTGGGATTGAATTCATTCGGTCTGTGAGCTGACTTAGACTTAATTTTATGTCCGGTTGGTGGAATGGAGGTCGCTGAAGCTTCGAAAGTTGTCCGCCACCTGTGGGAGAGATTTTATTTCTTTTCACACCCATTTCAGTGGGGAATTACTACTTTTGTAGTTTCCTTTTATAAAATAAAACATTTTTATTTATGTAAGTTTTACTTTGTTTAGAGAGGGGTCTAGTGGTTGTATAATTTAAAGGATACGTAGCAAGAGGAACTTCAATTTTTTTATTGGAGAGGGGTTTTTTTGCGGATAGAAGGAATAGAAAGAGGGTTTTTAATTTTGTTTCTATTTTATCATGATAACAATGTCTAGTTTGAATTTTGCAATATTTAATGTGCAGGGTTTAAATAATCCGATTAAGCGAAAACATGTTTTAGCCTATTTAAAAAAGATGAAAGTTGATATTGCTTTTTTGCAGGAAACTCATTTAACTGAAAGAGAACATTTGAAATTGAAGAGGGAGTGGGTCACTCATGTATTTTCATCTTCCTTTAATTTGAAAGCGAGAGGAATGGAGATCCTGATTCATAAGAAAATACCATTTGAATTTGAATCCTCGGTGGAATCAGCAGGCTGAATTTTAATGATTAATTGTAAATTCTTTGCTGTGTCATGGTCTTTGTTGAATGTATGTGCACCTAACATCGATCATGAACAATTTATGTCTGAAGCTTTTTTTTAATTTTAAGTCAAGCTAAAGAAAATATTTTGATTGGAGGAGATTTTAATTGTGTATTAGATCACTATTGGATAAATCTCCAAAAATTGTGTAGTGGTCCAATTGGTTTATTTGATGAAAGACTTACAATTGAAAGAGGTTTGGAGAAGGTTAAACCCTACTGAGAAAGATTTTTCATTTTATTCTTTGTGTCATGATTCATTCAAACAAGGATTGACTTTTTTTGGTATCAGCACATTTACAATCATGTTTTATTCAAGCTGAATATAAGAATAGAATAATTTCTGATCGTTCATTGTTATTCATTTATTGTGTTGAGCCAGAAATTATTCAATAATCCTTTCGGTGGAGGTTTAATGCAATGTTATTGAAAAAAACGGAATTTGTAAAATTCATTAAGGATCAAATTGTTTCCTTTTTAGATTTGAATAGGAATACAGTTCAGAGTAATTTTACTCTATGTGATGCTTTGAAGGCATTTTTATGTGGTCAAATTATTAGTTATGTATCAAAGGAAAAGAAGAAATTTTTGGTGGAGACTCAGTCATTGGAAAAACAGATAGCTGATTTGGAAAAAAATATTCAGAGGAATTGTACAGAGGATAATAAGGCAGTTTTGACTAAATTGAAGTTATAACATAATGCACTACAAACATATCAATTTGAATGTTTGATTCAAAGATCTAAACAATGTTATTATGAGTTAGGGGATAGAGCCCATAAAGTTTTGGTATGGCAATTGAAAACAGAACAAGCATCAAGAACTATTAACGCTGTGAGGAAAGATAACTCAGTTACTTTTAAACCTCAGGAAATCAATAACCAATTTTTATCATTTTATCAGAAATTATATGCTTCTGAGGGAGTTCGAAAAGCTGGTTCCATTGAATCTTTTTTGTCAGAATTAAACTTGCCAATATTAAGGGAAGATGATGTGAGGAAACTGGATTCTCCTTTTACAGATTTAGAAATAAAAGATGTTATTCAATAAATGCCTAACGGGAAGTCTGCAGGTGATGATGGGTTCACTGTTGAATTTTATAAAGTTTTTTTATGATGATCTGTCCTCTTTATTTATGGACGTTCTTCATCAGGTAATCAAGGAACAAGTTTTACCAGATTTGTGTTTAAGTGCAATATACCAAAAAAAGATAGTGACCCTTTGAAAGTAGCTTCATATCAGCCAATTTCTTTATTAAATGTGGATTATAAAATAATAGCAAAATTATTGGCAAATAGACATGCTAAGTATTTACCACAATTGGTACATGCTGATCAGGCTAGTTTTATCAAAAATAGGTATACTTCTGATAATATTCTTAGAGTGATTTCATTGATCAATGCTTCATGTCAGCAACCTAGCCTATCGATGGTAGTTGCATTAGATGCTGAAAAAGCTTTTGATAGGGTTGAATGGAATTTTTTATTTAAAGTCTTGGAGAAATATAAGTTTGGACCCTTTTTTATTGGTTGGGTGAAGGCATTATATAATAATCCTGTAGCTACGGTGGCGACAAATGGTCAAACTTCTTCTTTCTTTAAATTATCGCATTCAACTCATCAAAGTTGTCCTCTGTCGCCAGCTCTATTTGCATTGGTCATCGAACCATTAGCTCAAGCTATTGGGCAGAATAAGAATATTAGAGGTATAAGGATGATGAATATAAGATTAATCTAATTGCTGATGATGTTTTGATATATTTAACTAATCCGGAAGGATCTTTAATTTACTTGCAAGAATGTTTAGAACAATATGGTAAATTATCAGGATATAAAATGAACTGGGATAAAAGCAAAGTATTACCAATTTCTGAAGGAAATTATGACCAGTGTAGACAAATTACTAAATTCCATTGGACTGATAAAATTAAGTATTTATGGATAATGATTGATGCAAATATTAAATCATTGTATAATTTAAATTATGTACTATTAATTTTTTTAAATTTTATTTATTCATTCAAAATACAAATAGTAAATAATATATACAACAATAAACCAAAAACATAAACGTTATATTTTATAGAAAAAAAACAAAAAAAGAAAGGAAAAAAAAGAACCCTTCCCCCCCACCCCCCTTCGGCCAGCTCTCCTAAGGAGAGTCATAAAGAAAGAAAAAAAAAATTAAGGAAAAATTAAACATACATATTAAAATCTAATCAACATAAATCAAAATGTAAATATTCTGAATATAACAACCACTTACTAATAAAAAAGCTATAGTTATCACACAAAACATATGTAATTTTTTCCATTATTAAACAGTATGTTATCTCATTATGCCATCTATTAATATCAATCATATTTGTATCTTTCCACATACTACAAATAATGCTAAATATAAAAAAGCAAGTTGAAATGTATCTCATCCCAAACCTTTCAGAGGTTGCAAACTGCCCAATAAAGATACTATTAGATCTAAAGGCATTTTAATCTTATACAGATTTGGATTTATCCCAATCCTTTTTATCCATACCATCCCTATAATATTTAAAACATGAATGAAATATAACCATAAGAAAAGTCTCAAATTTAATCATTTCAGACAAAATCATATTGCTACCAAACACACATTTTACCAAAGATCAAATTTAAAAATAAAGAAACAAAGAATTCTTATCAATACCATAACTGTCCCCCATCGTTATGCTTAATCAAACTGTTTAAACCTCAAACATTAAAAGTAGCAAACCTCAACTTTAACATATCTACTAATATTACTAAATACCATTAATATCTTTATATAAAAACTCAAATCATCGTATATAGGCCCTCCAATAGGAGAAAAAATTCACAAAGTAAAAGCTAGATAAAAGAAAAGTTAACAAAAAATAAGAAAAAAAATTAACAAACCCCCCCCCCCCCAAAAAAAAACTACCAAAAGGTAGTAATCCCTAAACAAAATTTGGGTGTGGATCACCCACCAGTGGCTGATGACTAATAGAACCTAGAACAAATCTCTTCCTCCCCAGCTGAACAAAAAAAATCTCAAAATATCATAATAACATAAAAAGTAAAATAAGAATAAAAAGTTTCTGCTATTCATCCAAGAGGTTCCAAACTCGAAGATCCCATTTCAAAAGAAGTTGGACTCTTTCCATTCCTATTTTTCCCATTTCTACCATTTATTCCATTTCCAGAACAACCAGATTTTTCTTTAGGAGACATTGGTGGACTACATCTTTATCCTCTTATATCAGGCAATGGATCAGCAAAAATCATTGCTTCATGATCATCCTCAAAAAACCGAGATTGATAGTCTCCATGAAACACCTTCAACACTGCCAGATAGCGAAAAGTAGACTTATAACCTTTACGCCACAAAACTTCTTTAACTGGATTAAATCGACATCAATGTTGAATGACCTCTTGACTCAAATCAAGATAGAAATCAAGATAGGTTTGTCGTTTTCTCGCATTTTGCACTGCCAGTCAAAGTATTGGTTCTCTATCCAAATAATTCAAACATCGAATTATTACAGGTCTCGGTGGCTGACCAGGTAAAAGTCATCTCCTTAAAGTTCTGTGAGCTTTTCCAATATCAAGCCTTCAGAAAAAAATTCTTGCCCTAGTACTTGTGGGATCCAATCTGTAAAAAAATGAAGAGGATCTTGTCCTTCCATATCTTCTGGCAAACCGACAATTTTCACATTATTCCTTCTACTTTGATTCTCCAAATAGTCTATTTTCCTCTCTAACTCCTTCTCACATTCTCGCAATTCTATAACAAATTTTTCAACCTTCAACATTTTTTCTGTATTAGAAGCCACTTGTTGTTGACCTTCCAAAAAAGCAGACTGAATTTTTAAAAAATTTTCACAAGATGCTTCTACACGTGTTTTAACTGTATTCATTTCTGAACTTATCCTTTGAGCCAACTCATTCATTACAGGCTGAATGACAGCATTTAAATGGTTACATTGTAATTCAGAAAAGCTCAGCCCTGCTTTCTCTAACGTAGTGGCAGAACCAGGTAACTGCAGCTCCTGCTGCAACTCAACAAAAGGCATTTTAACAGTCTTACTGTGGGTCTGGACTCCCAGCGACGGCACCTCGACTTCCTCAGGGGATCGATGCTTGCTTCCCTCCCCGCAGCTCGTTGTTTGTGCAAAAAATCGCGGAAGAGATCAAAATCTTCAGGTTGGAGCATTGCCAAAAACATTTCAGACAATGGAGTTGTCTTCCTGCATGCTCCCTCCGTTAAAATCAGCAGGCTTCCAGAATCGGGATCCACTACATGGGAACATGCACCTTCTTCCAGAGAATGGGTAATTACAGCGCTATCCTTCATTTGGTGAGTAGTAGACATTTTTTTTTAGCTCCCACAGGCAGGCTTTGTAGTTTTGGCACTGAAGAAATTAAACCTGAGGCTGTACCAAATTGCTTAGGCCCCAAATCTTCAGTACTTCGAAAATGTAACTTCTTCTGCACTTGAGGTTTAATCTTTTTACCATTAATGGCCATACTAGTTCCTTAATACTTTAAACTAAAATTTAAGAGGTTTAAACTTGAAAACAAAGGGTTAAAAAACGGGTACTTAAAAGTCCGGCCAGAGAGGTCGAGATTACACCCCCCCTAATTATGTACTATTAATGAGAAAGATTAAAGCTGATTTGATTAAATGGAACGATTTACCTTTGTCATTAATAGGTCGAGTAAACTGTATTAAGATGAATATCTTTCCACAAATTCAGTATCTTTTTCAATCGATTCCTTGTTCTCTTTTGAAATCTTTTTTTCAAGACTTAAATAAAGTATTTCGAGAATTTCTATGGAAGGGAAAATTAGCTAAAGTAGTGATGCATAAATTGACTTGGAAATATGCTTTGGGAGGTTTGCAATTATCCCATTTTCAAAATTATTATGAAACAGCTCAATTAAGATTTATTGATCATATGTTAGATGTTTTGTGCTCCCCTAGTTGGGCTAGGGAATAATTAGCTGGTATATTGGAACCTTGTCCACATCAATTTGTATTTAAATGGAATTCTGTTTTATTACAGAGATACAATGTACCGATTTTGAAACATTTGTTAGGGATTTGAGCAAAATGGAATTTATTAAAGGTAAAATATCAGTTCAGGCCCCAACATATCAAAATATATTGATTTTTTTTTCATTGAATAACAGATTTTTAGGAAATTGGCACATTTAAGGAATAAAGTTATTGCAGGATTGTTTTGAAGAGGGTATATTTTTATCATTTAATCAACTTAGAGAGAAATTTTGGATTTCAGTGAATTCTTTTTTGCTTATTATCAAATTAGAGGATTAGTGAAAGATAATTTTGGAAGAGAAATTAAAATTCCTAATTTAACGAAATTTGAGTTTATAATTTCTCATTTTTCAGATAAAGCTTTTATTTCAGAGATGTATGTGTTGTTACAAGATACTATGGATAAAATAAATGTAGATAAATCCAGGATTAAATGGGAAAATGATTTAATTTGTGATATCAATCAGGCTAACTGGGAGATTATGTGTTTTGATGGCGAGAATATATTATTTAATGTAAGATATAGTATGATTAATTATAATTTTTTGCATCAGTCATATTTAACCCCTGAGATATTGAGAAAATATGGATTTAGTAATTCAGTGTTGTGTTTTAGATGTGGATCATGTGTTGGAACATTTTTACATCCTATTTGGCTTTGTGATAAAGTTCAATCATTTGGTATAAAATTAGGGATTTTCTCCAAAATTTGTTTAAAATTCAATTTTTATCAGATCCTAAAAAAATGTTGATGGGCTACATTGTTCCATTTATGGACTTGGGGTTAGATAGGTTTCAGACAGCATTTTTACATTTTTACAGTGCGTAAATGTGTTGCGACTTCCTGGAAAGACGAAATTGGGATAAATATTAATCGTTGGCATAATGAGTTGAGGTCCTGTATTTATATGGAGAAAATAACACATAATTTGCATGATAATTATGATTTTTTTGTTAAGATGTGGTCACTTTATTTGAAATGTATGAATTTAGTAATATCTTAAACTGATGTATATATTTTTTTTCTATTTTTTAATGCTTCTGTTGTGGGGTCTGTTGATGGTGGGGGGAGGGGTGGGATAGTTGTAGCTCGCATTTATATATTATGGATTTTGTTATAGTTTTTGTTTTGAAAATATTAAATAATGTTTTTAAAAAAAGAGAAGGAGGGATATTATATAGTCCGGATAATGTCAACTATTTTGAAACCACATAAGGATATACCCTTCTCACTCTAGTAAGTATAGTGCAAAATTGTGGGGTGTATGTGCTTGTGAACAGTTTCCTGAGATTGTGGAAGGCATCAGTAAGTAAAATCTGTTACTTGAATCTTGCATCTCTAAGTTATTTATGAAGCCTCCCAAGTAACACAGAGACATAACAGGAGAAGGGTTTTTCCTCTGATGTCCTGGACTGTCTCCACTACCTATTGCAGGGCTTTATGATCAGCAGTATTGATGTCCCCATACAAATTGTAACCTGTTTAATCTTTCGCTGTAACTCAATTCCTGAAGTCCTGGCATCATCCTGATCAATCTTCTCTTGGTTCTTTCAATCTTATTGATAACTTTCCAGTCTTTAGCTGACCAAAACTGCACACAATATTTCAAATTTGTCATTGCCAACATCTTGAGTGAAACATGAACTTCTGCAGACACTGAGATTGTAGTTAAAAACATATCGAAATGTGAAAGAACTCAGCAGATCTTTACAGTATCTATAAAAATCAAAGATACAGGCTAAGATATATTTTGATGTTTCAGGCTCGTTGTGAACTCCACAATGAGGTCATTGGCTTTATTCACTTTACTGCCATCTTCCAATGCAAACTCAGATTCATTTAGTTCATCTCTAGTAACACTCTCCCTCTCCTCAATCTCTCTGTCACCATTTCAGGAGGTAAACTCTTGGCAGACATCTTCTACAAACCTACCAACTCCCATAACTACCTCGACTACATCTTCGCACTTTGTCCCATGTAAGGATTCCATTTTATTCTCTCAATTCTTCATCTCCTTGCATCTCCACCCAGGATGAAGGCTTCCATGCCAGATCATCAGAGAAGTCTTCTTTCTTCAAACAAGTCTCTATCTTTATCAACTCGGCACTCAATTGCATATCCTCCATAACTCACACATCTGCTATGGCTCCCTCTGCCCCCATGCGCAACAAGGACAGGATTTCTTGTCCTCACCTACCACCACACCAGCCTTCACATCCAACATATCTTCCTTTGTCATTTATGCCACTTACTACATGATCCCACCACTAGACACAATATTCCTCTCTCCTCCCCTCTCTGCCTTCTGCAAGGACCACTCCCTCCATGACTCCCTCATCCACTCCTCCATTCCTACCATTTGTCCCCTTGGGACCTACCCCTGTGACTCGAGGTGATGCTCCACTTGTGCCCACACCTCCTCCATCACCACCATTCGGACACCAACAGTCCTTGCATGTGAAGCCACATTTCACTTGTGAATATGCATGGGTTATCTAATGCATTTGGTGCTCCTGTTATAGTCTCCTGAACATTGGAGAGACTGGATACAGACAGGGCATTGCTACGTTGAGCACCTCACTCGGTCCACTGCAATAGCATGGATTCCCCAATGGCCACCCATTTCTATTCCTTATCCCATTCCCTTTCTGACATGTCTGTCCATGGTCCATGCACATATAGAGACTACACAAAAATTAGAGGAACAACATTTCATCTTCTGACTGGACACCCTCCAACCAGATTACCTTAATATGGATTTCTCTGGCTTTTATTAAAATCTCCTGCCCCCCACACTTCTTCCCCCGTGTCACCAATCCCCAGCTCTGTCTCCCTTCCCTGACTCCTTTCGCACAAGAATGATAAATTCTTGCCTCGTCCCTTAGCATAATCCAATTAACACCTTTTGTTGGTCTGGATTCCTCCCCCAGTCAGCAGTGTTTGAGATTTCCTGCTTCTGGCTCATTCTGCTTATTCCTTGAAGAGCAGCTCAGGCCCGAACCATTAACAATATATCTTTGCTTTTTTTGAACACTGAAAAGACCAGCTGATTTCCTCCAGCATTTCAGAGGATTTTTAAACAACTTCAACATAACATCCCAACTCCTGAATTCATTGCTTTGATTTATGAAGGCCAATATGCCAAAAGCACTCTTTTCACACCCTATCTAATTGTAACCTCACTTTCAGGGTATTATGTATCTTTATTCCTACATCTCTCTGATCTACCACACCCAGCTTTGTGTGTCCTGGCGAGAAAAGGTCTCCAATATTGAGGTCCTTTATTGAGCGGAATACCAGCAGTTTCAACCTTGGTGATGTCAGCATAACTGCACTGGGCATGGCATGTGGCCAGAATGCCTGACGGAAGTCTGTCCATGGGCATTTTGCATGGTCAACTGTCCAGTGGTACCCAAAAACAAAGAGCCAGTGAATACGGTACAAGGATGTTCTAACCAAGAGCTTCAAGAAAGCTAACATTGCCCCATCAACATAGGAAGATCTGGCTCAAGATCGCTCAGAGTGGAGGGATGCCATCAGAAGAGGTGTGAACAAGTTCCAAGAGGCAACAACAGAGCTTTCTTCTGCTCCTGCCCCTCCAGGCTTCACCTGCCAAGTATGTGGCATGCAATGCCTGTCAAGAATCAGTCTGTTCAGCCATTCCAGGACAAACCCCACAAACTGACTGAAAAGAACCATCATCATTCTACGAGATGGGTAGCCAGAAGAAGGTGTCCTACCTTGGTCTTTCCTTCCAATATGAAATTCATCACACTTTACTGCATTAAATTCCATTTACCATATTGCAGCCCATGTTTCCAGCTGGTCCAGATCCCTCTGCAAACTTTTCCTCGTTATCCATAACACCTCCAATCTTTGTGTCATCTGCAAACTTGCTGATCTAATTTTCCACATGATCATCCAGATCATTGATATAGATGACAAACAACAATGGTCCCAGCACTGATTTCTGAGGCACACCACTAGTCACAGGCTCCTCATCTGAGAAGCAATCACCCAGTTCTCCCATATAGACAATGCCAAATTCCAGTTGCTAGCTTACCATGAACACTGAGTTCCTGACTAACCTTCCATGCAGAAGCTTGTAAAGCTCTTACTAAAGTCCCTGTAGACAATATCCACAGCCTTTCCTTCATCATATTTCTGGGTAACCATCTCAAAAAACTCTATAAGATTCATCAAATGTGACCTACCATGCACAAAGCATTTAAAAAATGCTTTTTAGATATCTAAATGAACCATATCAACAGACTCCCTTTTATCCACCCTCATTGCTCCATTCTCAATTAAATTTGTAATCCCTATTTTTTTTTTCAAAGCACTATTAAAAGCCAAAGAGAAGCAACATGGAAACAGGCCCTTCAGCCCATTGAATCTGTATCGGGCACGATCCACCCACTAATACTCATCCCATTTTTTGTCTTCCCCATATTCAAATCGACTGCCCCCAGCTTCTACAATTCAATCACATACAGGGGGAAACTTATGGTGTCCAATGAACCCCTATGTCTTTGGGATGGGGGAGGTAACCACAGCACCCAGAAGAAAGCCTCACAGTCACAGGGGAAGATGCAATTTAAGTCTCTGGTTCTGTGAAGCAGAAACTTTACTCGCTATGCCCGATTAAATCCAGTACTTTTGACATTTAACATTATAACAACTCTGGCTGTGTAGCATTCACACACAAATCTTATGATTCAATGGTTCAACCTTCCCTTACTGTCCAATAAAATATTGATAGTACATTGTCTTCCACATTAAATAAAGAAGACACTACACAATATTCAGCAATGCTGCAATATATAACCCTTCCCAGAAAAAAAAAGAGCTATTGTTACAATGTGCTTTGTTGTCTGGTGTTTGATTTGGGACAAGCAGCGCAATCCAATATTATAATTTCAGTTGCACTCTCAGAAATGTTGATTTTTAGATGTCATATCAAACTGAAATTTTGGCTTTTCTTTCAGAAGAATATCAATTTTCCAGATGATTCATTAAAAAAAACCTGAAAAATTGAAAACTTTCATGAAATACACTAATTATCTGATTATTCATCAAAATGGAACATATTTTAAGGGAATTGGTGTTCCTTCCACAGAGATCTGCTGATATTGCCCTGCCTCAGTGCTCAGAGTTTTGGATTTTCCATGTTTACATGCAGAGATGCATAGAGTGACACAGACTCACACCTCCAGCAATCCAGGTTCACTCATAAACTTTTGCGCTGTCAGTGTGGAGGTTGCCAGTTTCCCTGTGACCACATGGGTTTCATCCAGGTCCTTCAGTTTCCTCCCACCTTCTAAATATGTGCATGACAGTAGGTCAATTGGACATTGCAAATTGCCCCTGATGTTTGGAGTAGAGTGGGAGTGGGATTTGAGGAGAATGTCCAAAGTTCAGATTTTTTGTCGCAATACATACGTGACATTACATACAATTCTGAGATATTTTTCTGCAGGCCAGGCAGAATTTCTAATATGGGTAATGCAAAAAATTCCACTCAAGAATCGAGGGGGACTTTTGGCAGTGGGGAGGGGGGCTGTCAGGTGGCTGCCCTTGTCCTGATTCAGGAGCCGGAATTTGCTCAGCAGCACCTCTCCTCGTTGCGGACCTTTCAGGTGGCAGAACACTGCCTTCAGCACTGCCACCTGAACGTCCCTTCGCAGACACCTGCAGCCATCTTTGGAGCCGCATTCTCCTGGTGATTCCACCTGAAAGCGGCTTAAGTGTGAGTGGGACGTGGGAGAGAATTAAATGGGATTAACAAAGGATTAGTGCAGATGTGTTGGTATCGAGTCAGTGAGTCACAGGTCGTGTTTCCTTAGCTGCTTGATTCAATGACACACAAGTAGATCATGACCAGCTTCCTAGATGTCCTCGATTGTTGCTCCTCATTCATTTTAATGATGAATTGCTGAGATGAATTAAGGGATTTGTACTTTTAGATTATTTAAATTGAGTTATTTTATTATTGTTTATTTATTTCTAAATTGTTTGAAGTGAGTGAGTTCTTTTCTGAATCTTTCAGCAGTTTGATTCATATTCATTCACAAACATTCAAGGTCTGGGGTACCTTTCCCTGGGGCAGGACTTGATGGCTTTCAGAATTTTTATTTCCCCTTGTCAAGGCAAAGGTATGTTGATGTTTTAGGTTGGGATCCTCTCTCACTCCTTATACAAGATCTCTCCTAGAAACATTAAGTCTGCCTTTGCCTCCACAGATGTTACTTGACCCACTGATCTCCCGGGCAGTTGGTTTTGCGCTGCTTATTTCAGTATCTGTAGTCTCTTCTGATCTTATATCTTCTTTCTTCTGTCTGTCTCGAACAGGGCTAATCTTACACCCTGATCTCAACACCCCCACCCCCTCACCGCCCCAGCACCCACACCTACCGACATCATATCATTGATATGGGGAAGTACTTGTCATTGTGTAAATGACTGGCGTTAAAAACTTGGCTGATGCCATCCACATGGTTCCCTTATGGCATGCAAGTGAAGTGAGTTTGAACTTGGTCTGGTATGTTGATCATTTGCCATTGGATGTAGAACCTGGGCCAGTCCTGTTTACTTGTCCCATTAATTTAAAAATAGTTTCTTGGCATTTAAGCTATTTGGAATGTACAGAGGTCAGAAAGGTTTTTCTTGCGAGCACCTTTTACTCTTTCCTTCTGAAATGCCACTAATAATGTGTGCAATTTTCTTTACACAGTTGGTTACTTGTGAATTGTACATGAGATATGTAAGCTGACTTATAGGTAAAGGCATTTCTGGACATATTTGAAGGAAGATAATTAACCTGATCTGAAGAGCTTCTTTCATGTGGTGTGGCTTCTGCTTTTGTTAAACACTATTTCTGGACACCATACACTTTTTTTCAGTGACTAAACAACAATGAATTTTTAATAGATATATAAATAGAGCATCAGTCTAACTGAGAGCAATGAGACATTCGCATCCTTAATACATTAAACAAAGCAAACCAGCACACTACGATGTCTGATTGCCTGGCAACCTGTATCCTGATTTTTAAAAAAGGTTCAGAAGAAAGAAAGGGATGCAAATATGGGAAAATATAATTCTGACTTTATAAAAATATAATATGCAAATTCAGTCATTGTTATATTTGGTGTATTTTTTATTTCCTTTTCCTACTTGGGAAAATATTTTGCACTTGTATGAATTATATTGGATGGATAATGTGGTCAAGATGTAAAGAACTGATTTCTAATTTTACTGGACTCCCAGATGTCAAAATCAAGTGCTCCCAACATCAGACCAGATCCTCTACCTTGCTGCATCCAATTAAAAAGGTCCAATCTCAGAGGTGTAACACCAGCTAGAGTTACTTGTCAATTATAGTGTTAGTGTTAAATTCCACTGTGAGAAAGAATGACAATTGGTTTTTAATTTTAGACATTTAATTTTTTACTACATTAGTCCTGCCTGAGCTCAAATTTAAGTCCAAGCAAACAGCATTCTTTGCTTCAGTAACACAGATTCTGTGTGGGAAATTTGCAGCGTCACAATCGATAAAGTAATTGGCTTTTACCATAATGTAAAAAACCTTAGTCTACACAACATGAATGCTAATTTGGGAATTTTAATTGATTCCTTTACTTTCACTGAATATTTCAATTGCTGCTGTGGGGAATTGCCCATCTATATTTAATTTCAGTTTATAACAGGTCATCTCTGTGCTGAGAGGTTGAGATTCATTTTATAATGCAATTTTAAAAACAGTAATTGAAGTTTACTTACAGATTCAGGACATGGATTACACAAAGGCAATAATGAAGTCAAAATCAAGAGTAAAGAGTCAAGAGTAATGATAATTTATTGTCACATGCGTAAATACCATGTACAGACGCAGCCAAACAGATATGTTAAATTGCCACAATGTGCCAAAACAAAAAAAAAAGATAATAAATATAAAAGAATAGGTAGATAAATATTCATAGTGCAAAAAAATGATGTCTCAATTGTGCAAGCAGATCTTCTGGTGGTATGGCTTGTTTATGGGTACAGCAACATCTGTACTTTCTCTCTGCTCTCAAAAGTAAACATGCCAACATTGTACCATGAGTTATACCATATTTGCATTTCATTTGTTCAAAAGATAATAATTTATTTCCCGAAATAACCTTTCCTCTCCCATTCTCTAAAGGAAAGGTTATCTATTGTGAAGGGGATTAGTTGATTGTGCGTCAATATTAATTTTGGTAGTAGATCATTTGTTTTTTTTTCTTTCGACGTGAATCTTCTTCCAAATGTTGAGCAGATGGTGGAGTACTGGTGAATTCCCATGTTGCACCAGCTTTTCATCCCATTTATATAGTATATGTTCAGGTACCTTCTCCCCTATTTTATCTAGCTCTAATCTGGTCCAATCTGGTTTTTCCCTTGTTTGATAAAAATCTGATAGGTATCTTAATTGTGCTGCTCTATAATAATTCTTAAAGTTTGGTAGCTGTAAGCCCCCTTGCTTGTACCATTCTGTTAATTTATCGAGTGCTATCCTCAGTTTCTCCCCTTTCCATAAGAATTTCCTGATTAATTTCTTTAACTCCTTGAAGAATTTCTCTGTTAGGTGAATTGGCAACGATTGGAATAGGTATTGTATCCTTGGGAAGATGTTCATTTTAATGCAATTTACCCTTCCTATCAGTGTGTAAAAGTAGAAGACACAATTTTCTTGTTTATTTTCATTGTGTGAGGACATTGTTTAATGGGTTTAATGTATGATATATGTTGAACCTTGAGTGGGTGGGGAGGGGGGGGTGAAGGAGGGAGGGAAGGGAGGGGGGAAGGGGAGAAAATGACACTGTGTATATTCAAGAGGGAAATGTTTCTGTGTATGCTTCATAGTGTGAAAAATTTTTTAAAAATTAAAAAAAGTAAACATGCCAAAAATTCTGTTTTTTAGTTAGCAAAATACATGCTCAGAATTATCCTTTAAAATGGAACAATAATTTGTAGGTCCAAAATCATTGGTGAGACATGTTTTACTCAAAGCCAAAACAATACTAGTTATCCTGAACCAAGTTGTTCCTTATATATTAATAAACAAAGCGGTAATATTGTGGTGATCATATGTAGAATCTGTCAAACTATTAGTTATCTAACAGGTGCAATCATGGGACCAGCTGCCATACTGTTAAATTCTGCAATAGCCACTGTAAAGTCCAGGTATTTTTTTATCATGAAATGGTCGTAAGATGGAAATTATCCTTGATATTCGTTAATATGGTCGGAGCATGATACTGAATCTGCAGTCTTTTGTGTTTCACTCAGAGCAAGATATGTCAGACTTAAAGTGAATTATGTTATTTGCCAGGTACTTTACTGTATTTAATCAAGCCATATTCAGTAAACCAATAAACAAATTCCTTTTCTGTTTTTTTTTTGTTGACACAGGCAGTAAAACTCTGATCATCCAGTACTCTTGAGGGTTTGATGGTGCCAGACTAACAGATTTTCCAACTATTGGATGTTATTCCTATTATTACCCAAAGACAGCTGGGCACACTTTTATTTCACCTCTTTTCATATGCTACACAGTTGTCTAGTATATTTCCAGAGAGTTGAGAGAGAACAAGAAATATACAAGCATTCTGTCTCCAGCTGCACACCAGCCTATATTTCCTGAACCCTGGAATACCAACCCTGCCTCCAGCCTCAGAACAAATCCACAGTCCAAGCCTTAGACAGAACTAAACCCTGGCCCCTGACTCTGGCCACAAACTCCGATTGTTCTCTGGATCCTCAGCTCACACTCCAGGCCAATGAGGGAGCCAGAAATCAGGATTTCTGAACAAGTGGGATGAATGACAAAGATTTACTGAACTTGATTAAGCCTCATTCAGTATACCAATACACAAATTGCCTTGCACTTTCATAACATTATCTATCTCATACACAACTTAACACTAATAACTTGGGGAATGATGTCTTCATTATTTCTGGATTTGATTTAATCAATGCTGTCTCCCAAATTTTACATCATCAACTCCAAAAGGAATATCATGGTATTTTCTCCACAGTAATGACTCAAAATATTTGGATTTAATTATCTCCGCCAAACCAAAGCAGCCACATCTATTTTCTTATAATGATCTACAAATGACTGCTGAGGGATTGTGCAACTTGAACCTTTTAAAACCCTTTTTCTTAATGAAACGCTTAGCAGAACCTCCCTCTTCAACGATGCAACCAGGCATTTCACTATCTTCTGCCTCTCTTGGAAAAGCTGCTCTGAAATGCTATTTTATGAAGGTCAATGTAGAGGTGCATTTTATTTTCTTTTGTTCCTTTGCTCCTAACACATAACTTCTAATTTCATGATGATTAATTCTTTTTTTTTTTTGTCTTCATCTTATCTATTTCTAGCAGGCAAGAGGGGCTCAGTGGCCCATCCTGGTTCCAATTTCTATATACCACAGATGTCAGTGGGCTCATGCAATGATTTGGTTATTCCAACTAGACCTCCTTTACCCCAGTGTTCTTTCTCTTAACCAGTTCTTCTAACAAACCATTTTGTCAGGTACCATGATCCTTCCAGCCATTAAAACTCTCCCACTTGTGGTTCAAAACATGTTATTTCCTTTTACCTTTTGTTCCAATGCCTTCAAACCCCACACCCAATTCATCCCATATCATCCAACAATCCCTCCCCCAATGCTCCATTTGCTAATTCTCTCTATTTACTAAATGCTAATTAAATTCCTGATCTTACCTAATGTTTATGAAAAGTCATTACTTAAATTTTAAAATTGTTCAACAGACAAATGTTAGTCAAAAGTAAATAAATGATACCCTGCTTCAAAAATACATTTGTCAGCAATCTCTGCAAGATTCTGATTCCCCCACCATTCCTTCATTTTCCCTATATTAGCATATGATGGATAATGAATTAGAAAATCTCTGTAAATATCAGTGATTATTATGAATATTTCAGCAGTTTCATGTGAAGAAAATGGGTTATAAAGCATTATATTCTTGTGTTTTGTTTGATCTGAATTGTATAATGCTGATCAGTTCATTAATTATAAATATATTAAAAATTAATTGTACTCAAACATTCTAAGTTATTGGACATCCGTGACTATTGAAGCATAGTTCCACATTTAAATATTTAACCAGATGCTCAACTCACTCAATTTCTTGAGAATATAAGGCACTAATTTTTCTCTTGTATCCTTGTGGTGAATCTCTGCTAAGCTGACTGTCTCCCCTCTGGCGAGCCTTGCTGTACTAAAATTGGCTGTGCATTATCTCTACCGTTAAAGACACTTGCCTTGGGTATAACTGTGTATGCACTCATTGTCTTTCATTAATGTACCATATGTTTCTGCTAATAAAAGCCATGAATATTGTTTGACCGCATTATCTTTGTCTACTTCATCAACTGGCACTACAATCCTATTAGAAACCTATCATTTTTTTTACAATGCCCAAACATGTTGGAGAAACTAAGCAGGTCACACAGCATCCATAGAAAGCAAAAGTTTATATCCAATGTTTCCAGCTTAAGCCCTTGGTCAAGGAATGAGCAGAAAATAGACAGGCATCTGAAGGAGGGAAGATGGGGCAGGAGGAGGAGCACAGGCAAAAAGGCACGATGACATAGATGGATATGGGTGGGAAGGCAGAAGAGCAAAAAGCTGTAAAGTGATGGGGAAGGGGTCACTTTCTGAATGGAGAGGAAACAGGTGGACTGTTGAAGGAAGGAGACAGGGGGAAAGGAAAAGAGGGAGACAGGTGAGAGGTCTAACTGGAACTGGGGAAGTTCACATGAATCCCATCTGGTTGGAGCGTGGCCAGACGGAATACTAGGTGTTGTTCCTCCATTTTGCAGGTGCCCTCAGTTTGAGAGTGCATGAGACCATGGACAGACATGCTAAAGGGCAAATGTGGCATGGAATCTAAATGGCTGGCCACTGGGAGGTCACCATTCCTGCAACGGATAGAGTGATGGTGCTCAATGAAATGATCTCCTAGACTGCAACCATTCTCTCTGATGTAGTAATAAAAAAAAGTAATGGGTGGAGGTGCCTGCCTACTTTCTGCCCATATGAAGGTGAAAGTCTCAGGCTGACGCATAGGATATATATCATTGCTTCCTTTGGACATCGCGTGACCTGTAGAGTTTCTCCTGCCCTTTTAAGGATTGCACATATGATCACAGAGTCTGCAGATAACCGTTTAGCACCCTGATTCTCAACCTTTTATTTTTCCGCTCACATACCACTGTAAGTAATCCCTATGTCGTCAGTGCTCTGTGATTAGTAAGGGATTGCTTAAGGTGGTATGTGAGTGGGAAGGGAAGGTTAAGAATCACTGCTCTAGACCCAATTGTTACTGAAATATTTTGCTTGAGAAAAATTGTCATTGATCTATTTCCTTTGGAGTTATGAAACCATACACATAACGAGTCAATTAGATACAATTAAAACAGTGGTTTTCAGACTTTTTCTTTCTACCCACATACGACGTTAATCAATCCCTTACCTGCTACAGAGCACCAGTAGCATAGGGAATACTTAAAGTGTGTGCGTGAGGGGAAAGTAAAAGGATGAGAACCATTGGTTTAGCATTTGTTCACTAAATGCAATGGTATTTGTGTTGGTGATATCATTTATTATTCTGGGTATAGTAGAGTTTTTCTCCACATACCTATGTATAACTATAGAGTTCATGATCACATGACACAGAAGAGAGCCTTTGTAATATTAAGTCCATGACAAGCCAGATTTTGACCTTAAAACTGAGGATATCACTCCAAATCCCATTAGCAACTCCCCCCCCCCAACCACTACCCTCATGCACCATCATCTGAGCTTGATCAACTGTGCCGTAAGATAAATTTTTAAAAAGCAGGAAAATTTAGAAACATGAAACTGAAGTTGTTGCAAAAGCACCCCAACCCAATTAATGACTGTGAAGAACAATGGCAGGTCACCAACTGTTCACCTGAGCATTTGTTTAGCAGAACATCTTTGCTTTATCCAGCTTGTATTTTTGGATGAGATTGACCTCCTTAATTAATGCAGAATTTTAAATCATTGCGTACAGCTACTTGAATTCCTTTGTAATAGATACAATTTTATTTTTAACAGCAGCCTAAAACCTTCAAAGAAATATTCTTTGTTGGATCCAAAACAATATCCCACAAGTGAAGATTAATATGAAAACCTAACTCAATTTAATGAAGTATTATTTTCACTTTATTTATTGGCCTGCAGGTTTATTTCAATGATCTTGGGGACTGAATCGCTATGGGGACTAAGCAGCAAAATGGAGCCGAGTCCAAATGTTGGATCGGTCATGATCTTATCAAATGTGCCAGATGTGTTCCTCAACAAATTATTTGCTTCCTCTGAAGAATTTATGTTAATTTACTTCACAATATGTTTCAACTGATTCTCTAAAATAGATTCCCAGCAGTCACATTCTAATACTGGACACTGATTTTCTCTGCACACAATGTTGTTCTAAAAGCGTGATAATAAAATGTGCATTGTTGTAATATGATATCAGGAAATGCAGTTAAAAAGCCTGTTATGCATGATGGGCATTGGGCGGCATATACTGTATATTTTGGCATATACGTTGATTCATGAAACCCAAAAAACTCTCAAAATATGGGGGTTGACTTATATCCTGGATGTACTTTTAAGATCTTAAATTTAGCTCAAAATGCAATCCTAGCTGATCCAGTGCAAAAGTCGATCCATGAAAAAAACAATTTGGCGTATAAGTCGACTCTTGAAAAACCAGGAAAAAAATATTGACTACAACAGATTTTCGTTGAGATTTTTATTGGAATCAACAACACAATTAGCACCCTTCAGAATCGTTATCAATGTCTGAAAACAACAGCACATTTAGAACCCTTCAAAATCATTCTCGCTATCATCATCTGAAGCGGCAAGCACATTCATCCTCTCACTGTTTAAACAGTCATCATATGGGTTCCAATCTGTATCTGATGAGGTGGTTTCAGCTTTGTCATCAGTGTCCCACAATAAATCATCTTCCGTGCTATCAATTGCACAAGAGATACCACACTTTTTAAACAATTTTATCACAGCCTCTACTTTAACTTTGTCCCTTGTCTTGAGCACGAAGTTACACAATATATCAAGTATATCAAGCGATGCAGCATGCAATTCCCCGTCTTTTGTAAATGACTTTTCTGCACTCAACATCCATGTATACCATTCCTCACACACATGGTTTTTGAATGGCTTGTTCAAGCAAATATCAAGAGGTTGCAATATAGATGTCAAACTATCCAGGATAACCACTAGATAAGTTTTATGTAGAGCTAATCTACTTTTCGTCTTCTCTGTTAAGTGACTACAAAACATATTCCAGACCAGCAAACTCCATGCTTTACATAAAACCTCTGGCCGCCAATTCCACACGTTGTCTATGCATAGTTTCATACCATTCTCATCCATCCACAGTAAACCTGGTCTTTGTCTGCCCTGTTCTTCTGATTTGCACAGTTTTAATACCTTTCCATTCAATTGTTCCATTGCCTATCATGTCAAAATTCATGGGGGTTTTGTCCATGTTTCCGATATTTGCCAAAGCAAACTGTTGTTTCTGCCGGTTCCGTATAATAAATTAGTGAAAATTCACAACTTTATGATCAAGATCTTTTGGTAGTTTCTGTGCAATTTTTTTTTTTGTCGCAATACCAATTTTTTCCTGTTCATGAAATGGTTGCACCAGCCTACTGTAGCCTCAAAATCATCAATGAGGTCTGAGTGTGACTTTGCCCACTGCAGTGCAAATGTTCTTACTTTATTTCAGGTGACTATGTAGCAATCTTGACTCTGTTCATGCACCCAATCTGCAATATGATTGGCCAACGAGTGATTCCTTTTGTCAACGAACATTGCTTTTTTGGTATTTTTCTTAAAGTCAGTTCTTTCTTCCTCCAATCTCTTACCATTTTCTAATATATACATCAAATTTCCTTGCAGCAACACGGTTGATGGTTTTCTTGGCCATTTCTATCACTTTCAACTTAAAACTCACTTCATACTTTTGTCACGAGTTGTACTGTTTTGATGAATCCTACATTATAGCAATCACTTCCAGTCAATGCCCAGCAGATCAATCTGTGT
Organism: Narcine bancroftii; assembly: GCF_036971445.1. Taxonomy (NCBI): domain Eukaryota; kingdom Metazoa; phylum Chordata; class Chondrichthyes; order Torpediniformes; family Narcinidae; genus Narcine; species Narcine bancroftii. The sequence goes on along the minus strand of NC_091471.1, from coordinate 91,100,060 downwards.
GATGTTTGGGAGTTGATTTATATGCTGGTCAATGGCCTATCTCAGGCATCATGAGCTTTGGGGGTTAATTTGTACATCGATCAACAGGCCAACTCAAGCAGCCAGAAAATTAGGGTTGGCTTATTCGCTGGAAATACCATAAAGTCCTTAAAATGAGGCTGAAAAATGGGAGTTGACTTATATGCCGGTTGACTTATATGCTGAAATATACAATAGATATGTACTAGTTGTATTTGGTTAACCTGCTATGAAAATTCACTCACCCTAACTTAGCCCATAGAATTATATCTTCATTAAAATAACAGAGAGAAGTATCTCTAACCAGTCCACAGCTGTTCAGTGGTTGCTTTTCTATTAAAAATTCACAAGAATTGAACCTATAATGTGTGACTATAGCCCAAATGTTCAAAATGTTAGTTGTATACAAGGATTGCCTACAGTATCAAGATAGCTGAGAAGAGCATGATATTCATGGATTAAACCTGATCTGCAGTATTAAAATATTCTCCTCAGGACTAGGCCATGGTGCAATGGACAAACTTTGGATGTTGGCACAATTAACATGACTTACCATCCATTCAGTTTAATAGGTGATAATTTTATGAAGAGCTTATTCCTCTGTTTTTGAAGAAGGCATCCATTCTACACCCAAGATATATGAAGAAAATCTATTCCATGGTATGTTACATGTCACTTTGAGTCAGATATGCAAAATAAATGAGATCAGAATTCACTCTTTATACTTTGTTAAAAGAAAATAACACCTAAGTGACACCTGGTGTAACAATTACTGTTTAACTTTTGTATGAGCAGGTATTCTAATCTATCTTATTAGATGCAATAAGTGGTTACAGGAAGGGTAGGCAATTCACCCACTACAGGATTACTCAAGCTTCATTGTGGACCTTCCAATAGAATTTTCGATAACAAACAAGACACAGTAGATTAGGCACTACTGACAGGTAATTACACTTTTTCAGGACTAGTTCAGGGCCAGATGATCAGAGAAATGGTGGGTGGTGGCATGTCAGAATTGGTGATACCTGAGTAATACAGGTGCAGCCACTTAGTAGTGGGGGGAAGAGATATTTGAGAAGGAGTAAGATAAACAGGCTGAAGACAGTCAATTGGGAGGTAGCCATAGAATAGGAAATTAGGGGTCAATTGACGTGGAGCAGATCAGGCCCAAGGATGTTGGGAAGAGGATGGAACAAGGTTAAGAGGAAGCATGTAGAGCAAAGAGTAGGATTTAGAGGCCTCTTGGACTTCAACAATAGAATTAAGGTGGGAGCAATAACTATGGAAAAAAAAGGACATACTTGGAGGAAGATAGAAGCCTCAGCAGAAACATTTTTGGTTTTTAATCAAAGTGAGCTTATTCTATGTGAGGTCTCTGAGTAGACCAATCAGATGAAAGTGATGCCAAAATATGTTATGCACCCCATTTCATATAACTGCACATCTCCAATAGCCCTGCTGTGAAAAGGATTTCAGATGTAGAGGACATAGCAAAAATCAGGTGTTAGTCAGAGTACCTCCCTATTTCCCTTAATTCTGAATTGACTTTTTTGATAGAAAATAGAGGCAGGAAATCTGTAACAATGGTGCCACACATGATTGATCAATGAGTAAGGCTTGGTGATGACTAGAAGATGAGCAGAAAGATTCTGGATGTCCTCAAACCTACACAGAAGAAGTAAGGAGGTCAGGTGAAAGGCCATTAGAAAGAAATATCAAGAGTTAATAAGGGTCTATCTGAAGATGATGTCAACAGCAGATAAGATGAGGCAGGGGTACAGTTGAATGGATGGAAAAGAATCATCTTTTGACAATAATCAGATTCTATCACCATAGGCCAATTACTATAAAGGAGAGCTGAGTCATTAAAATGAGAGGGAATTAAATTAACTTCAAGAACATTATTGTATCGTGAAGATTTTAATAACATCAGGACATTTATGTAATTTTTATTGACTTTCTTGTTTAGTTCCTCTATCAAATATTGATACCTACTAAAAGCTAATTTGATCCAGACACAAATGCAATTGCATTTCTTTGACCTCTCTAAATATTGCAGGTTCTTAGCTGTATATTATTATTATTATTATTATTATCATCTTCAGATTAGATAATACACACATTTTAATGCATTTGAATGTCTGTCTTCTTGATTTATCTGCCATATGGATGAATAGATGACATTACCTGCAAGGCCGATTCCTGAGTTTAATCTTCGTGGTTTGACAAAGGGGGAATCACGTTGGTTGAGCGGCTTCTACAGCATACACTTGAATAAAATTGTGAAACAAAATCTGAAAATTCTTCCAAATGCCAAGCTTCCTTTTCTACCTAATAATTGCCATATTCTATTCATTGAATTCAAACATAAACTGCAGTATCATCTGCATTATTCTGAGTTTGCTTCACCCTGCTGGTTTCTAAAGATTTTCTATTCCTTAAAGTTTTAGTTGGTAAAAATGCTCATTTCTGTCTTTGTAATTGACATTACTTAAGTATTTCAGCAAAGATAATCAGGGAGAAAGTTTGTATTGACCTTTTTTGATATAGATAAAAGTACTCTGCAGTCATAATCCCCTTTTCCACTGGCATCCCAGTTAATTGTCTGGAATAGGAAGCCCTTTGTGCTGTGTCCACTGGGCCACCCTTAACTGGGACACTAATTGCTTTTCCACTGAATACAACTTATCACTGAGGATCAAAATGTTCTACATCCAACTGGAAATGGGTGACTTTCTGCTGTCCCCCTTTCCACTGGTTTTATCAGCACGTCGGCGCCAGCAAATGCCAGGAATATGAGGAAGGGTAGAGTTCGTTAATCCCTGATGTGAAATGAAGTAATTTGACCCTGGCATTTGGACTGTGTTCTTTTTCCACTGAATCCTGTCCCAGTAAATTCCCAGTCAATTCCTGAGACAGGGTGCCAGTGGAACAGGATATCAACTATTGTTTCAAACTATCTAAATGGCCATATGGTTATCCTCTTAACCTTTCTTGGCTTCACGGACGAAGATTTATGGAGGGGTAATGTCCACGTCAGCTGTAGGCTCGTTTGTGGCTGACAAGTCCGATGCGGGACAGGCAGACACGGTGGCAGCGGTTGCAAGGGAAAATTGGTTGGTTGGGGTTGGGTGTTGGGTTTTTCCTCCTTTGTCTTTTGTCAGCGAGGTGGGCTCTGCGGTCTTCTTCAAAGGAGGTTGCTGCCCGCCGAACTGTGAGGCGCCAAGATGCACAGTTTAAGGCGATATCAGCCCACTGGTGGTGGTCAATGTTTCAGGCACCAAGAAATTTCTTTAGGCAGTCCTTGTACCTCTTCTTTGGTGCACATCTGTCTCAGTGGCCAGTGGAGAGCTCGCCATATAACATATAACACAATCATTAAATGGTTTGATAGTGTGGTGCTGTATTAGACAGAATCAGACACACACAAGGTAAAGACTGAACAACAGGCTTTAATCCACAAAAACTTCCACAGGCTGGTTGAGGCTGCAGTAATGCAGTGTGAGGCCTCGGGAGGCCGGCGCAGGGTTATATCCCAGAGGGAGATTTGCACCCGATCGGGTGGGGCTTGATCAATTCATACCAGCTGATTGACAGCCAGCCAGGTGTTGTCCTCCTTACACTCTGCAGGTACAGAGGTTTCCCCCTGCAGTAGGCCGGTGGTGAACCACCACATTCACCCCCTTCTTTAAAATTGTCCCGGAGTGGGGGGGCGGGGGGCAGTAACAAGGAATCGCATCCACGATGTACGTACAATATTTACAGGTTGAGACGATTCGGCGGCCGGCGGGGTCTCTGTGACCGTTGTAGGACTGGCTCCTGGTCACTGGTCAGAAGGGAAGTGGGGGGGCTGGTGGCAGGGGTGTGTGTGGCTGCTGTGGTGCCGCACGGAGGGGTGACCAGGGGGGCCGGGGTCGACGTATGCGGGTCGTATTGGATGGGTGGGGGGGGTTCGTCTCCTAAGGCTGAAGCAGGCCCCTGGTGGTCAAAGAGGCCCTGCGTGCCCCATAGCTGCATGGGGACGGGGGTGTATGCGCGGTCAGCATCGTCCTGAGTTGGCAGGTGGCATGGTGTGGTGGGTGCTCCTGCTGGTGCCAGGTCCCTGGTTGAGATGATGTCCTCCCTGCCACTGCTGCACCTAATGTAAATGTAGTTATGGTTTGCATGAAGGAGGGAAATCTGCTCCACCAGGGCTTTGGCCTTGTGTGTCCTTACATGCTTACGCAGAAGCATTGGTCCTGGGGACATGAGCCATGCTGGAAGTGGCATTCCAGTCGCAAACCTCCTGGGGAATGAGAACAGACGTTCATAAGGGGTCTCGTTTGTAGCCATCCATAGCAGTGACCGAATGGCATGGAGCACCTCGGTCAGGGCGTCCTGCCACAATTCAACGGCCAACCCTTTTGACCAGAGAGCCAGGAGGACTGTCTTCTAGACACCCCATTCTCGCGTTCCACTTGCCTGTTGCCTCTTGTGTTATAGCTTGTCATGCGACTGGTCGCAATACCCCTCGCCATCAGGTACTGGCGCAGCTCATCACTCATGAAACTAGACTCCCGATCGCTGTGGATGAAGGCGGGGTAGCCAAACATGGTGAAGATCTGCCCCAGGGCCCTGATGACGGTCGCTGTAGAGGTGTCCAGACAAGGGATGGCGAAAGGGAAGCGTCAGTACTCGTCCACTACCATGAGGAAGTAGACGTTTTCGTTCGTGGAAGGCAGGGGCTCTTTGAAGTCCAAGCCAAGACATTCGAATGGCCGAGTAGCCTTTACAATGTGGGCCTGTGGGGGGGAGGGGCCTAAGAAGTGGGGTTTACATTCTGCACAGACCCGACAGGCCTCAGTCATGTCCCTGACATCCCTGATGGTGTATGGCAGATTAACGAAATGGTACACCCGGATGGCAGAAGAGGACTCATGCAATGCTTGCAACCTGTCATCATGCATAGATGCGCAAGTGCGAGGGAGAGCATCAGGGGAGTCGTAAAACTTTCTGGGGCAGCACTGGATGTCATAGCTGTAGGTGGCCAGCTCGACTCTCCAGCGCAGGATCTTGTCGTTCTTGATCTTGTGGGTAGTGTTAAACATGAATGCCACGGCCCGTTGGTCCATGAGGAGCGTGAATCTCCTGCCGGCCAGGTAGTGGCGCCAGTGGTCCTCCTTTTCAATGGCGATATACTCGAGTTCGGAGCCGTGGAGGGTCCTAGAAAAGAAGGTGACGGGGTGCCCCCCCCTTGGTTGAGGATAGCAGTGAGGGCCACCTCGGAGGCATCGCTCTCCACCTGGAAGGGGGAGTCCTCATCCACAGCATGGTGTTCATGATGTCTTGCCTGATGTGGGTGAAGGCTACCTGCACCTCAGGTGGGAGGGGAAAAGTTGTGGCTTGGGCTAGTGGGTGGAGCTTGTCCGAGAACTGAGGGACCCACTGCGAGTAATAAGAGAACAGGCCCAGGCATCCGTGGAGGGCCTTTAGCATGGGGAGGAGGGGTAACTCCAATAATGGGCGCATCCTTTTCGGATCTGGGCCGACAACTCCATGGGCCACGATGTAACCCAGGATGGTGAGGCGGGTGTGCTGAACACACACTTCTCCTTGTTGTAAGTGAGGTTCAGCTCCGCGGCCATCTGGAGGAATTTTTCCAGGTTAGCACCGTGGTCCTGCTGATCACAGCTGCATGTAGTGACGTTATCCAGGTATGGGAATGATGCCTTCAACTTGTGCTGATCTATCATGTGATCCATCTCCCATTTGTGACCCCAAAAGGAACCCGGCAGAACTGGTACAGGCGCCCGTCCTCCTCAAAGGCGGTGTAGGGCATGTCCTTTGGGTGGATAGGGATTTGGTGATACACCGACTTCAGGTCAATTGTGGAGAAAGCCCGGTAGCGGACAATCTCATTGACCATGTCGGCGATCCTAGGCAGGGGGTAGGCATCCAGCTGTATGTACCATTTGATGGTCTGGCTATAATCCACGACCATCCTTGGCTTACTTCCCCCTTTGACCAGCAGAACTTGGGCTCTCCAAGGGCTGTTCCTAGATTCTATAATGCCTTCCGCCAGGAGTTGCCACACCTCCGCCTTAATGAAGTCCCTGTCTGCAGCGCAATAGCGCCTACTCTGGCAGTGATCAGCTTGCAGCCAGGCACAAGATGTGGGAAGAGCACTGGTGGGGTGATGTGCAGTGTGGAGAGGCTGCAGGTTGGCAGGGGCTGGTAGTTTGGTGTCCTGTACAATGTGAGTGGAGGTTGGAGCCCCCTGAAGGCAAGGGTGACACTCTGCAGGTGGCACTGGAAATCCAGGCCCAGGAGGAGTGGTGTGCAGAGTTTGGGCATGACCAGGAGCCTGAATCCTGTGTAAGTCTCCCCTCCCACCGTTACATCGACCGAGCAGCACCTGAGTGTACCAACAGTCTTATCATTGGTGGCGAGGGCAATCAAGCAGATGGTGGGGTGGATCTTTAACCTTAGGGAATGGGCCACACTTGAGTGAATGAAGCTCTCGGTGCTGCCACTGTACAACAGGCACTTTGTTATCTGCCCGTTGACTCGTACATCCATCATCGAGTGCCCGAGATTCTGGGGAATGTCCCTGGTCAGCGTGGTGGTGGTCAGGACCATCTCGGAGTTGGAGTCGTTGCTATCTGGAGGGATGGATAGTGTTCATAGGGCGGCATGGTTATCACCCATGTTGACCACATCGATATCGGTCATGAGATGCAGCGTGCGGTAGCCGATGGCCTCTGGAGGCATGGGGAGCATCGGTAGGGCAGCCTGGTCATCGCCTGTGTTTTTGTGGATTAAATTGTGGTGCGCTGTTTAGACAGAATCAGACACATGCAAGGTAAAGACTGAACAACAGGCTTTAATCCACAAAAACCTCCACAGAGCCAGGCTGGCTGTGGCTGCAGCAACTCAGTGTGAAGGCCTTGGGAGGCTGGCGCAGGCTTATATCCCGGAGGGTGATTGACACCTGAATGGGTGGGGCTTGATCCATTCAGGCCGACTGATTGGCAGCCGGCCAGGTGTTGTCCTGTCCCCTTACACTCCTGCAGGTACAGAGGTTGCTCCCTGCAGTAGGCTGGTGGTGTACCAAGATAGCTTCCTTAATCTTACTTGCCATTGATATTTCATTTCCATTTTTTGCCCTCCAAATTTCTATTTTAAGAATACCCCCTTGGCACTCTCTGTACTCCTGAAGGCCCATCCTTGTCTTTTCCAGATACTTCCCTTTTTATATTTATCTATTTCTTGATATCCTTTGACATTGAAGCCCCTTGGACTTGCTGTCTATAGTTTTCACTCTTATGAGATGAGAGTTTATTGTCAGATACTTATGTACAAAGTACACCAGATAGACCAATCGTATAAATCACGTCATCACAATGTGCCAAGGTAGAAAAAGAGATAACTAATATAAAATATTCAAAGTAGCAGTTAGTACAAGAAAAAAGAGATGTTTTGGTAGTCTTGGAGTACTTTGTGGTGAGGGTTATACAGGGAGGTTTAAGAGACTAATGCTGTGGGAAAAAAATGTTTTTGAATAGAGAGGTGCTGGTCTTCAGACTTCTGTATCTTCTGCCTGAAGGTAGCAGCAGGAAGACATTGTGACCAGGTTATGTGGATTCTTTCTGAGGCAGTGTCTCATGCAGATCCTTCTAATGGATTGAAGGTTGGTGCCCATGATGGACTTGTCTAGGTTTCTGCAGTTTTCTGCATTTCTTACAGGCCTGAACATTCCTTATTTCATCTCTTCTGATAACATGCAAAGTGAATTGTAGAGAACATGGTTCTCTACAATAAAGGAAGCAATTTGGCACATTTCTTGATCAAATTCACTTTTGAAAGGTGAATGGAATCTGTCTACATCACATCTACAGACAGTGGGTTCCAAATTTCAGTTTCCATCGAATGCTACATAATAAAAGGTTTTAACTCATGTCCCTCTTAATCCTTTCCCTCTTTATTGTATACCCATTAATTCTAGTAGAAAAACCTCCCAATTTAAACTTTATTCAGACCCTTCATTAATTTATATACTTCTATCAAATCCTTCTCTTCAAAAAAAAAATTCTAGTTTCTAATGCATTTTTTAATGTCATCCCAAAAACCATTCAGAAATATTTTCTGGATTCTGCATAATGACTTCATAATTTTTCTAGAATATTGTGACCAGAATTGAAAATATTACTCCATATGAATTGTTACCAGTGTTAATACGATTTTCCTGCTTCTTTCTCTATCCTTGGCTTGTATTGATAATATCCAGAATATTGTGTCATATTAACATTCCTTCCACAAATTTCAATGATTTATACATACATATTCCCAGATTGCTGTGCCCCTGCGTCCTTTTAAGAACACCAATCTTTTGTTTTATTTCCAATTCTTCCATCTAAAATGCATCACCTCACATTTCTCTCACTCAGCGTTTCCGAAACTAGGTTCCACAAAGCCCAAGAGTTCCATGGAAAGGCGTAGGGGTTTTGTGGAAGAAATGACAGAGTAATAACAATCTACTTTTTTTTCTTTAAATTACTTTTTACCTCTGTCTTTAATTCAATTTGCTTCAGGGGAAGACAAGATGATGGCCACGGGGAGGTGAGGGGGTGGTGGGGGAGGGGGAGAGGGAGACACGCGTGACCCTCCGCTGACACTCACCTCAGGTGCTCATTTGCATAGTATCCACCTTCCGCTCCAATCAGCACACAGGCTCAGCCTGTCCGTCAAAGGGTCCGGCGGCAGGGTTCTGGACCAATTAGCAGGTGGAATGACGGGGGAGGGGGAATTGTGACAGCTCTTCTTTCCGCCTGCGCATTCAATCACCAGGTCAGCCCTATTGTGACGTCAGCGGGTGGACGAGCTCGATGGGGGGATGTGCCCACTCACCTCACCTGTCAAAAGACCAACTGGTGGTGGTGGGTAATTTTGGTAAATCTCTGCTAAGCTGCCTGTCTCCCCTCTGGGCAAGCCTTGCTGTACTAACATTGGCTGTGCATTATCTCTACCATTAATGACACTCCCCTTGGGTATAGCTGTGTATGCACCCATAGTCTTTCATTATTGTACCATAAGTTTCTGCTAATAAAAACCATGAATATTGTCTGACGGCATTGTCCTTGTCTACTTCTTCAAATGGCACTTCAGTAATGTCACCAGCATCCTGTCAAACATTGTCTGAGCCAATTACCCAGGTGAGAGGGTATTTGGAGGGGGGTGAGATTGTGACTTCACTGCAGCCCGCCCATGCAGCCAATCAGTGGGCGAAGTCCCCATTGTTATGCTCAGTGGGGGTTGTGCCCATCCTCATTTGCATGCAGCCAATCATCACCGAATGAATGCCCCTCCCATTGTGATGTCGGTGGGAGGACAAACTCCTGCCCTCCTTGCCTTCCAATCAATGGCCAGCAATTCTGATGTGGCAGAGGAGGTGATGTCAGCAGCGGACTGGTCTTTTGTTGTCATTCACTGCCAGGACGAACTACTGAGCATTTAACTCCCACACATTGTGACGTCAGAGGGCATCCCATTGATTAAATGTAAATTAGAGGCAACAAATTATTTCAATAGGGAGAATGGTAAGTTAATTTTCTTTCTTACTATGCTTGTGTATATACCAAGTCTTTTTAAGTGTAATTGAAATTGGGGTTCCATGATTACCAAGTCCTCCCCAAATTTGGGAAGCCCTGCTCTAACTTGAACTTTATATGTCCATGCACAATTATATCTTGCTGCAATCTACCACTCTCATCTTCATTGTTCACAATACAGGGAAGGTTGCATCATCTTCAAATTTAAGAATTGTGGCTTGCACTAAGTCAATAATTTAGATGAAATAAAACAATGGCCCTAACACTAATATCTTTAGTTTTATTCATCTTCTTCCAGACCAAGAAGCAAGCATTCACCATACCTCTCTGCACCCTATTACTGAGCCTATTATGTATCCTAGAGATCAACACCTTTTCATCTTATGTGCTTCAACTTGACAAGCCTGTTATGTAGCACCTTATCAAGACTCTTCTGAAGCCCATGCATACTGCATCAACTACATTACCCTCACCTGCTCTGTTCATTGCTTCCTGGACAAGTTCCCTCAAATTGCTTAAAAGTTGTTTTGCCCCAAATAAATCCATGCTGACCACTAATTAATCAATTTTCCTCCTTGTGACTATTGATCCTGAACTGGATCCATAAGCTTTCCCATCACAGAGATTAAATTGACAGACCTTTAGCATTAATTCTTTGACAAGAGAGTAAGTGTGATTATCACTAAAGCCAACACCTCAGACTGAAAGGATAATCAGGATTCAAATGACTTAGAAAATACAAGCATTCATTGATTTAGGAGTACCAAAGAATATGTGCAACATAAATGATATCCCAATAATGAACCCAAATTATCACATTTCAGACAATCAAGCTCTGTCATCTGTACTGCATTCGAATCGGTGAACAAGATTTCTTTTCTATTATTTTGTCAGCTTCACCAAACTACATTTCTGAAGCACCAACATAACAAAAAACATTAATCAATTCCCAGAAAACAGTTCTTGATACAGAACTGTATACTGTTAAAGCACTCAACACACTATGACAAAGCAGTGACTGAGAAAATCCAATGTTCACCCTCAGCAGCTCTGTGCCTTGCGCCAACATGGCAATGACTCATCTCAAATAAAACCCTTTTTTGTCTAAGTGAAAAACTTCCTGGCTGCAGCATTATCACACGCAAGGCAGAATTCTGAAATTAACAGAGAAACCTGATGTTTATTTCAGAGTGATAAAATTCTTAAGAACGCCTTATTTGACCTTTCAGATAATAAAGATTAAACCATGTATGTAATAGCTCCATCTCTTTCAACCGGAGCAATTTATTTGTTTACAAGAATTTCCTAATGCAGTAATTTGTGTAGGCTGGAATTTCTTTGACCACATAATGCTATTTATTTACTGTACTGCTGCTGCTGCTGACACCGGTATGAGAATTATTTTAAATGCAATGTTCTACATCAACATATTAGAAAGATAAATAAATACAATTATTTCATCAACAAGATACTGTTACAGAGTTCTGTGTTGTGTATTGGCCTATGTGTTGTGTGGTTTTATGTTAAAAAGTGACAGTTTGCCTTAGAGAGCCAAGGTGAAGGTGGACTGCTGAGAGAGTGGGAGACAGACTGAGCCTATGGACTTGGATGATAAACCACCACTGGGTGGTTCTGTGCAGTGGAAGAAGGCCCAAAACATGAGTCATTGTCTGGGGGACAGTTTAGAATGTTGGGATTTCAAAAAGGGATGAACATTCCGAAGGCAGCCAGATGGATCCGGTCGAAGCCAGTTGTTCCTCTCTCTACAAGCAACACAAAACAACTTTGAATTTTGTGCTCTCTCTCTCAAATATCTTTTGGCTTCAGTTTATCAAACAAACTGAATTTTGTTTATGATCTTTGCTTCAGTTGAGATCAAAGTTTTGTGAGTCTTGTGTGTTTTGTATTTCTTTTGTGTCTAAGTTTTTCTGTGGGCTAGTTGGAAATATAACTTAGACTTTAATTACATATGTTATATTTAGGCTGGGGAATTTATTAGTTTTACACTGTTATAGAAATTTGCATAGTAACCAGTGGGCATTGTGATAAAAGGAGGGGATTTTGAATTAAAGTTTGAAGGTGAATTTTGTTAATAAAGTAATTGTTCATCTTTACCCCTGTGTGATATGCCTTCTTTGTGGTTGCTGGTTTGATCTTGTAACATAATTTGGGGGAATCGTCTAGGATCAAACCAATTTGGAAGCTTTAGGGCTTGTGCTTAGTTATCAGTCATCTGAGTTTGACTCAACCTTCAGCTTGAAAATAAAAATAAAAGTGAGTGTATAAATCACCAGCAGAAAAACCAGCAACTATGAATATTGAACAGTTCATAGCGAACCCTTCAGTGGTTAATTTAAAAATGGCTAAAAAGTCAGAACTGATGGTTATAGTTGGCAAGTTAAAAATGTCTTCATGTAAGAACTGGGATGAAAAAAAAGGAAATTGCCCAAAAGATTGTTAAGCACTATGTAGGAAAGAGGGTATTTGAAGAACCTGCATTAGAACAGTTTCCAAAAGAGAAAACTTCAAAGTAAAGTTGGCTTTGAGAAAACTAGAGTTAGAGGAAAAAAGAGAGACAGAAAGGAAAGCCGAGTAGGAAGCAGTAGGCAGGCAGAAATGGAGGAGAGAGAGAAAGAGTGGAAGCATGAGCTAGAACTAGCTAAATTAAAGCTGACCCTAACACAAGAAGGAGAAGCACAAAACTCACGTGCTGGTCAGTAGAGGTGAGGTTAGTTCCTCCATTTGAGGAAGCTGAAATAGACCAGTATTTTCAGCATTTTGAGAAAGTAGGTGTAAATTAAAAATGGCTACTAGACCAGTGGTCACTCCTGCTACAAAGTGTTCTTAAAGGGAAAGCCCAACAGGCGTTCTTGTGTCTCATTGTACAACAAGCAGCTAATTATGAATTTGTAAAACAGGCTATACTCCGATCTTATGAACTAGTCCCAGAGGGTTATAGACAAAAGTTCAGGAGTTTTAAAAAAGCAGGAACCCAATCTTACCTGGATTTTGCTTATAGGAAGGTTGTGTGTTTTGATCAGTGGTTTGCTGCAATGAAACTAGAAAATAACTTTGATTTATTGAGGGAAATCATTCTGATTGAGGAGATAAAAATTGTGTTGGTGACGATATTCAAGTGTACTTGGCAGAGAAAAATATAATAACTTGGCAAAAATTGACTAAATTCGCAGAGGAATATGCTTTCACCCACAAGCCTAAGTGGATACCAGGGAAAACCTTTCAAAGGAATACTGCTGATAATCCAAGCAGAGTAGAAAGAAAATCTAGAAGTGAGGTTAAAGGAAGAGAGGAAGAGAAATGGGTGAAAGAAATTTTTTGAGTGTTATTTGCCACAATTGCAAGAAGCCAGGGCACATAATAGCAAATTGTCCTGTACTGAAAAGGAAGAAAGAGAAAGTGGTGTTACCAACTGCCTCTGTTCAGAGTGAGAAAGTTAGGGATATTTTTAAACCATTCATGACTGAAGGTTTCATTTAAGTTAAAGGAGGATCCAATCAAGTGCCAGTTAAAATCCTGCAGGATACTAGAGCAGCCCAATCGCTTGTATTGAGCAACATTTTGAATTTTGGTGAGGAGACTGATACTGGAGATGTGAATTTAATTAAAGGCATTGATGGTGAAGCAGAGCCTATACCTTTACATAGAATAGTCATGAAATCACACTTAGTTAATGCCCTTTTACGATATGGATAAGATCAAGTCTGCTGGTGGACGGAGTTTCTCTTTTGTTAGGGAATGATTTAGCAGAGGGTAAAGTCATACCCGCAGTGAAACTCACAAGGAAGCCATTGGTTTATGAGTCTGAAAAGGATTTGGAAATCTACCCTGCGTGTGCCATTACTAGAGCCATGGCTAGAAAAAAGGTAGTAAGATGATTCTGTAGTGGAGGCAAGCATTAAGGACAAACCTAAGGATCCAGTTTTGCTGTTGTCAAGAGAAGGATTCTTTTTTTTCTTTTCTTTGGCTTGGCTTCGCAGATGAAGATTTATGGAGGGGTATGTCCACGTCTGCTGCAGGCTCGTTGGTGACTGACAAGTCCAATGCGGGACAGGCAGGCACGGTCACAGTGGTTGCAAGGGAAAATTGGTTGAATGGGATTGGGTGTTGGGTTTTCCTCCTTTGTCTTTTGTCAGTGAGGTGGGCTCTGCGGTCTTCTTCAAAGGAAGTTGCAGCCCACCGAACTGTGAGGCACCAAGATGCCTCGGATGCCCCTCCAAGTTCCCTCCAAGTTCCTCAACATGATTATCCAACATGGTTAAGAGAAGAATTAATAGCTAGACAAAAGCATGATCCTGATCTTACTGGCATAAGAGATAAGATTCTGTCTAACCAGGAAATTGCAACTGTGCCAGTAGGTTACTTTGTTCAAGATGGAATATTGATGAGAAAGTGAAGACCACAAGTGATACCTGCCAGTGAAAACTGGGCAGTAGTAAGGCAAGTTGTAATTCCCAAAACTTACAGGAATTAAATATTAATGTTGGCTCATAGTACACCTTTAGGAGGTCAGCTTGGAGTGAAGAAGATGGTAGAAAAAATAAGGAAACAGTTTTATTGGCTGAAATTAAGAAAGGATTTTGTGAACCTTTGTAGAACCTGTCACACTTGCCAACTGGTGGGCAAGCCTAATCAAGGACCACCAGTGGCACCTTTACAACCCATCCCTGCTTTTGGGGAGCCCTTCTCAAAAGTGATCACCAAAAACCAAAGCAGGAAATCAATATTTATTAACACTCATGTGCATAGCCTCAAGGTTTCCAGAGGCTATTCCCCTGAGAAACATTAAAGCAAAGATGATTGTGAAAGCTATGCTAAATTTTTTCACACTGTTTGGCCTACCAAGGGAAATTCAATTGGACCAAGGGAGTAATTTTATGTCTGGAATATTTCAACAGGTGGTGTATGAATTGGTAGCCCATCAAATTGTGGCGTCTGCCTATCATCCTGAAAGTCAAGGGGCCTTGGAAAGGTTCCATTTAACTGTGAAAAATATGATGAGGGCATATTACATGGAAAATAATAAGGATTGGGATGAAGGAATCCATTTGTTATTGTTTGCTGTTAGAGAGGCAACTGAGGAGTCTCTTGGCTTTAGTCCATTTGAGTTGGTGTTTGGTCATGAAGTCAAGGGTCCATTACTATTGTTGAAGGAACAGTGGATACATAATGATATACAATCAAATCTGTTGGATTATGTTTTCAAATTTAAAAACAGATTACATCAGGCTTGCGAGATGGCAAGGAAAATTTAAAAACTGCTCAGGGATACATGAAAATTTGGTATGATCAAAAAACAAAAATTAGGGACATTTAACCTGGCAACAAAGTATTAGTCTTGTTTCCAATGCAGTCAAACCCTTTGAGAGCTCAGTTTTCAGGACCATATAAGGTGAAATCAAAAATTAACCAGGTGTCCTATGTCATTGAAAGGCCTGATCGTCAAAGAGAGACACAGGCCTGTCATGTGAATATGCTTAAACCTTACTTTGAGAAAATGACTGAGGAGGAGACTAGGATTTCAACCAAGGTGATAGTTATAGAGGTAAATAAGGATGAGATAAGTTTCATGGAAGGTCATGGAGCACAGAAAGTGGTAAAACCCATGCTGGAAAATTCTATAGTTTTGCAAAACTTTGACACCAAGTTAATGCATTTGACTAAATCAGAAAGGGAAAAAATGAAGACATTACTTATGAAATTTAAGGATATATTTCCAGATGTTCCAAGAAGAATTACTATGGCTTGTCATGATGTGGAGGTCAGTGATGCTAAGCCTATTAAGCAGTATACTTACCGAGTTCATCATGAAAAGAGCAGATTGGTGGATCAAGAGGTGGATTATATGCTCAAAAAGACATAATCTGAAAATCAAGTTCAAATTGGAGTTCATTCTGTGTTCTGGTGCCTAAGCCAAATACCTCAATTAGGTTTTGTACAGATTATTGAAAGGTAAACATGATGACAAAGACTGATGCATTCCCTATTCCCAGAATAGATGATTGTATGGATAAGGTGGGAAAGGCTACGTTTCTTACAAAGATTGATCTCTTAAAAGGATACTGGTGTGTTCCTTTGACAGAGAAAGTCAGGGAGATTTCTGCATTTATTACACCTTCGGGATTGTATGAGTATAATGTTATGCCTTTTGGGATGAAAAATGCACCTGGCACATTTCAGAGAATGATGAATGCATTAAATCAGGGTTTAGAGCACACTGGTGCCTATATCAATGAGTTAGTGATTAGTACAGATACATGGGAATAATACATGCTTGAATTAGAGCAGTTATTTCAGAAATTGGTGGAAGCACACCTCACAGTGAAATTGCGCAAGAGTGAGTTTGGACATGCCACTGTAATTTATTTGGGTTATGTGGTAGGACAGGGACAGGTGGCACCAGTTGGAGTGAAAGTATTGATTATCACTGCATTCCCTATCCCCGGAAATAAGAAAACTCTTCGGAGATTTCTAGGTATGATTGGCTACTATCGTAGATTTTGTTAAAAACTTTGCAGAAATTGCACTCCCATTAACAAAACTACTTGGAAATAAAGAAAAAATTGTCTGGTCAGATGCATGCTAGGAAGTCTTTCTGAAGTTAAAGGCCATTTTATGCCATCAGCCTGTACTTGTGTCCCCTAACTTTGAAAAGCCATTTTCTTTAGCTGTGGATGCCAGTGACAAAGCGGTTGGTGCTGTACTGTTACAGAAGAAGGATGGTGATGGAGTAGAACATCCTATTTCATACTTCTCAAAAATGTTTAATGACCATCAACGAAATTATTCAACCATTGAGAAGGAGTTATTAGCACTTGTTTTAGCATTGCAACATTTTGATGTGTATATTTGTACTGCTCAAAAACCATTAATAATATATACTGATCATAACCATTTGATTTTCCGTCTAAAATCAAAAATAAGAACAGACGGTTATTGAACTGGAGCTTAATGTTTCAAGAGTATGATTTAATTATTACATATATAAAGGGGACAGATAATGTAATAGCAGATTGTCAAGATGTTAATCTGAGTAGATATGAATCTAATCACATACTTATTGTAAAAAAAATGGAGTGTTTATTTTATTTTATTTATGTAATACTTTCATTAATTGTTAAAAATTTGTTCTTGTGAACCAGATTTTTTTAGTAGGGGAGGTGTTACAGTGTTTTGTGTTGTGTATTGGCCTATGTGTTGTGTGGTTTTATGTTAAAAGTGACAGTTTGCCTTTGAGAACCAAGATGAAGGTGGACTGCTAAGAGAGTGAGAGACGGACTGAGCATGTGCAGAAAATTATCTTAAGATTTCTGGACTTGGACGATAAACCACCACTGGGGGTGCTGTGGAGTGGAAGAAGGCCCAGAGCATGAGTCATGGTCTGAAGGACAGTTTAGAATGTTGGTATTTAAAAAAGGATGAACATTCTGAAGGTATCCAGAAGGATCCAGTCGAAGCCAGTTGATCCTCTCTCTGCAAGCAACACAAGACAACTTCGAATTTTGTGTTCTCTCTCTCTCTCTCTCAAAGATCTTTTGGCTTCAATTACCAAACAAACTGAATTTTGTTTATGATCTTTGCTTCAGTTGAGATCGAAGTTTTGCGAGTCTTGTGTGTTTTGTGTTTGTTTTGTGTCTAAGTTTTACTGTGGGCTAGTTGGAAATATAACTTAGACTTTAATTACATATGTTATATTTAGGCTGTGGAATGTATTAGTTTTACACTGTTATAGAAATTTGCATAGTAATCAGTGGGCATTGTTATAAAAGGGGGGATTTTGAATTAAAGTTTGAAGGTGAATTTTGTTAATAAGGTAATTGTTCATCTTTACCCTGTGTGATATGACTTCTTTGTGGTTGCTGGTTTGATCTTGTAACAATACATATAGTTTTTAGTTGTAATAACTACTGAAAAGATGCACAAGTTCAAGATTTGTAAGCTCACAACAACATGTTACTATATGGTAGGATACTAGCATTGCAATAGAGAACCCTCAGTAAATTATTCCAGTGCCAACAGTACATCATTTTTGCCCATGTGATGATGTTTCACATGAGGATTGTAAATTCATTTTTGGGTGTAACCAGTGCTTTCTGCAGATCCTAATCTGAAAACCACTGGAAGTCAGCAAAGCTTGGAGAGCATTGAGGCCACCTGTGGCAGCATGGTATTTGGAGCACAGCATCTATTTTACTGCCACAGTCCTGGAAGCATTGATGGAAATCTGGCTTTGAACACTGAGCGCCCCAGCTAGCGAAGAAAGATCTGAAGAACCAGTGAGGAAAAGTAGACAGAGAGATAAATGCCCAGGGAGGTAATGCTCCAAGAGCTGGTCCCAATGCTCCAAGAAATGTAATCAGCAAATGTATCTGGGCAAGGCCAAGGGAATTACCAAAAAGTCCTTTCCATCAAGTCATGGACTAAATAGTTATCTCTATCCAGTCACAAGATCATCTCACATTTTATTATTTGTTACAGCTATTCACCTATGGCACCCACTATCAAGCACACACGATACTAATACTTAATAGTTTTCTTTTCCAGCTTGAAGGATCAGGCTGGATCTGGCTAATGATTAAAGCTCTAGAGGGGAGGTATGGCTGCTGAGCCCACAGGAATAGCCAACCAGAGAAATGAAGGCTGGTGATCATGGATTCAGCTGCCTCAGAAGCAGTGTCTGCAGATGCATAGGACATCATTCAAGGTGATCTAACCAAATTTCCTTCTCCCATGCAAACTCCCTCTCTTCATAAATACTTTGCCTTATATTTCTAGATAGTCTCTCTCTGTCTGACCCTCCTCACCAGGATCACCCTCTTACACATTTGCCATCTTGATGCATAAGAAAAGCCTGATAATCAAGGGCCACATGTGTTGGAGAAGGGAAACAACTACACAGTCATTTCACCTGTCACTCACATTCACCATTTCAAATCCTGACACTTTCCCTGCATACAGGGTACTTTTTGGGGCAGCACAATTAGTGAAGTGGTTAGCACAATGCCTTTACAGCGCCAGCGATCAGGACTGGAGTATGAACCCCATGCTGTCTGTACATTCTTCCTGTGTCTTTGGGGGTTTTCCCCAGGTGCTCCAGTTTCCTCCCACCATTTGAAACATATCAGGGGTGTAGGTCAATTAGGTGGCACAGACTCGTGAGCTGAAATGGCCTTTTACCATGCTGTATGTCTAAATTTAAATAGATACAGAATCACTGTATGTTGATCTATGAGGCATATGTGGACTTAAGGCATGCCAGAGAAAAGTGCAACTAGTTGCAGCTCCCCAAGAGATCAGGTTATATATCTTAGATTTATTTTCCAAAATAAACTTTATTCACAATAAATAATTACAAAAAAGAAAACCATTCAGTCTCTTCTCATTGTTTGTGTCATGTCCATACATTCCAATCAATGTTGCATATGTTCTCTAATTACACAATTGCCAACTCTGTTGCATCCTGTTGTTACCTCCCTATGTTGGTTGATGGCCTGCCCCTCAATGCCCTGTAACAGAAGGACTCTAGACTGTCATCTTTCTATACAAGCACCCTTATGTTAGCTGCACCAAGCCTTCAGCCAGTCAGCACCATTCCCTCACTGACATCTCCATGTGATGAAAGACCGGCAAGTTTCGGGTCTTTCACCGAGTTGATAGTCTCCAGCATTTCGCAAGATTAGCCCATCAAGTCTGCTCTGCGAATCCACCCTGAGCTAAACTGTTCTCACATCTAGTTCCAAGTTCTGGCTTTTTCCCTATATCCCTTGACACCTTGACTAATTAGATATCTAACAATCTCCCCCAATGATTGGGCCTCCACAGCTGTCTGTGGCAATGAATTTCACAAATCTACGACCCTCTGGCTAAAGAAATTTTTCCTCATCTCTGTTTTAAATAGATACCTTCTAATTCTAAGACTGTGCCCTCTTGTCCCTGGATTCTCCTACCAAGGGAAGCATCTTATTCATATCTAATCTGTCCAATCCTTTCAGCATTCAAAATGTTTCTATGAGATCCCCTTTCATTCTTCTAAATTCCAATAAATAGAATCCAAGAGCTGCTAAGCATTCCTCATGTGTTAGCCCTTGCATTCCATTAATCAGCCTGGTAAATCTTCTCTGTACTCTCTCCAACATTATTACATCCTTTCTCAGATAAGGGGCACAAAAATGCATACAGTACTCCAGATGAGGTCTCACCACTGTCCCACAGAGCGTCATCAGCACCTCTTTACTCTTTTACACTATTTCTCAAGAAACGAATGCCAGCATCCTCTCTTTACTGCCAATCCAAACTGATGGTTATCCTTTAGGTTATCCTGCAAGTGACTTTGAAATTCTGAATTTTGAATTTTCTCCTCCAAATAATAATCTGCCTATTTATTTACTCTTCCAAAGTATACAACTGTATATTTCTCAACATTGTATCTCATCTGCTATTTCTTTGCCCACACTCCTAAGCTGTCCACGTCTCTCCATAACCTTTTCGTTTCTTCAACACTTCCTACTCTACTACTTATCTTGGTGTCATCTGCAAACTTTGCCATAAAAACATTTAATCCATAATCTAAACCATTGATATTCATTGTAAAAAGAAGTGGCCCCAATGCCAACCCCTGTGGAACACCACTAGTATCTGGCAACCAACCAGAACACAATTCCTTTATTCCCACCCTTTGCTTTCTACCTATCAGCCAATGCTCCACCCTATCTAATATCTTTCCTGTAATTCCATGGGCTCTCATCTTATTCAATAGCCTCTTAAGTGGCACCTTATTGATCATCTTATTCAACAGCCTCTTAAGTGGGACCTTATTGAAGGGTTTTTAAAAATCCAAATAAACAACATCCACAGACTCTCCCTTGTCCATCCTACTTGAGATTTCCTCAAAAGATTCCATTAGTTTGGTCAGGCAGGATCTTCCCTTCATGAAACCATGGTCCTACCATGTCCTATCATGCTATTCACTGTGAGGTATTACATGACCTCATCCATGAGGATCGACTCCAAAAGCTTCCAAACTACCGAAGTCAGACTAATAGGCCTATAATTTATTTTCCTCTGCCTCCCTCCTTTCTTAAACTGCGGAACTATATTTGTGACCTTCCAATCCTCTGGAAACATATCAGAGTCTATTTATCTCTGGCAAAATCAATTCCAATGCCTCCAAAATCTCCAAAGCCACCTCCTTCAGATCCCATAGGTTTACCTCATCAGGTCCAGGAGACTTATCTACCTTTAGTCCATTCAGCTTATTAAGCACTATCTCTCTAGTAATCCTGACTGTAATCCCTGAGACCTCTGATTATCACATATATTGCTAATGTCTTCCTCAGTTAAAACTGATGCAAAATATTTATATTATTTCTCTGCCATTTCTTTGTTACCCATTATAATTTCTCCAGCATCATTTTCAATTGGTCCTACATCTACTCGTGTCTTTCTTTTACTTTTTATATATTTTTTAAAAACTCTTCGTATACTTTTATATGTTATTTGCCAACTTCCTTTCATAATTCACCTTTTCTTTCCTAATGACTTTCTTTGTCTTTCTGTAAGTTTTATAAGTTTTCCACTCCTCTGTTTTCCCACTAATTTTTGCTTCTTTGTATGACCTCCCTTTTGCTTTTATTTTAGCCTTGACCTCTCTTGTTAGCCACATTTGTGCCATTTTACCAATCATAATTTTCTTTTTTCGTGGAATACATCCATCCTGTGCTTTCTTTATTTCTGGATGTCAGTCTGTGTGTGTGTGTCGGTAAATCAGAGAGACCTCTGTCACAATGCTGCTGGGGTTGATTCATGTTAAGGACCATTGCATCCTTCTCCACACACTCTGAGCAAATCTGCATTCTGCAAACAGGTGGGCGAATGTCTCCTCGAGAACAATGTCATTGGGAGTGATATTCCTATTGTACAGGATGGATCTGAATGGGAGGGCTTCTCCCACCTGCCACACCAAGAACTGGTGCTTGCTTCTGAATATTGGCAATGAGGCATTCTGCCAGATGATCCAGAATGTCTGCTCAGGGAACCACTTGACAGTATCTTTCGAGTCCTCATCTCTCAGGATCTACAGGAAGTTCAATACTGACCACTTCCTGGTGTACATGTGGTAAATCTCGTTCAAATTTATTGTCAGAGTACATACATGATATCACATACAACTCTGAGACTCTTTTTCCTGTGGATCAAGTAAAATTTCTACTATCAACAGTATGAACTATACT
Organism: Narcine bancroftii; assembly: GCF_036971445.1. Taxonomy (NCBI): domain Eukaryota; kingdom Metazoa; phylum Chordata; class Chondrichthyes; order Torpediniformes; family Narcinidae; genus Narcine; species Narcine bancroftii. The sequence goes on along the minus strand of NC_091471.1, from coordinate 91,078,207 downwards.
CAAGAATAAGATATGTATACAAAAGATAGAAATGTAAACAAATTGACTGCAAATACAGAAAAAAAATAACGTTTAAAGAGTCCTTAAACATGTCTCTGATTGAGTTAGGAGTTTGATGGTTGAGGAAGAACAACTGTTCCTTAACCTGGTGATAGTCCTGTGGCACCTACACCTCTTTCGTGTTGGTAGTAACATGTCCTGAGTGGTGTGGATCATTGATGATTGCTCTTGCTCTCTGATGGCAGTGTTCCACATAGATTTTGTTGATGGTGAGGAGAGCTTTGCCTATGATGTACTAGGCTGTATCCACTACCTTTGCAGATATATAGGTGCCCCCATACCAAGCCATGATGCAGCCGGTCAGTATACTTTCCACTATGTTCCTGTGGAAATTTGCCAAGGTTCTCAATGTCAGACTGAACCTCTGCAAACACCCGAGGAAGTAGAGTTGCTGACGTGCTTTTTTTCATGATGACATTAGTACATTGGGTCCAGGAAAGGTCCCAAGATAGTGACTCCAAGGGATTCAAATTTGCTCATCCTCTCCTTCTTTGATCACTCAATGATTACTGGATCATACATCTTTGGCTCTCCCTTCCTAACGTCAATTATCAGCTCCTTGATTTTAGTAGCATTGAGTGAGAAGTTGTTGTTGCACCATTCAGCTAAGTATTCAATCTTGACTCATCACCCCTTTTTATATAACCCACTAAAAGGAGTTTGTCTTGAAAAACATTTCCTCAAAGGACAGCTAGTGTGGCAAAGTTCAGCTGACTGGGACACTGCATGTGAATGGAGCCAGGCCCATACTCCATAACACGTGGGACAGGTAGAACTTCAGCACATAGTGCCACTTGGTGGCATTTGGTGCCCTCCACACCTAATACAATCACATGCAGAGGTAGTCATCAGGAAGAGGGCCATATTGAGAATGTCCTTGCCTCTGTTGTCTGCAGACTTGTTCATGGTGAACCAGAGCATTTCTCTGGTGATCGCCAGGATGCAAGTGCAGGGGATGACCCACACCTGCACCACCATAGAACCATACAATATTACAGCACTGAAACAGGCTTCTGTGGCCTTCTAATCTGTGCTGAATCATTCTTTTTAACTTAGTCCCACTGCACCCAGTCCACAGCCCTACATACCCCTCCCATCCATGTACCTGTCCAAATTCTTCTTACAAGTTAAAATTGAGTCCACTTTCATCATTTTAGCTGGAAGCTTGTTCTAGACCCCACCACTCTCTGAAGAAGTTCCCCCCATGTTCCCCCTAAAAGCCAAGAACACCTTGCTTCTGATGACTAAGTTCTTCTCTGTTATTGAGAGCAAGCACTGCGCCTACTCACCCAATTTCTGGTGGGCTTCTGTGATCAATTCCAACTAATTTTTGTATACTGACCCTCCAAACCACTTCCCCAACACTTTCAGGTTGTCAAATCTGATTGTGAAGGAGATGGTGGGTCAGTTGGATCAGTTACTGAGAAGCATTGCTTTGCTCTTCTGGTTTTTCCAAGTTGCCGATGCAGAATGAAACTAGCTGCAGACCGATTATGTGCCTGAATGTCATCTATATACAGGGAAGTTTTGACCTGAGTGTCCCCATTGCCTGGAAATGTCACTGCTCTTCTGCCCTGACCTTCTTGATGGATTCACCAAAGGGCTCTATGAAACACCCAGTTAAGGCAGTGCAGATTGTTTGCATACAGAGGTCTCCCAAGAAAATGCAGGCAGCTGCACCAGCAGCTACATAGGACTTTTAGGTGACCTCACCACTGGAGGGACTATGGTGCACCCTCCTATGGAACAGATGACCAAATATATCATCTTCATTTTATTTCACTCCATGATAACTTGCAAGCCACGATATTAACCAAAGGATCCATGGCAGATTCTCAGTGAATACAAACAAAGGTGTGCCATTGCACCAAAGCATTTCTCAATCTTTCTTGCTGTACTGTTACACCTCATTTCTGGCAAGCCTCCTGCTGGAGCACAGCTAACCTGCAGAAGTAATGGAAATCTGTTCAGCTTACGCTGCCTGCACCCCAGAAGCAAGGTTACTCAAACCTTAATCATTAAGTATGTGAATTATATTTTTATTTGGGCATGCATAGAAGCTAGGCTCCAAGACATTGTGTAGGCTTTCAGTGGAACGTTATCAGAGGATGAGGTTTGCACTCAAAGTAGGCAAGATAAAGGATCGTCTGAAACTTGCCCAATCTACCACACAGTGAGATGTTGGAAAAAGTAAACCATCTCTCAGGAGCCAAGTGAAGACTGAGATTAATGATCAAGTTCATCACCCCTTTCAATGTTCCAGCACAGCCTTTGGCAATTGGAAGAGGAAGATTTGAAGATCAAGACCTCAGACCTGACAAAAACTCATGGACTACTGCCTGCAGAAATTCCTGCCCTCCCATTTTCTTCCAAGTCATGAAACACCAACAGTGGACATCACAAAATAAGATAAATGTACCACCAATGTTTCCTTTGAAAAGTCTCCATAGTCCTTTGTCAGCCAAGGAAACTAAATGTGAGAGTAAATGTTCATTCAACGTTGGTATCAATTACATAGATAGGGAAATAGATAAGAGGACCTGAGAGGGAATATAGGAAGTTAGGAATGAAGCTAAAAGCAGGGGCCTCAAGGCTGGTAATCTCTGGATTTCAGCCTGTGCCACACACCAGTGAGGGCAGGACTAAGAAGTTATGGCAGATAAATGTGTAGCTGGTGCAAGGGGCAGGGATTCAGATTCATGGATTATTGGGATCTCTTCTGGGAAAGGTATGACCTCCACAAAAAAGATGGGCTGCACCTGAACAAGAAGGGAACTGATATCATAGCAGGCAGTTTTGCAAGAGCTGTTGGAGAGGGCTTGAACTAGTTTGACAGAAGATTGAAAAACAGAATGTAACAGCAAAGAATAGGTGGAAAGAATTATATGAGTTTATGTGGAAGAACAGGCAGTGAAGGAAGCATAAATGTAGTCAATTGGAGGGTTTGAAATATTATGGTAAATTCAATGCACAAAATATTAGGAAAAGAGCATGGATCAGTACATGAAATTACAATTTGGTGGCTGTTACAGAGAGTTGGCTGACACAACGGCAGGATTGGCTGATGTAGGTACAGAGAGTTATATGTTTTAAAAGGGATAGAATGGGAGGTAAAGGAGAGGGGGAGTAGCATTACTAATCAGAAATTGTATCTCAGCACCAGAAAGGGAGAATGTTGTGGAGGGATTGTCTACTAAGTCAGTGTGAGTGGAAGTCAGAAACAGGAAACTGATGAGCTGATAAATAGGCAAATTTTAGAAAGTTACAGATATAACAAAGTTGTTGTCATGGGAGGCTTCACCTTATTAACTGGCTACTCTTTACTGCAAGAAGAATAAATGGAGCAGAAGGTTAGGTGTGTCCAAGAAGGATTATTGACATATTATGTGGACCAGCCGACTAGAGAGAAGCAATGCTAGATTTAGTACTGTGAAATGAACCTGATCACGGAGCTCTGGAGAAGGATCAAAGCAGATAAAATAGGAAAGTGCTTAATTGGGGAAGGTGCAAACTATGATGGGATTAGGCAGGAACTTGGGAGAGTAAATTGAGAACAGATGTTCTTGGGGAAATGCACAGAAGTAATGTGGAGGATATTTAGGGACCACTTGTGTGGGGTTTTGGATAAGTTTGTCCCTTTGGTAGGATAAGGGAACAGTGTTTGACAAAACAGATGAGACAGCTAGTTAAAAGGAAGAAGGAAGCAGACATAGATTTAAGAAGTATTAAGACAAGAAGGGCTCTTGAGAATTATATGGCAACCAGAAAGGAACTTAAGAAAAGACTTAGGAGAGCTATAAGATGGCACAAAAGGCCTTGGCAAGAAGGATTAAGAAAAACATTAGGGCATTCTATGCATAGATGAAGAACAGAAGGTGCATACTTGAAGAACAGAAGAAAAGCTGAAGTAGGAGGTAGGAGGAGGTGGGGGCGGGGTCCTCAATAAAAACTTTGCTTCAATGTTCTCTAGAAAGAAAAACCTTGGTCAAGGTGAGGTCAGAATCAAATAAGTGCATGTGCTGGAGAATGTTGAGGTTAAGAAAGAGGAAGTGCATAATTTTCTTAAAAACATTAAGATAAGTCCCCAGGAACAGTCATACTACAGGAAGTGAGGAAAGAGATTGCTAGGGCATCAGTGATGATTTTTGCATCCTCTTTGACTACAGGGGAGGTGTCGGAGGATTGGAGAATAGCAAACGTAGACCCCTTGTTTAAAATAGGTAATAGTAAGAATCCTGGGAATTATAGACCAGAAACGTTAACATCAGTAGTCAGCAAAATATTGGAGAGAAAACCTTAGAAACAGGATTTATAGGCATGTAGAGAAGTGCATTCTTCTCAGCAATAGTCAGCATGGCGTTGTGGGAAATAGGTCATGCCTCGTGAGCCGAATTGAGTATTTTGAGGAGGTAACAAAGGAAATTGATGAAAGTAGGAAAGATGTGATGTATATGGATTTTAGTAAGGAATTTGACAAGGTCCCTCTCATCCTTCTTTGCTCCAAAGAGAAAAGCCATAGCTCTGCTAACCTTGCCTCATAAGATTTATTTGTCAACATACTGGTAAATCTCCTCTGCAGCTTCTCCAGTGCTTTCACATCTTTCTGTAATGAGGTGACCAGAAGTGAACACACTATTCCAACTGTGGTCCAACCAGAGTTGGAAAGAGCTTCAACAGTACCTCTTATCTTTTGCACTCAGTCCCCTGATGAATGAACGCCAGTGTACCATAAGCTTTCTTAACTAACCAATCAACCTGGGTGATAATATTGAGAGATCTATGGATTTGGACCCAAAACAACATTGTGGGCTGAAGAGTTTATACTGTGCTGCTCTATGACCCTGAGCTGACTCAGTCAGCCCTGATGGGCAGGCCACATTGTTTTATCAAATTTATGCTTTTTAATGTGAAGAGATTACCAAGCAGAAAGAGTTGTGCACAGAGCTTTATTGAAGAAATGCATCAGCCCCATTGTTCGCTTGAATTTTCTGTCCTATAACCACCCAAAGTGAAGAAGAAACATTAGGATGTCGCAGTGAATATTGAAGCCTTGCACTGGAAAACGTATAGAAGAATCAAAAGGATCAGACACTCCCTTTTCCAATGCAGAGTGCAAACCAGCCATGCCATCCTTGATCCTAATAGATTGCCCAAGATAATCCCCTGCAAGGGGATTCAGGACTGTAATGGGAGGCAAGGGTTATGGTAAATGAACTTGAAACTAAGATTCATTGTCCTATTGAATGCCAAAGCTAAAGCAGCTAAGATCACTGATGCCTGCTTCTATTTCTTATGTCCTTAAGTTATGCCTCTGTGTTTACAACTGGATGCATCACTAGAAAAGAACACAAAAGAGGCAGCAAAAAGATTTGTTTGATTTGAAAGCCACTAACAATATGCAGCCATATTTAATGTCATATTTAATGACGTTAAATTATTTTCCATTCTCAGAAATGTAATTGAGCAGAAACTACCTGACAATTGTCCACAAGCAAATGGAACACCCATGATTATTAAAAAAGCTGGATAGTATTGTTTTCCAGAACCGGACCTTAATCAGGTTTCAACTTCATCCAGCCTCTTTATTTTTCTCTCTTTAAATGAGTTGTGATTTATGTTTCTTGTTCTAGTCTTTTAGAAATGATTACACTGGACAATTTTTCTCAAGAGATTTGCTTTCTGAAAGAAAATTGGGGATTATGATAAACAACTTCAAGCTGAGCACAAAGATCATTTCAGAATTGTTGTATCACATAGTAAGTTGGAGAAACATGAAACATGAAATTATTGAATTTATCGTATTTAATCGCATAATGACGCTGACACCTTGCATTAGATCAAATGTTTTGCTGCTGATTTTCATTTGTACTCAGCATCAGATGCCTCTCTTGTCAGTCTCCAACAATAGTTGGCCAGCATTGATGGATTACAGTTGCCCTGATCCATTATTCTTTTTCATTATCACAATGTCCTGGTGAAACCTTTCACCACGTTTATCATTGAATACACCAAGATCAGCAGGGAAGAAATTCAAGTGCAAATGCAATAAATGAATTTTCAATGGAATATTGCACTTCATGGTTTTGTATGCTTGAAGCATTTTAAAAATGAGAGGAAACAACAAAAATACATTAAATCTAAAAAAAAATATGTGATAGGATATTTTTAAGGTGATTTTCATAATTAGCAATCCAAAATCCATAAAATACATGCAAAAGTGTTCGGGGAGCAAAATCTCAATTGTCCAGTGTTATCCTTGCTTTTTAGCAAAAGAGATGACATCTGATTTTAATACCATCTGCAGTGCTGTACATTGCATTCTCACTCAGCAGGGTGTGGGTTTCAGTTTCACAAGGGTATTTGAGCACAAAGTCTCATCATACAGCTTTTGGAAAACAGGAGGGGATTCTTGCTGATGTTCTGGTCATTATTCATCCCTCAAACAGTTTGTCTCAAAAGGTTTCATTAGTCATCATCACATTAATGTGGCTGTTATGTACTTGTATCGGAAGGAGAGGCAGGTAGGCAGAGGGAAGCAGCAGGTATGGATGGAATCCCCCCAGAGGTCTGGAAGGCTGGCGGAAAAATTCTGCATGCCAAGCTGCATGAGTTTTTCAAGCTCTGCTGGGACCAAGGAAAGCTGCCTCAGGACCTTCGTGATGCCATCATCATCACCCTGTACAAAAACAAAGGCGAGAAATCAGACTGCTCAAACTACAGGGGAATCACGCTGCTCTCCATTGCAAGCAAAATCTTCGCTAGGATTCTCCTAAATAAAATAATACCTAGTGTCGCCGAAAATGTTCTCCCAGAATCACAGTGCGGCTTTCGCGCAAACAGCAGAACTACTGTCATGGTCTTTGTCCTCAGACAGCTCCAAGAAAAGTGCAGAGAACAAAACAAAGGACTCTACATCACCTTTGTTGACCTCACCAAAGCCTTCGACACCGTAAGTGGGAAAGGGCTTTGGCAAATACTAGAGCGCCTCAGATGCCCCCCAAAGTTCCTCAACATGGTTATCCAACTGCACGAAAACCAACAAGGTCGGGTCAGATACAGCAATGAGCTCTCTGAACCCTTCTCCATTAACAATGGCGTGAAGCAAGGCTGCGTTCTCACACCAACCCTCTTTTCAATCTCCTTCAGCATGATGCTGAAACAAGCCATGAAAGACCTCAACAATGAAGACGCTGTTTACATCCGGTACCGCACGGATGCCAGTCTCTTCAATCTGAGGTGCCTGCAAGCTCACACCAAGACATAAGAGAAACTTGTCCGTGAACTACTCTTTGCAGATGATCGCGCTTTAGTTGCCCATTCAGAGCCAGCTCTTCAACACTTGACGTCCTGTTTTGCAGAAACTGCAAAAATGTTTGGCCTGGAAGTCAGCCTGAAGAAAACTAAGGTCCTCCATCAGCCAGCTCCCCACCATGACTACCAGCCCCCCCACATTTCCATCGGGCACACAAAACTCAAAACGGTCAACCAGTTTACCTATCACAGCTGCACCATTTCATCGGATGCAAGAATCGACAACGAGATAGACAACAGACTCGCCAAGGCAAATAGCGCCTTTGGAAGACTACACAAAAGAGTCCGGAAAAACAACCAACTGAAAAACCTCACAAAGATTAGCGTATACAGAGCCATTGTCATACCCACACTCCTGTTCAGCTCCGAATCATGGGTCCTCTACTGGCATCAACTACGGCTCCTAGAACGCTTCCACCAACATTGCCTCCGCTCCATCCTCAACATTCATGGGAGCGACTTCATCTCCAACATCGAAGTACTCGAGATGGCAGAGGCCGACAGCATCGAATCCACGCTGCTGAAGATCCAACTGCGCTGGGCAGGTCACATCTCCAGAATGGAGGACCATCGCCTTCCCAAGATCATGTTATATGGCGAGCTCTCCACTGGCCACCGAGACAGAGGTGCACCAAAGAAGAGGTACAAGGACTGCCTAAAGAAATCTCTTGGTGCCTGCCACATTGACCACCGCCAGTGGGCTGATATCACCTCAAACCGTGCTTCTTGGCGCCTCACACTTCAGCGGGCAGCAATCTCCTTTGAAGAAGACCACAGACCCCACCTCACTGACAAAAGACAAAGGAGGAAAAACCCAACACCCAACCCCAACCAACCAATTTTCCCTTGCAACCGCTGCAACAGTGTCTGCCTGTCCCGCATCGGACTTGTCAGCCACAAACGAGCCTGCAGCTGACGTGGACATTACCCCTCCATAAATCTTCATCCACGAAGCCAAGCCAAAGAAACAACCTTTGAGAAAGTCATTTTGGCTGAACCACAAAGGGGTTCTGGAAGCTTTGTGAAAGGCACTCACTTTATTTCCCCTATGTTAGTTTTGACTACCACTCATCTGAAAGGGCATTTTCTCTGGAAGCATCTCGACAAGGATTTCCTGAGTTTACAACAGTCTGTCAACCGGTCTCTCCCACCTACTTCATAATCACTTCTTTGCCTCAATTTAAAGCCTATGTGTCATTGGAAAGAAGAGGCATAGGATCAGAAGAGGTAGAACCCTTATGGGTTGAGTTAAGGAATGATCAAGGTAAAAGGACCCTATTGGCAGTTATATACAGGCCTCCAAACAGGAGGATGTGAACTTTATAAACCTCTGAAAGATCACTCCTCAGCTAGCTTCACTCCAGGGAATAAAGACCCAGCATATCCAACCTCTTCCAATAATGCAACAAACTATTGAGTTAGCTCAGGATTTCATGTTTGAATGGTTTCCTCTCATTCTTCTAAATTGCATGGGATCTTCTCTGAAATGCCTACCAGACTGAGATACTGACTGTTCCTGGCTCAAATAAATCTGTTTCCTTTTTTAACCCATTACGTACTCAGACAGCAGCAAGAGAAATTCACCAAGACAGTGTTACATTTAAAAATAATAGTTTTATTTATTAATTACCAATAATATAACACCTTATCTAACTTATCTAAACTTAACCCTCAACTATGTGCAAATATTTGTGTGTATGTGTGGGGGGGGGGAGGGGAGGGGAATACCTAAGCCATCACAGCTTTGGCACAATTCTGGAATGTCAGAAAACCAGTGTTGACACATAGGCTTTAAATTGAGGCAAAGAGGTGATTATGAAGTAGGTGGGAGAGACCGGTTGACAGACTGTTGTAAACTCAGGAAATCCTTGTCGAGATGCTTCCAGAGAAAATGTCCTTTCAGATGAGTGGTAGTCAAAACTGCCCTTTTCTTTGCATAGGGGAAATAAAGTGAGTGGCTTTCACAAAGCTTCCAGAACCCTTTTGTGGTTCAGCCAAAATGACTTTCTCAATGGTCATTGTGTCGTACATTAATTTTCCTTACAGAGAGAAAACAAACCAATTGCCCATTACCACATGAGACCACTTCAGCGCAGTATTCCTCCAAAGTGCTGCTTCCTTAAAATGGCCCCTTATCAAACAATGTGCTGTTTCTTTACTATGCTGGTCACATGATTTTGCACCTGTGTCCCTGGAACTCTTCCTCTCTCTTCAGAAGTAGTGAAATGAGTGCCCGCTGTCCCAGACTGCTGTCAGCAAAAGTCCCCTCCAAGCTTGAAGGGCTTGCAGTTTGATTTATTAGCTCTTAAAGTGACAGTCCCAGTAAAATGGAAATGATAATGGGAGTACATAATTCCACACAGTTCATCTGATAATTTTCTTCCACGTTTAGAATCATATCATCCTGTTCTAAATATTTAAAGAAAGACTCTGTCAGTTTTCCTTAGGGTTTTTGTTTTCCTATTTCATAAGAGCAGGTTAAAGGTGCTATGGACTGACAGGAAAATGCTGTCAGGAATTCATACTGAACTGCCAAAGGCAAGATTAAAATTGCCTCATGGCTATTGCAACTTGAGAGGTTCCACAGTGAAATTAATTGTGTTTTATTCTCACATTCTTATACTTTTCAGAAGGTATCAGTAAACTGCTGCCAGTATTGGGAGTAGAACCATTGAACCAGTAAACATTACAGCACAGAAAACATGCCTTCTAGTCTGTGCAGAACTATTATTCAGTCTAGTCCCACTGACATGCACACAATCCATATCTCACCACAACTCTCTCATCCATGTATCTGCCCATTTTTTTTCTTAAATATTAAAACTGTCCCTACCACTTCAGCTGGCAACTCGTTCCATACTCTCATCACAATCTGTGTGAAGAAATTCCCCCTAATATTCCCCCTAAACTTCTCTCCTTTCATTCTTAATCCTGTCCTCTGTTTTGTTTCTCATCGAACCTTAGTGGAAAAACCCTACTTGCATTTACTCTATCTATACCCATCCTAATTTTGTATATCTCTTTCAAATCTCCCGTCATTCTTCTGTTTTAGGGAATAAAGTCCTAATGTGTTTAACCTTTCTCTGTAACTCAGTTCCTCAAGTCCCAGCAACATCCTAGTAAATCTTCTCTGCACTCTTTCAAATTTGTTGATATCTTTCCTATAGTTAGGTGACCAAAACTGAACACAATATTCCAAATATGGCCTTGTGGCCACTGGAATCACAGTAGACACAACAAAATAGCCACACAAGGCATTTCTGGAGTAAATCTAATGGATTTACTTTTCATCACCCGCTCAACCTTTTAAAAGCCTGAATCACACACTCGACATACACCGACGTCATCATGCACTGACATCAAATGGCCAGTTCAATGCCTCCTGGGAATTGTAGTGCCACCAGAGCACCGTAACATGGTCCTCCCCCATCCTCACCCACCCCCCCCCCCCCCGGAACTGGCATGAAGGTTTGTCTGTCTTTTAGGTTGTTGACCTCTGTGACGGACTGTTAGTTGCTACAGTGGGGAAGACTTGTCCACGTGAGCTGGTTTAAACTTGTCAATAGTGGAAGACTGGCTTCCCTCCAATATCCAAGATGATGAACAACCTAGTTTGTCTGAGTATCCTATAAGATCTTCTTAGGGCATCCGTAAAGGTTGACTAAGTATTCCCCTTCGGAGGAAGACATATTTGCAGTTTTTGAGATCTTAAGGTACAAAGGAAGAGTGTCATCCATGTGATGATGGTGTGATGGTGGTATTGGGGTCAATTTACCTAGGGTCTCCCTTAGCCTGCTCAACAGTTCCTTAAGATCATCATTAGCATTGGAATGGTAGGGGATGAATTCCCTTGGAAATATCAATGGTGCACTGTACTCCTTTGGAGTTGTTCTAATGCCCAGCAATCATCAGCCCAGTTTGGGCCCCCTAACCGAGCCATCAAAGCTGACTTGAAATGTCGATGAAATCTTTCCACCATTCCATTAGCCTGGGGAAAGGCAAGTAAAGTGTGGTCCTCTATCCAAAGTAACTGTGCTACTAAACCAAAATGAGACACCCAAGAACTAAGTAATGCCTGAGCATATGTCTGTAGTAGCATCTACCATGGACATGGCTTGGGCCACCGCGTAAACCTGTCTATTACTGTAAAAGAATAATGGTTTTCTCTTGAAACAGGAAGCAGACCAACGATGTCCATGTGGACATGACCAAAACTCCGAGTAACTGCTGGGAAGGACTGCAGTGCTGCCTTAGTGTGCCGCTAAACCTTTGCTTTTGACCTCACCATTTGTATAACATCTTTTTTAAGACTGGGCCACATGAACCTGTCCAAAACCATACGAATGATCAATCTCATCGATGGATGTGAGAGACCATGCACAGAGTCATATACTCGACGTTTCCATGATGCTGGAGTCACGCCTTGCTGAGTGATCCTATGCCCCAAGAAATCAATTATTTCTTTTTCAAAAATACATTTATCTGGATTGATGGTAAGTTCAAACTCTTGAAGATGTTCCATATGTTCTTTCTTAGTCCCACTGGCCACTAAAATGTTGTTGAGGTAAATGAAGACATTAGTCATAGCATGTCCTAAAGCATCCTTCACCCATTGAAATGACTGAGTGGCATTTTTTAATCCAAATGGCATTCGTAAAAATTCGAACAACCCAAACGGGGTAATTATTGTTGTTTTTGGAATGTCTTCTGGCTCCACCGGTACTTGGTGATAGCCACGTACCAAGTCTATTTTGGAGAAAATCTTCACTTCATCCAAATTAGCTGAGAAATCTTGAATATGAGGTATTGGATAATGATCCGGAATGGTGGCATCATTAAGCTGTCTGTAATCTCCACATGGTCGCCAACCTCCATTGAGTTTAGGGACTATATGTAATGGTGATGCCCAGGGGCTGTCAGACCTATGAATTATGCCTAGTTCCTCCATCTTGGCAAACTCTTCCTTAGCTAAGTGCAGCTTCTCTGGAGGCAAGTGACTCACTTTAGCATGAATAGGAGGGCCCTTAGTACAAATGTGGTGAGTAACTCCGTGCTTTACAGTGGAGGCAGAAAATTATAGAGTAGTAATCTCTTCCAGCAGCTTGGAGATTCATCTACTGGTTTCCATAATGTTTGAAGGTGCAGAGCAGGGGTATAGGCGTCTGCCAGAGGAATAGTCTGAAAAGTAGTTCCATCTATCAGCTGAAGCCCTTTTAGGTCACTGAGGAATGAATGAGCCTGAAGAAAATCTGCACCAAGCAAAGGTCGGGATGCTGCTGTTGTAATAAATGGCCAAGTGTAGAGATGATTCTTGAACTTGACATTCATCTTCCTGATGCCATAGGTCGGAATATTGGAACTGTCAACTGATTGTAGCTGCAGGTCTGCAGTAGGATGGCGTGTGTCAAAACTAGTGGGTGGAAATACAGTAACTTCTGAACCCATTTCCACCAGAAATTTTCACTGAGACAACTGGTCCCATACATACAATAGGCTTTCAGGTTTCTCACCAACCACCGCAGCCCTTACTAGTGGTTGGCCTGGTTGTTTCCCACAAACAGGCAAGGTGGAAGGCACCTGCGGGCATTTACTCCCCAATGATTGTGGTAATAACACCAAGACAAGGTGTCCACAGGCTGCTTCCTTGCCTTGGGATGTTGTCTGCTTGTAGGGAGTGATGTGCTAAGAGCACTAGATTGTGACACAGGGTCAATGTCGGAGGGGTTAATTGTGCAGATTTGTCTTTCCTTGTTGTGCTTTTTATCCAGCAATAGAATGTCTGCCTCCGCTGCTACAGCCCTTGGGTCTTCAAGTGAACACTTAGATGGCAAGAATCTCATATCATCTGGCATTCTCTCTAATAAGAGCTGCTCAAATAAAATATTGGGCCTATCCCCAACTGCCAGGAACAGCATTTCATCCATTAGTTCCGAAGGGACACGGTCTCCCAACCCATCGAGATGTAGTAATTTGGCTGCCCTTTCCCTACAGGACCTACCACATACACTGTAGGAAGTTGCCGACCCTCTTAACAACAGCCTGGTCCAGGGCACTGACAAGATGGTAATAACGAGTGGTGCCCAACTTGACTTTGTGAAGGTGAAGTTGTGCTTCAGCGTGATGGAGCCACAGTTCACGCTCAGCTCTCCAGAAAGGCGACAGCTTCACAGAGACGGCTTCAGAGTCCATGTTTGTCCAAAAATATGTTTTTGGATTTGTCGGGGTCACCAATTTTGGCCACTGGAATCACATGGACACGATGAAGTAACCACATAAGGCGTTTTTAGAGTGAATCAAACAGATTTATTCTTCAACACCCGCTCAACCTTTTAAAAGCCAAAATCACGCACTCGACACGCACATATGTCATCACACACTGACATCACATGGCCAGTTCAATGCCTTCTGGGAGTTGTAGTGCTGCCATAGTGCAGCTACACCCTCTCCAATGTCTTATACAACTTCACCATAGCAGCTCAACACCTATCCTCAATACTTTGATTTATGAAGCCCAATGTGCCAAAAGCTTTCTTTACGACCCTGTCTACATATGACACTATTTTCAGGGTATCATGTATCTGTATTTCCAAATCTCTCTGTTCTACTGAGCTCCTCAGTGACCTACCATTAATGGGTATATCTTACCTTGATTTGTTCTTCCAAAATACAATACTGGATAACTTTTTCCCTGTGAAGGATCCAAGAATCTTATCTAATAACAATCAAAGCCAGTTTTGAAGCCCAATCATTAAACCAGTGAGTATTAAATTTTACCCTTCCCAATGTGCATAGCTTACTCTAATTTTTAATGTCTTCTTTCTTTTAATAAAGGGCATTGTGCAGTCAGCAGCAGGTTGTCCATACTTGTGCTAATCAATGAAATAAGTCCTCATTTATCTTACTTGTTAATTTGCTGAAAGAAGGTAAAACCTTATCAGCAAGGCCATGTGTAATGTCAGCGTCTTCCATGAAGTAAATCCATTACATTGCGGGAATTGAGAGGGGGAGGAATGCATTGCCAGCAAACCAATTGAACAACATTTGTGACAGCTACAATGCTTTCTTTAATTATGTCATAGATTCAAAAACATTTAAAATCTATCAACAACCATTCCAAAAAAATTCAATTAAACCAATGGTTCTCAACCTTTTTCCTTTCCTCTGTTGTACCACCTTAAGTAATCCCTATGCCATTGGTGCTCTGTGATTGGTAAGGGATTGCTTAAGGTGGTATGTGAGTGGGAAGGGAAGGTTGAGAATCACTGCTCTAGACCCAATTGTTACTGATATATTTTACTAGAGAAAAATGGTCATTGGCCCATTTCCTTTGGAGTTATGAAACCGTGCACATAATGAGTCAATTAGGTATGATTAAAATAGTGGTTTTCAACCTTTTTCTTTCCACCCACATACCACCTTAAGCAATCCCTTACAATCACAGTGAGTGGAAATAAAAAGGTTGAGAACCACTGAATTAAACTGTTAACACATTATTGCAAATATTTTAAAATAGGTAAAATATTTTTATGGGCATGATCATAAACCAACAATATTATTATTATAGAAAACTATAAAAGCTGTAGATATGAGAATCTTGAGCAAAGAATTGTTGGAGAATCCTACAGGTCAGACAACACCATGTGTGGAAATTGTCAATCAAAGTTTCAGGTCTGAAGCATTTATCAAGAGAAAGATATATGAAAAAAATTACACATATAAAGGAGGAGGGGTGCAGAGTGATAGGGTATAGGACCGAAGGGGTGGGAGCCATTATTATAGTTATTGTCATTAACCAATGATATGCTTGACAATCTCCCAGTGAAAGAAGGTAAAACACATGCACTGCTTCACACTAGTAGCAAACAAACGATGGAACATTTGAAGTGAATGCATCTTACTTAATAATTATTGCAAACTGATCAACATTTGCCAATAAAGTGTCAGTCATTAAAGGTGCAGGTGATGCATGTTAATTTTTTTTTCCAGTATTGAAATATTGATCCCATTTCTGCAGAGAATAAAACAATTTTTATTTTTGTTTTCTTTCCAAATATCTGTGATAGATTCCTGCTTCAACTCATCACTTCACAGAGTGCACATATACAAGGGAAAGCATGGAGTTACCAGCGGGAGATAGGATGCAGAATGTAGGGTGTATGTTCAAAGAAAATCTTACCAAATGTTATTTTAGTTGACTGTCACCTTATTTTTTTTCCCAAAATGAGAATGCACTTTATTTTGATCACCCCAACAAAAGGAATTGATAGCTTTGTGGCCATATTTGTGGATGATATGAAGATAAGTGGAGAGACGGGTGGTGTTGAGGAAGTAGGGAGTTTGCAGAGGGACTTGGACAGGTTGGGAGAATGGACAAAGAAGTGGCAGATGGAATACAGTGCCAGAAGTGCATGGTCATGCACTTGGGTGGAAGGAATAAAGATGTAGACTATTACCTAAATGGGGAGAGAATTCAGAAAAAGATCCAAATTCATTTGGGAGTCCTAATGCAAGGAACCCTAAGTTAACTTGCAGATTGACTCAGTAGTAAGAAAGGCAAATGCAATGTTGACATTTATTTTGAGATAAGTAGAATATAAAAGCTAAGGCTTCACAGGACATCAGTCATTATTGTGAGTTAAACAGGAATGTCTGCAGACACTGTGATTATAGCACAATACACCAAACTACTGAAGAAACTCATCTAATCACGCAGCAGCTATAGGAGGCAAAGGGTAACTAATGTTTCTGACCTAAGCCCTTTGTCAAAGTAGATACAAAAAAAAAGGCAGATGCCTGAATAAAAGAGTTGATGGTGGAGTGAGAGGGGGAAGGGGGAGGAGCATAGGCCAATAGGTAAGATGTTATTAGTGGATATGGATGGGAGTGCAGGAGAAAAAGGCTGAGGTGGTATGGGAAGGGTGGATCTCTGAATGGAGAAGGAAGAGTTTGGAGAGCTAGAGGAAAGGAGATAGGGGGTTAGGGAAAGAGAGAGTTAATGGAAACTGGATAAGTTGATGTTCATGCCATCTGGTTGGAGAGTGCCCAGATGGAATATTAGGTGGTGTTCCTCCAATTGTGAGCAGTTTTGATCTCCATATCTGAAGATATATGTGCTGATGTTGGAGAAGGGCCAGGAGGTTCATAAAAAAGATCCCGAGGATCAGAGGGTTAATGTATGAAGCACATTTGATGGCTATGGGCCTGTTTAGAGAGATGAGTTGGGACCTCATTAAAACCTGCTTAATATTGAAATGGCTGGGCAGAATGGATGTTGAAAAGATGTTTCCATTTGTGGGAGAATCTAAGCCCAAACATCACAGCCTTAGAATAAAAGGGCATTCCTTTAGAACAGAAACAAGGGAAAATTTCATCAGCCACAGGATGGTGAAGCTGTGGAATTGGTTGCGGCAGACAGCTTTGGAGACCAAATCATTGTATATTTAAAATAGATGTTGTTAGGTTCATGAATAGTAAGGATGTCAAAGGTCATGGGGAGAAAGCAATAGAAAAGGAATGGGAGGAAAAATACATCACCCATGATTAAAATAGCAGAGCAGAAACGATGGCCCGAATTCAGCACTTATGATTTCTGGTGCATGGACTTGTGGAAAAATTTTCTGGGCCATGCACACATCTGTGTAAATTATTTACTTCCTTCAATATTGCACATTGATGCTAATATTAAAGGCTACATTTATGTCTATTCATATATTGAATATTTTATGTCCAACTTAACTATCCAAATTATTATGAGTGTTTTCTTTAAAAGGCATTACAATTGTGATTTCTTTTCATTGCAGGTCTTCACTGGGGTTGTGTGCCCCATGATGAGTGGAATCGAAATAAGTTTTTGGTATGTATTTGCTGTGATGGGTTGAGACCAATACGAACTTTGGGTATGCATATGTACATTATTGACTTTGTTGATTGGATTTTGTAAGTCTGTGAAAACTAAAAACATTTTTAAAAATCTTTACTATCCCAATCAACATGAATAGAAAATGCACCTACTGCAGGGTCTCACTATATTTTGTTACTAATACAATGCTGGGATTGAGTCCCTGTCACTTCCTCTGCTGTCACAGAAGTAGTTTTCAGAAATTCCTATTTAAAATGGAGAGTTCCAATGAACATCTTTCCAATTATTTTGATGTGCCCTATTGTTTCAGTAGGAAATTTAAAGGTAGGTTTTCAGGGATGAAATTTTTCAACTGTTCTGCATATCAATGTTGGCCATTTTCTGTACCAACTTGTTTATAATGGAGATAATAAAGTGTTCAGTCCGACTGGCAACATCAGGGTCAAAAGAGTTCTCAGATTTGGAGGTTATCATTGAAATTTTGACAACTGGGAGATGTCAAGTAACTTTAGGCAGTTTCATGCAGATTTAGTTTCACAGAATGGTTTCAATGGTGATTGTCACTCAGAGTAATCATACAGAACTAAAATCTCCATTTTCAGTTTCAGTGCATTTAACATGGGGTATTGGGGTAAGGCATAGTTTAATTATTCTATTGAAAACTTGTTGGAAAATGGGTACACAAAATAACAAATCCACTCATTAATATTTTCCCTGAAAAAAGATAATTGTATCACAGCACTTCAAAAGATGTGCTTCACTGGCCTACACAGGGTTTCTCACATGTTTCTCATCTGTCCCAAGAATATTTCAATTTCCAAAAAGAGCAGTGATGCCTCTCATCTTGTGATGCCTGTCCAGTCGTTATATTGCAAGGCTCTCCATGAAAGCCTCAGTGCTACTTGCCCTCATTTTGAAGATGGTTATTTCCTTTACAATTGCACGGAGATCAATATATTCACTAACTTTATTCTCACTCAATTTTGTTAGATTATGCACTCCAACTGTGCTAATGCCTTGCTTCTGCAGTATCCATAAAACATGTCAACATCAGGCATTGTTGTGGCAACAAATTTCAAGCAATGCATTAACTCTGGGCTCATGCAATTAGTTTGAAAGACCATATTACTGTCCAACTCAAGTTTTTCAAATGCTTTCCAGTTTCCTGAAGCATCTAAATTACCCCAAGCAATGCCTTTAAAAATGTAATGGTTAGCTTTTAATCTGAAATAAAAAG
This sequence comes from Narcine bancroftii, assembly GCF_036971445.1. NCBI lineage: Eukaryota > Metazoa > Chordata > Chondrichthyes > Torpediniformes > Narcinidae > Narcine > Narcine bancroftii. Next base: position 91,059,740 of record NC_091471.1, on the reverse strand, counting down.
GAAAAAAATGCTGGAAACACTCAGCAGTTCATTCACCATCTGTGGAAATAGAAATAGGCTCAGTTTCAAGTCCAAGACTGGGAAGAAGATAAAATAAGCATTTTAATTTATAGAGAAGAGAGGGAGAAGGATGGATAAGACAAAGGGAATATCTCAGATAGAGTGAAATTATGCTTAATCTGGAGATAAATTAGAAATAAAGTTGTTTGGTCGATGGATCAATATGGTAAGCAGGGAGAACAGGGATTTTATTCATAAAATCAGAGAGAGAGAGAAAGAGCACAGATAAAGGAGTATAAAAGTGAAATGGCCAGCAAATGAGGCTAATAGAGAGATAAAAGATGAGCAAATTTAACAGAGTGATTAACTATTCTTTTCAATGCAGACAGAGAAAGAAATTTGCTTCCCCTTTAGCATTGTAAGGTGAGCTTTTGATGGCATTCATGCCTTTCTCTACCTCTGCTCTCACATCTTCACCTGCTGAACAGGACAAGGATAGAACTGTCTAGTCCAGACTTTCAATCTCTCCATTCTCCACATTCAATGTATCATCTATTGCAATTTCCATTACCTTTGACAAGATTCTACCATGAAATGCATATTTCGCTCTTTTCCCTTTCATCATTCCTAAGAGGCCATTCTTTTTCTGGCTCCTTAGAGTCCATGTCTATCAACCACTCTGTTTTATGGCATTTTCCCATGCTGTTCATTCATTGTTTCTCTTCCCATCATCCAGGGTCTCAAATTTCCATTTGAGGAAGCAACTCGTGATACTTGGTCCAGTCTAATGTTTTTCATTGGATGGTCACGAGGTGGTTTCCTCCTTGTTGGAGAAACCAAATGCAGACTGGGTGACCTCTACCATGCCTGCCTTTATGTGTTTCATGATGCATGTCATTTTAATTCTCCATCCTCCTCCAACTTTGGTATTTCTCTCTATCGCTTTTATAATTATAATGAGGCCCAATTTACGCTTGAAGAACAATGCTTCATCTTCTTTCTGAGTAGGTTGAAATCTACTGGACTGATTATTGAATTCTGCAATTTCCCCAGTCTGTATCAGAATGAGCCAAGTCTTGGAATTTCTCAGAATGGCTCTCTCCATAAGCACATGGGCATCTCTAGGCCCACATATTATCCAGGGAATTCAACCAATGCATCGTAGAACAGGTAGTGCAAGAATAAAAAATAAAAGTGCAGGGGTTAGTGTAACTTCAGAAAAAAAGGGAAGGGTATGATTTTAAAGAGAAAAGAACGGGTAAACAGAACACTGCTTCATCTTTTAATAATGAGTGGTCTGATAGCAGCAAGAAAGTGTCCTTGAATCTTATGTTTTCAAACTCATGGATCTTCTGGTCAACAGGAGGAGGCATGAAAGAGTGTGACAGGGTGAGATGTGGCTTTTAATATGTTGGCTGTTTTCCTGAGGCAGCAGAATTTATGGATGGAGTTGATGAGGAGGAGATTGGTTGAAGAGATGGCTGGAACTGCTTTCAAACTCTGCAGGTAATTGAGATCTTGGGCAGAACAATTCCAGTACCAAGCTGTGATCCATTTGGACAGGATACTTTCCATGGTGCATTCATAAAAATTAATAAGGGACACCGAGGACATGTTGAATTTCCTTAGGCGTCTGAAGAAGAAGATGCATTCCTGAGCTTGCTTAACCACAGAGTTAACACTTCTTTCCCCATGTTCTTATTCAATAACTTGCAGTGTTTCATTTATTTAAAGAACAAATGGCCAATTTCTCACTCTCTATGGGTCACATAACCTTGTTTCCTTGGAGCCACCCTGATTTCACCATATCAGAGATAATTCCCTTGCCCTATTCATCTCTCTCTCATCTTCCCTGCAACTTAGGTATGAATATTTTTCTCTTTCCATGTTTTGATGAAGTCTTCAACCTGAACATTATCTTTGTTTCTCTTTCAACAGAAATTGCCCAACCTGCTGAGTAGCTACCAAATGTACTGGTTTTATTTCGACTTTATTGTTGGTTACTTTAGCAATAGTGAAAGTTCTTTCAGAGGATATAAAAATAAAGTGGCAAAATTGCTCAATACTTTTTCCTCATTGCACTAAGCTGCTGCAGTATCAAGTTCAGTGGGTGAGAACAGCCAGTAAGTGAAGTATATGCAGGATTAGATTTATTTCTATAGGTTTGGCAGTCCGCAAATATTTTAACTCATCACTGCAGCATCAGCCAGCCTTGCAGTTTTAGTGGCTCTTGAATGTGCTTTATCTTATTGGAGGGATGACTGTATTTATCATTCCATAAGTTATTCAAGTCTCCTTCACCCATTTGTTAGGTGGCACCAGTATGACTGAGGCTGGTAGGAATTAACTGTTGCTTCATATCCCAAAGGGAAATAAATCTGAGGGAGCCCCTTCACACCTCCCTCTTGCACACTTGAACTGTGCAAACTTGGAGTTGGTTCTGAATGGTTTTGGAGTCCTTTATAAAGCTATTTAATATTCATGTGAAATCTTATTTATGTTGCATATAGTTTCAAAAGTAACTGAAAAAGCACCAGGATTGAAGGACACTTGAAATTTCATCTCAGCCTCTCAAAGCGATCTCATATTTTCCACAATTTGATACATTTTGGCATGTCTTGATGTGTTAGCTCAGAAATAAGACACACACAAAGAGTGCAGTTGACACTGATTTAATGAACTGGGTGCTCTTTTTTATATAGTCAGGCATGTAACCAACCGGTGTGACTCGTGTTCTTTCAGGCTCTGATTGGTGTCCTCATGACCCGCCGTTGGCGATTGACTGCATCTGCCCGTTTTTCTGTATCATTAACGTGTGTGGTTTGCGCCACCCTGGACGCCAATTGGCACTTTCGCGATCCATCGCCGGGGATTGGCTGGCAGAGCCCATTTTTCAGTGGCCTATGGAAACAGGCCACTGACACCCAGTTCAGCCTACTCAATTGCCATGTACAAACGGTGTCTTTTGTGTAGGCCTGTAGTGATGGCTGTGGGCTGCTACACGACTCACCACCACCACCACTCCCCCCCATCACAGAACAGGCAATCAGAGAGGTATTAGTACCTTTGGAAGGCCTGCCCCTGCGGCGAGGGATCCAGAGTGTTGACTGTTATCCAAATGTGCTGGCTTGTGTCGGACAATTGTGAAAGTCTCTTCCCTGCTGCTGATGTCCAGAATGCAGGTGGACCCATTGTGTCAGAGGATGTGATATGGCCCCTCGCATGTTATTTGGAGTGTGGCTGCTGAGAGCTGTACCTCACTAAAACGTATTTACTGTTTTTGAGATCTTTGTGGACTTTAGATCGGGGATGGCCATGTGCTTTGGGAAGTGTTGGGGCAAGTGTTCCCAAGCGTTCGCACAGTCTGAACCGGATTCCCTGAGGCGCTGACTGGGAGTGACAAGAATGAGCTCAGCAGCTCTTAGGGCACTTGAGGCAATGGATCCTCTGTTCTGGCAGGTGCCAGGTCCCTGATGGAGACAGTGTCCTCCCTGCAATCCAGGTACTCCACATAGGCGTATGTGGGATTGGTGTGGAGCAGTTTCACCCTTTCCACTGGGGGTTGTTTTTGCTTCTCCTCAAGTGCTTCCTGAGAAGGACCGGACCTGGAGTGGTGAACCAGGTTGGGAGGGTAGTTTCCGATGCTGACCGTCTCTCGAAATTGAATAGGAGCTCATGAGGAGTAGCATTGGTTGCTGTACATTTACCGACCGGATGGAATGGAGCACCATAGGAAGAATTTTCTGCCAGTGTGTGTCTGGAAGACCTCTTGACTTGAGGACCAGTTTGAGAGCCTTCCAGACCATGGCAGTTTCCTTTTCAACCTGCCTGTTCCCCCAGGGGTTGTAGCTAGTAGTCCTGCTGGATGTGATGGCACTCACTAGCAGGTACTGACCTAGCTCTTCACTCACAAAGGATGAGCCCCGGTCACTATGAATATAGCTGAAATACCCAAACAGGGCGAAAATGGAGTCTAGGGCCTTTAAGACTGATAAAGTGGACATGTCTGGACATGGAATGGTGAATGGGAACCGTGAGTACTCATCAATGATTGAGAGGAAGAAAGTGTTCCCATTCGTGGAGGGGAGAGGTCCCTTAAAATCGACACTATTTGAGGGGTCTAGATGACTTGATCAGATGCACCACTGTGGGGCAGTAGAAGTGTGGCTTGTACTCCACACATACCTGACCATTTCCCTGACATCTTCCATGGAGTAGGGTAGATTGCATGCCTTGACAAATTGAGCCATGCGGATAATCCCTGGATGACAGAGCTTGTTATGCAGAGATCGCAGTTAGCCGGTGTGTGAAGAGGCACAGCTTCCTCAGGGTTAGGCATCTGGAGGGTCATTAAGGGCTCCTGGCCGATAGGCAATTTCATAATCGTGGGTGGAGTGTTCAATCCTCCACCTAGCAATCTTGGTATTTTTGATTTTTCTCTTCTTGACATTATTAAACATGAATGTGAAAGAACACTGGTCAGCGAGGAGTGTAAATTTCCTATGGCTCACAGCTTCTACAATGGCTAAGTCTCCTTTTCCACAGAGAGGTTTCGGAGCTCATGGCCTTGCAATGACTAAGAAAAATATGCAAAAATGCAATGACACTGATTTAATGAACTGGCTGCTCTCTTTTATATAGTCAGGTAGACATTGGCTCCCATGTGACTGACAGGCATAACCTGCATTCCTACAGGCTCTGATTGGTGTCCTCATGACCCACCATTGGTGATTGGCTGAATCTGCCCATTTTGTTGCAGTGCCATCGACACGCGTGTTTTGTGCTGCACTGGGCGCTGATTGGCCTTTTTGTAATCCGTTGCCGGCGATTGGCTGGCAGATCCCATTTTGCAGTGCGCTATGGGATCAGGTCACTGATGCCTCATGTAGCCCACTCAATTGCTGTGTTCGAATGATGTCTTCTGTGTTGGCCTGTGGTGACAGCCGCGGGCTGCTATAACATCTGTTTTTCAAAAGCACATTGCTGCTGTCTTCAATGTCTTTACCCGCATTCAATTTTACTGGTAATGTTAACAGATCCCAATAATTACAATTTGCTCATGTTTTCTATCTATGTTCCAGAACTGCCATGTTTTTTCCATTTTTTTCCCCCACAGAGAAATTTTAATTCTGGTTTTGTTTTCATAGAATCTGCTACACTAAAGACAATAAGGGGACTTAATTTCAGAAAAGATTGTAAGCTATATTCTTTTCTCTGGTCATGGTGTTAAAAGACTGTTTGGGTAATCAATGGATTACAGGAGAATTCCCAAACATTTAATTTCCAACTTTTCCTGAAGTGACAAGGAATGGAAATTCCTCACCGGCAAAAAAAGCCTTTAGTGTTTATTTTTAGATATCAGGGAAACAATTCTACTGAATACTAATTAATCAAGTTATCAACACATGTTGAAAAGAACCTTGCAGTACTACTTAGCGTTGTCTTTTATTATTGAAAAGATATTTGCTACCCATGACTGAAAAGCAACAATGAGATATGTCGTATGAAAGTTTATTATCATATACATAAGTGAAAGGCACAGGAGCACCAAAATTCTTAATTTTTGCAGCCACATACAGACGCAAGTTACACGAACAGAAGTATAAATGAAATTACCGTAATGCACCAGACTAGACACAAAGAGATAATGAATATAAAATGATAGATGAAGAAATATACACAGGTGCAGTTAGAGCAAAAAAAAAAGATGCTTGAAGTATATCTAACAATGTAAAATAATGTACTTTTATTTAAAGAAATATTAAGGTCGATGCATGTCATGCTGTAAGGCAAAAGGAAAAAAAAAAATCACTACGTTGGATTGCCAGAAAAGCATCTGATGCACACATCGACAGCTATTTGTTCAATTGGGAAATGTACTCCGTGGGGCTGGACAAGTTTCATACATTCAGCTACTCGATCATGTGTCACGTAATATTGTTTATTTACCTCAACCCACAGCATATTTTAGCATTGCAACCAAAAAACTATGAGTTACTGATTATGTATTTTCAATTTTCCTTTAAGTGTTCCTTTCTTTGTATATTTATGCATGTTTTTTCTTTCCTCTCCTTCCTGGTTGGGCCACAAATGACCAGCCACCACTGAACATCAGCAATAAAAATAAATGCAGAGATTTGAAAACAGCAAAAGAAACTTATCAAATTAAAAATACCTAACAATATTAACACTTACCTTGATCCTTTATCTCCCCCTCCTCCCCCAAAGAAAGCATGAAAAAAGAAAAGAACAGAAAAAGAAATAGATTAATTTATGACCTAATTATGTTAACATTGTACAAACCATGCAGAGATCCCAATTTAAGTGGGGACTTGCAGACAATTACACGCAGAGCAACTGGAGCGTCCCTGTATAATTCAGATGATTTTAAGCAATGAAGTTTCTTGTTTCTATCAAAGATTGCAGCTTGATATTGAAGATTCAATATATGAGGACAGGAAATACATTCTGCCAGCCATATGAGCCAATGCATGATAAAGCAAACACAAAACAAGCTTCCAAAGAATATTCCAAATGCTGAGGTGTTTGTTGCATAAATACAGGATTGAAAGCTTTTCACAACTGATGTGAACTGCCTTGAGGCATAGGATAACCATCAGCACAACACTGTTGCACTATCCAACCCGGGTTCGAATCCAGCGCTGTCTGTAAGGAGCTTGTACACTCCCTATGTCTATGTGTAATTTGACGAGCAAGTCTGAGAATGAAGCAGGTGAGGAAGAAAGCTGATAAAATGTCTTTCTGCCTGATTCCTATGTTTCCACTAAAAATTAGACAATATTGGTTTGGGAAACCTAAAACGAAATCCATGCTTTGTACAGCAGGTGAAGCCATAAATGTAATGATACTAGGGTTAATTTTCACTGTTGCCACACCAGAGAAGGCTGAGAAATGGCTCAACTTAATTTTTCAGGGTGTTGATCTGTGAAATTACACAAACCACTTTCCATTTCCCACCATGAAACTAAACTAAGTCCAATCTCTCCCCTATTAATACTGACTCTCCAATTCTGTGGTGAAATGCACATCCTGTTTTGTTTCATTTGGCTTTCTTAACCATAATGCTGCTTTCCCAGATTGGATCAGTCTAGCTCTGAATTCACATTCATTCCTTTTGTCTACTCTTAATTATTATTTTTTTAAATTCCCAGCTGGTCTGAAACAGAGCGACAACATGGATAAATATTTTGAAGCCTGCGAAATGTCATTATTTAAATTCTTATCCTAATACAACAGAGATTTGCATTTCCATTTGCTGAAAGGAAAAAAATTGTCTGCATTGGAAATCTATGCCACTGGCTATCAATTCTATGGCCAAATTTCTAATTTAAAGATAAATAATAGATAACTAAAATGTGCTGCATTCACTCTGAGTAGTAACTATATTTATCAGTAGAAAAAGGGCACATCACTTTTGGTTTAGGTTATTACACTCCTACTGTTAAAGAAGATAGAAGTTAATATCTTTCCAAACCAAATCCCTAGTGGGGAAGATATGAGTGCTATAATAAGATAGTGTTAAAATAAGCATTAATTTGTGATATGTGAACGTGTAGGTACATTTTATGGAATTATTTTATAAGCAAAACTAAATATCTATAAAGTTAAATCTTATTCAGTGCAGATCTGGTTTCTAGTCCTGGTGATAACTGATGAAGCTTGTGCATTATTGCTCCATATGCAGCTGGTTTCTGAAATTATCTTCCCACCTTTATCAATAAGATTAACTAGATTGTACAAAGTAGGCAAGGTTGCATAATTCGAACAGGTATCAACACGTTTCAGTCAAGCTGTTGTACACTCCAAAATTGCAGAAAGTTTGACAAAGAAGTGAAGTACTTTCAAATACTTTCTTTTTTTTTCAAATTTTATTTTATTGGCACATGTAAACATTGCATACAGAGCCAAAATTACTATATATCAAAATCAATACGTGCTATTTTATCATTTCGCCCCTCCCACCCACTCCCTCCTACGCAGAAAACCCCCCAAAGAAAGCATCAAGGAAAAAAGAAAGAAAAAATTGATTAATTTTTTTTAAAAATGACCTAATTATGTTAACATTTACAACTATCAATATATCCACTAAACATAAAATATATAATAAAGTAAAACACTACTGTATAACATATAATACTGGGTCAATTCTAAGTATATAAACCCCATATAGAACATCTAACACAAATAATGCAATGAAAAATCAGGGTGAAGCTGGGGACTGACAAAGTTTGCCCCATATTCTACCAATTAACATAATGTAATTACTTAAAGTTATAACACCAATCTTTTGCATATATAGAAACCAAATTCTCAAAAAAATTATAATATTTGTTCTTTAAATTATATGTTATCTTTTTCAAAGGTATACAACTTTGCATTTCACCATGCGAGCTATCTATTACTGAATCCATATCTAATTTCCATGAAAAACTTGTATATTTCCTCTCAAGTGCCAGTGCAATTTTTAGAAATTCCTTTTGAAACCAATCCAATTTTAAATCTGGATTAATCATGATTATCCCCTAAAAGAAATATCATAGGAATTCTCAGGAGACTAACACCCATTACCTGTTGAAGAAAACCTATAAAATTAGGCCAAAAAGAATTCAATTTGGCACATATTCATGTAGAATGTAAAAGAAAGTACCTATATCCTGTTTACATTGAAAACATTTTTCCAAAATATCTAGACTCAATCTATTAAGTTTTTGTGCACATTTATTGCACATTTTTCTATCAGTTATATTGCACATTTTTCTATCAGTTATATCTGTACCCAAATCCCTTTAACACCTTTGTTTTGATTTATATAAATCTTTCTTCTATAACCCCTTCAAAAGTAATAAAGTCATAACAGATATAAACTATTTTATATTTAGATTTGATATTATTGTTTCTATTTCATCATCTTCTAACAGTAAATAAGAGGTGGTTAATCTTTCTCATTTGATAATATCCAAATATTGTATTATTTTGCATTCCATATTTAATTTTTAATTGGCAAATGTCATTAAATATCTATCTTGATAACAATCGTTAATAAACTTTATTCCTTTTCTTTGACCAGTGTTATGGGCCCGTAGGACCCCAAAACCCAGCAGCAATAGAAATTCACCAAGACAAATGGCTACTTAAACAAAAGTTGCTTTTAATTAACTTTAAACATGAAAAGAGGATCGAATTTTAACTTATTATTATTAACGCAACCTAACTTAACTCCCTTCTAATTCTAAGCACACATATATGTAGTGTGTATATGTTCAGGAAAGTTCTTTGATTCACAGTCCAACTCACTCCTCCAAGTTCACCAGTATCAGACAATTCTTATACTGTGCACAGAATTTAACATTTATGAATTTTCACCAGGCTTTGCTGCTTGAAAGGTAAATGGTTACCACTCAGGAAGGTTCTTGTCAGTTTTTTGAGAGAGATTTGTTAATCGTTGGACACAAACTGATTCCTTCCAATCAGCCAATGTTTTACCGAAGAAACTTGCCCCATCAGGGTTTTCCAGATTATAATCTCCTTCTTTCATGTCATCACAGAGTTACTTTTTTGTTTCCTTTATCTCAAGTGAAACATCACACAGCCAGCCATTTCCTGTTGTATGGACCACAAGTGTTTTGAACAGGCTGAACTAAGAACTCACAACCCTTCTTCAAAATGTGGTTTTTCCACAAGCTTGCCAGCTTGTCATATTCTAGTCCCAGCTGCCAATGCTGAAATGTTGAACTGAATTCTCTCTCTCTCTCTCTCTCTCTCTCTCTCTCAATATCTGAGAAAACCACATGACCCTCTTAGAACAGAACTCTGCACTCAGACAGACTGCGGCACCAGACCCAATCTTCGAGACCATTTATATTTGCTTTCCAAAACAATAATCCATTACTCCACAGCATGCCCAATTAACATCTACTTATGAAGTCCTTATAAGCAGTCTTCAAAATTTTTGCAAAGTCACCCAGAGCCTGGACTGTCTAGCTTAAACAGAGCTCTAGCATTTTAAATAAGATCTGTTTTGAAATGTTTGTGTCTGTGTGTGACCTAACCAAAAAAATCTGCCACAATTTATCTCCATTAAAATATATCTAAATACAATATAAAATATAACATAATCTGTCACACCAGTTAATAAAATTTATATTATTCAATGTAAATGGGATTAATTTATTTTGCACCAGTTGTATCCTCCTCAATCCATACCCCTTAAATCCCATCAACATATGTACCTTATCCCACATTCTAACCAAATGTATTAATATTGGTATACCTGCTTCTCCCATTAATAATATCTCATTCCATTTATACAAAAATTCCTCAGGTTCTTTTTTACCTATCTTATTTGTTTCTATAGTAATCCTAGCCACTTACTCTCCTTCCTCAAAAAAAGATTAAAGAAACCAGAAATTAGCTGCTTTGTAATAAAATTCAAAATTTGAAAGTTGTAAACCTCCCAATTCAATTCTCCATGTTAATTTTTCCATAGAAATTCTTTACATTTTACCTTGCCATAAAAAAATCTTTATAATTTTATTTAAATCCTTTTAAAACTTTTTTAAGAACTATCAATAGGTATTGATTCTAATGTAATTTGCTCATGGGAAAATATTCATTTTAATACAATTTACTCAACCAATTAATGCAATTAGTAAACTCACCCATTTTTTAAAAACCCTCTTCAATTTTCATAAACAATAGCTCATAACTAATTTTCAAAGGATTCTCTAAGTGATTAGCAATTTGAATTCCCAAATATTTTATCCCACTGTCCGTCCATTTAAATTTTGTATTTTGTCTACACTGAGTATAATCACCTGAAATCAGTGGCATACTTTCACTTTTGTCCCAATTAACTTTATATCCTGTAACTACTCCACATTGTTCTGGTTGCATATATAATTTATCTAATTAATTTACCAGATCTGTCAAATAAATAATCACATCATCTGCAAATAAACTAATTTTATGTTTGTTGGTCCCTATTTTAATACCCTTAATATCTAAACCTGTTCTAATAAGTTCAGCTAGTGGTTCAATCACTAATACAAAGAGGTCTGGTGATAATGGACAGCCCTGTCTTGTTGATTTTGTTAATTTAAGACATAAGTCCATTGTTACTACTCTTGGTCTTGGATCAATCTACAATGCTTTCACCCAATTTTTAAACATATGCCCTAAAACAAATTTAACAAGTGCCTTAAAAAGAAAGTCCCACACTGCTCTATCAAATGCCTTTTTTGCATCCAGCAAAACCATGACACTTTCCTGCTTTTGGGCTAGATGAATGAAACTAATCAACCTAGTTATATTATCTATCAATTTTCTTTATTTTAATAAATCCCATTTGGTCCTTGTTGTTTAATCTTGGTAAGAAAATTTTCAGCCTATTTGCCAATAGTTTAGCCACTACCTTATAATCTACATTCAACAACAATATCAGTCTGTAATATGATGGCATTAATATATCTTTGTGGGTTTTTTTGGAATTACTGTTATTATTCCTATCTTAAAAGAATCAGGTAAGTTTCTAGTTTCTTCCAATTGTGTTAAAACTTTCATAAATACAGGAATCAGCACATCTTTAAATTATTTATAAAATTATGATGTAAATCCATCCTTACCAGGGGATTTATTATTCTGTAAAGAAGCTATAACTCTTGCAACCCCTCCAACTGTAAAAGAAGTTCATAATAGTTTCTGTTCTTCCATACTTAATTTAGGTAGATTTATTTGAATTAAAAATGATCAATTTTATTATCATCCTGCACAGATTCTGATTTATATAATTTCATATAAAATTCCTGAAAACATTTATTTATATCCTGAAGTTTATGGAATGAGTCCCATCTCATCTCTACTTGCATTAGTAGCTTTTGCTTCTTGCTCACTTTTTGATTGCCAAGCTAAAACTTTATGTTCTCATTCCCCCAGTTCATTATATCTGTGTATTTCTCATATTCATTTTTTCCCATTCTATACTGTAACTTTGTATTCTTCTTTTTACTTCTGACAACAATTTATGTAATTCCTTTTCTAAGGTCGATATCTCTTCCTCTAAATTATTAATTTGAGACATATACTCCTTTCTAAATTTAGAAGAAAAACATTTTCTGTCCGTATATATACATTCATGGCATCCTAGAGAACAAATTTATTACCCACAGAGTTAGCATTAAGGTTCAAAAATTGCTTCATTTGATTTCTAATAAACTGACAAAAATTTTTCTTTTTCAACAACATGTTATTAAACCTCTGTCTAAAACTCATACACTGCTTGTCTTCTAAATCTAATGCTAAAAACAAAGGAGAATGATCTGATATAAGCTTGTCTTATATTGAACCTGTTGTACCCTACCCTCCAATCCTGCTGATAGCAAAAACATATCAATTCTGGAATCTGAATCATGCCTGTTAGAATAAAACAAATAATCACTTTCTTTAGGCTATATCTTTCTCCAAATATCAACCAAATTCAAATCCTGCATTAATTACAGTTATTTTTGCTCCCTTAGATTTTAACACTCTCTGTAGATCTATCCAATAAAGGATCTAAGTTGAAATTGAAATGTCTCCCGACTAAAATATTTTCATTAGCTTATCCCATATTTAGAAAATTTTCTTGTATAAATTTATCATCATCCACATTTGGTGCATAAAATCTGACAATTTATTAAAGCAAACCAACCAAATGGGTCTAAAACAGTATTATATATTTTAATTGGAAGTGTTTTATATATTAAAATTGCTACTCCTCTAGATTTTGTAATAAAATGTGATGCTACTACCATTCCAACCAGGTCCCTTTTTAATTTTAGGTATTCTTTTTCAAATAAATGTATATCTTGTAAAAAAGCAATATCTATTTTCAATTTTTAAATATATGTCAATATTCTCTTTCTCTTTATAGGGTTTTGAAGCCTGTTTACATTAAAGCTCATAAATTTTAATCCTTTTCTCATTGTTTTAAAAATTCTTACACACTCCCCTTTTTCATGATTCCACTTCATTAGTCCCTGGGTCTTCACCAATCCCTTAACTACAACCTAAACATTAAATAAAATAAAAAGAAAGGTACTTTATTATATATTTGAAAGAAAAGACAGAACGAAGACAAGAAAAGAAAGCACCCCCCCCCCCCCCGGGCTAAAGCCACAAAATAACATCCACGGTTTGGCAGGAACCAATCAGAATGGCTCTGACTTCTCCAAGTATATTAAATTCATCTCTACAATATTACAGACTGCTTCCAAATTTCTTTCACCACCAAAATATAACTTTCCACTTTCATTTGTCCACTCTTTGAGTCAGCTCTTGACGTATGTCCAGAAAACCTCCACATACTCTTGAGCGTGTTCCAGATTCATAAAAAATCTACTTGACTCTCCTTAAACAAATACTTTCAATATTCCAGGGTAAAACACAGAATAAAAATGTATCCCTTCTTCCACAGTATATTTTAACAGGATTAAAGCTTCCTGCACTTCAATAATTCAAAGCTTATGTCTGACTAGAATAAAATTTTATTCCCTCCAAATTCCAGTGGCACTTTTCTTTCATTTGCCTGTTTGGCTGGCAATTCCAAAACTTATTCCCTCACTTCACACCGAAGAAATTTAACCAAAATGGGCCTCGATTTTTGATCCATCTGAGGTTTAGGTCAAAGGGCTCCATGAGCTCGCTCAATTTCAATATCCCTTTTAAGATGCTCTTGAACAAAATTCTGAGGAATCCGCCATTGTAAAAATTGAATAATATTATTTATTTCTTCTTCCTTCAAGCAATAATCTTAACATTATTTCTTCAACTGAAATTTTCCAATGAGTCCACTTTCTTCAATGCCAACACATGCTCCAATCCTTTATCTATTTTTTTATTGAAGAAATTGATTTCCCAATTAATTCTTTGAATTTTCTCTTGCACTTTCTGATGCTTTTTCTGCATTTCTTTAACAATTTCACATAGGAACATAGGAAGTAGGAACAGAAGTAGGCCAAAAATGGCCCATCGAGCCTGCATCTAATCTATGGCCTAACTCCACCTACCTGCCGTCTCCCCATATCCCCTAATTCCTCTATCATGTAAAAATTTATCTAACCGAATTTTAAATATGTTTAATGAGGCAGCCTCAACCACTTCCCTGGTTAGAGAATTCCAAACATTCACTACCCTCTGGGAAAAACTATTTTTCCTCATTTCTGTGCTAAATCTACTCCCCCGAATCTTGAGATTGTATCCTCTCATTTTAGTTTCCCCGGCCAGCTCAAAAAACCTTCCTACATCTATCCTATCCATACCCTTCATAATCCTATATGTTTCTATAAGATCTCCTCTCATTCTTCTGAACTCGAGCGTATACAATCCTAGACGATTTAATCTTTCATCATAAGTCAACCCCTTCATCCCAGGGATTAACCTAGTAAACCTCCTCTGCACCGTCTCCAAAGCCAGTATATCCTTCCTCAAATATGGAGACCAGAACTGGACACAGTACTCCAGGTGCGGTCTCACCAGTACCTTATACAGTTGCAACATTACCTCCCTACTCCTGAATTCAATTCCTCTCACGATGAAGGCCAACATTCCATTTGCCTTCTTAATAACCTGCTGTACCTGCAACCTAACTTTTGGCGATTCATGCACAAGCACTCCCAAGTCCCTCTGCACAACAGCATGCTGTAGTTTTTCACCCTTTAAATAATATTCAGCTCTTTTATTTTTCTTGCCAAAGTGGATAACCTCACACTTACTAACATTGTACTCCATCTGCCAGACCTTTGCCCACTCATCCAGCTTAACTATATCCCTCTGCAGACTCTCCACATCCTCATTACAATTTGCTCTTCCACTCAATTTGGTATCATCCGCAAACTTGGCTACACCACATTTGTCCCCTCCTCCAAGTCATCAATGGAAATGATGAACAGTTGTGGGCCTAACACTGACTCCTATGGCACCCCACTTATCACTGTCTACCAACCTGAAAAACTCCCATTTATCCCATCTCTCTGCCTCCTGTCAGACAACCAATTTTCAATCCAGGCCAATATACTTCACCGGACTCCACTTTCCTGTAACTTACTGATAAGTCTCTTGTGCGGCACCTTATCAAACGCTTTCTGGAAATCCAAATATACATCATCAACCTGTTCCCCTCTATCCACCGCACCCATTATATCCTCAAAGAATCCTAACTAGTTTGTCAAACAAGATCTTCCCTTTCTAAAACCATGCTGCGTCTGCCTGATTGAATCCTTATCTTCCAAAAGTTTCACTATTTCATCTTTAATGATGGCTTCAAGCATTTTTCCAACTACAAACATCAAGCTAATTGGCTAATAATTTCCAGTCTTCTGCCTACATCCCTTATACCTATGTTAACTCTGGCCACCCTCTTCCATTTTATATATTTATAAATTTTTTTGCTTTTTGTTTTTATATTTTGTGCCAATTTACTTTAATAATCCTTTTTCCCATTTCTTATTACCCGCTTTGTAACCCCTTGTTGTCTCTTCAAGTTTTCCCAATCTTCCAGTTTCCCACTGCTCTTTGCAGCTTTGTACACCTGCGCCTTCAATTTTATACTCTCCTTTATTTCCTTTGTTAACCACGGTTGATTTTTCCCTCCCTAGCTGCCCTTTTGCCTGACCGGAATATGTTTTTGTTGAGCATTACAAAATATATCTTTGAAAATCTTCCACTGTTCCTCAACTGTTTCATCAATTAGCCTGTGCTCCCACTCGAATCTGCCCAATTCCTCCCTCATCCTATGGTAGTCACCCCTGTTTAAGATCTAACTATTTCCCCTTCCATCTGAATGAGAAATTCAATCATACTATGATCGCTATTTCCCAGATGGTCTCTAACTATTACATCATTTACTCTACCTATCTCATTGCACAACACTAGATCCAGGAGAGCATTTTCTCTTGTGAGTTCCTTAACATGCTGCTCAAGAAAGCTATCGCGGATGCATTCTATGAAGTCCTCTTCCAGACTCCCACGACCAACTTGATTTTCCCAATCTATGTGGAAGTTAAAGTCCCCCATGACTACTGCCGTATCATTATTACATACCTCACTTATCTCTCTATTTATTTCCTGTACCACTAAACTATTGTTATTTGGTGGGCGAAAGATAACAGCCACCAATAATTTTTTCCCTTTGTTATTCTTTATCTCTACCCAAATGGACTCAACATTATGCTCTTTAGATCTTATATCATTCCTCACTACTGCCTGGAGCTCATCTTTGATTAAGAGTGCAACTCCACCTCACTTACCATCCTATCTATCTCTTTGCATCACCTGATACCCTTGAAAGTTTAATTCCCATTTAGGGTCACCTTGTAGCCATGTTTTCGTGATGGCTACCAAATCATAGGCATGGGTACTGATTTGCACTTCAAGTTCACTAACCTTATTTCTAATACTGTGGGCATTCAGATAAAGTGCCCTTATGCTTGTAATGGAGGATTAAAACCATGTACCCAGATGCTTTTTGCTTATGTGGAACTGACGACACTGGGTCCACACACAGGTCACCTTACTTTCAGAACTAGCAGATGTAATTAAACTCAGCCATGGGGACTTATCTGAAAATACACTTTGAAATGGAATTCCACTGTGAGGCCCAGGGAAAGCAGTTGTCAAATGCAACACTCTGAAATTGACGAATTGGTCACAACCTGTCTTGCTCGAGAAGTTTTAATAAGTCCTTGTATCTACGAGATAAACCAGGAAATTATAACATCCTGGTTCCATAATAATTAATCTTCTAAATTGTAGAATGTAATGTTCAGTTTTGATTTTGACTGACAAATATTAGAAGGAGTAGGCGCATGATTAATTGTTTTTGGGGTATATAAGCCTGTGGTCCTGCTGCTGAAGTTTAGACTCTCCGAGGGGTGGGAACACCCCTTGTCAAGAAGGAAGAACAGCCAGAGTCCGAGCAACGTCCCGGTCGGGGGAGGTGGAGAAGCTGCTACCAGCGCCAAGACAACCTACTACAAGTGTGCAGTCATTGCCTCGCTTCGGCAGTTGGGACTAGTCCAAGCGTTGATAAGTATAGTTGGGAAGGGCTTGCATATTGTAGTGTGAAATCAGCTTTTGAATTAGTAATAAACATTTGTATAAACTGAACTGCTCTCGGTGTGTGTGTCTATTTTCTTTCGGTAGCTCAAACACTGTGACCAATCTAAAATGAACAAAATGAGAGGTATAAGTTTACCCAAGACAATTGGCGCTGTGAGCAGGGTTGGTCTCAAGATGTTTCGCCGAAAGAAAGAGGTGAGCCCTGAGCAGTTCTTGATTCCTGGATGGACTTCCAAAGACGATGGGTTTGCCATGTTGGCCAATACCCTGTCTTTGTTGGGACCACCCATTAGTTGGGATGAGAAGTTAGACTCATCAAGTGCACCTCCGGGAGAGCGGGTTGCCATTCTCCTTCGAGAAAGTAAATTTCCTGATAAAAAGGGAACGCTGATGAATTGTTTTTGGTTGCTGGCCACAGCATTACGCCACTCCATTCAGCGTGAAGCAGAATTAATTCAAAGAGAAGTAGAATCTCAGTGCAAAAGAAAGCAATTAGAGGAGAAGCTAGAAGTCCTGCAACAATGCTGTTCCATGATGAGAGAGATTGTTCGCACCAGTCAGGACAGAGCCAAAGAATGGGAAGATAAGCATGTCCAAATGATTTGCCGTAATATTAAACTCCGGCAGCAGCTCTGTGCAGATAAGGAAAGGCATGGAGTAGAACCCGATCCATATCGTATTCATGCCATGATAAGGAATGGTGACGATCCTGATGTAATTGAGGATTGGGATGGGAATATCTGGAATGACAATGGTAATAATGCAGATACTCCTCAGCATGTGTCTAACATACTACCCTCTCCATCTGCTGTTCACGCCCGCCCTATAAGGCAGCAGATTTCCCAAACAGAAGGGGGGATGATGTAAGGGTAGAGATGGAAGGGATAGATACCCCGGTTTGGGAAAATACCCAAACCCCTGCTTATGCTCTATGGCCTACTCCCTCTGTTGGATGGCCTCCACCTCCTCCCCTAGACTGGGTGGAGGACCCTGTGAGCCAAAGTGGGAACAGGGATCGGAAGGAGTCAATGATCCGTGATTTCTCTGTAAAAGAGCTGGCTGCCATTGGAGATCGATTTAGGCAAAAAGCAGGGGAACATCATCCCCAGCTGCTGAGTCCTCCTGGCCCAGCTGTGCTTTCTGCTCCCACTGCTGCTTCTATCGAGCTGGCTTCTCCTGCTCCAGTTACTCATGATGAGGTAAAACAATGGGTTAAACAGGCTCTTAAAGATAACAATAGCATGTGGTCCTGGAAGCCCCCGAACCCTTCTGAAGCCTGAAGGTGTGGGCAGGATTCCCGTGTCTACTCCATCGAGACACGGCGCACACACGGGGATCCGCGGCCCTACATATCGTTAACAATCCACTGGGGTGGGGGTAATGATCGCCAATACTTGGCTTTGGTCGACACCGGTGCAGAGCACTCGGTGATTCCTGGTAATCCCGACCTCTGGACTGGACCGGCCTTTCGAATAGAGGGGTTGGGAGGAGCGGTCACCCTGGCAAAGGAAATAAAAGTCTGTGCCATGGTGGGTGATATCCCTTCCCCTGTCTGGTTACATGCCCTGGTGGCTGCTACTGACGAGTGTATCCTGGGTATTAATATGTTGGCCGGTATGGCCTTTAATACTAGCCAAGGGGGATTTGAATTTGGAATTCGAACTATTACAAAAAAACTAGTAGTGGGTCAGGCTAAGTGGGATCCTGTGATGGTGCCAGCCCCCATGAAACCAGTGTGCATTCCACAATATCGTCTCCCTGGGGGGCAGGAAAAGATTACTGCCACCATCGATGCTCTGCAAGAAGAAGGGGTAGTGAGGCCCGCAACGTCGCCCTTTAATAGCCCTGTTTGGCCGGTCCAGAAGCCGGACGGCTCCTGGAGAATGACAGTTGATTATCGTTTTTTGAACAAACATGCCCCACCACTTGCTTCAGCAGTTCCAGACATTGTCACCCTTATTGAAAACATTGCTACTGGGAACTCAGGAACATGGTATGCTGTCATTGATCTCACTAACGCCTTCTTCAGTATTCTTATAGCTGAGGATTCACAGGATCAGTTCGCCTTTACCTGAAAGGGGCGCCAGTATACATTCACCCACCTTCCAGTATCGCCTTTCCTCTCAATTCACCATTATATTGATGATGTGGCCTCCTGGAGCCTCTGGCAGAAACAAGAGGGTCGCCGAGTCCCACTGGGATTCTGGTCACGTACCATGCCTGAGGCTGCCACTCGTTATTCTGTTTTTGAACAACAGTTACTAGCCTGTTACTGGGCCCTGCTAGAGACTGAAAGAATGACAGGTGATGCAGATGTTCAATTGTGACCTGCACTTCCTATAATGAATTGGGTCCTGGCTAATGATGCTAATCTAAAGATCGGGCGGGCTCAGCAGTCTTCTATTGTTAAATGGAAATGGTATATTCAGAGTCGTGCGACCAGAGGGCCTGAAGGGGTGGGCCGCGTACACGAACAGGTGGCTTACCATCCCAGGTCAGGAACTCACTTATCGGAGGAGGAGGATGGTGGCTCCAGTCAGTATGCTGAGTTGAAGGCAGTCACTTTACCACTAGATCCCCATGATCACCCTCTTCGCCTGTTTACTGATTCCTGGGCTTTGGCTAATGGACTTGTGGTATGGATGCCTGATTTGCAAAAGAACAACTGGATGATACATGACCGCCCAGTATGGGGCAAAGAGTTGTGGCAGCTGTTGTGGGATGCTTCCCACCATCGTGAGATAACCGTTTATCACGTTGATGCCCATACCAATATGGCGACTTACATGGCTCAACATAATGCAGTAGCAGATCAGCTTGCCACTATCAGCTGTGCTGATACCGTCCCCCTGGCTCGATGGGCACATGAACAGAGTGGTCATTTGGGGGAGAAGGGATCAGCTATGTGGACCCGTACACATGCTTTATCCGTCCA